>NW_021604662.1:1034478-1090471 GCF_004785775.1 Grammomys surdaster | reverse complement strand
CTTTCTTTCTTTCTTTCTTTCTTTCTTTCTTTCTTTTCTTTTGTTCTGGCTGTCTGTCTGTCTGTCCTTCCTTCCTTTCTTCCTCTTTCTTTCTTTCTTTTCTTTTCTTTTCTTTTCTTTTCTTTTCTTTTGTTCTGTCTGTCCTTCCTTCCTTCCCCTTCCTTCCTTCCTTCCTTCCTTCCTTCCTTCCTTCCTTCCTTCCTTCCTTCCTTTCTTTTTGAGATCAGCATTAATTTTTGTTCTTTAAAAACTATCCCTGTGTGAGTGTATGAAGGTCAAAAGACAACCTTATGGACTTAGTCTTTCTTTCTACCTTTATGTAGTTTCCAGGGACTGAACTCAGGTAGCTAGGATATCATTACAAATGTCTTCTAACCATCTTTCCAGCCCCACTTTTTTCTTGAGGCAGGAGTCTCTATTGTAGCCCAGGCTACACTAAATTTTTATATTTTTATTTTATTATTTTACTTATTCACTTTACATCCTGCTCACTGTCCCCCCTCCCAGTCATCTTCTTGTACTAAAATGTTTTAATCCTCCTACTTCCATTATGTATCCTGGGCTGGTCCCAGACTTGTAATCCTCCTGCCTCCACCTCCAAGGTAATGAAATTATAGGTATGTAGTACCATTGCCAGTTAATTGTTTTCTTTTGGGTACTAGCAATTCTAACTACTGTAAGGTGACACATCATGGCAGTTGTGGGCATAATCCTGATTATAAGTGATGTTGAGCAGTTTTCTATGTACCTACTGGCCATGTATATATCCTTTTGAGAAATGCCTAACTTATCATTGGGGTCTTATTGTTGTACCGCAAAGTTCACAGTTAGTTGAATCTGTGTATGTAGAACTCGTGAAAAGTTGACTATACTTTCAAGAGTAGATACTGAGGTCCTGATAATCAGAAGTTTTGAAAATAAATCCCCTCCATCCCACCACACCAAATGGCTTGGTATCTACCTGAAGCACTGGCTTTGAGAGCCCTGAGTTTTGGTTGTCAGAGGATATAGAAAGGGAGTCTAAGATGAACCCTGGCTTTGGGATGGCAAAGCCTTAGGATATTGAGCGAGGTAAAAAAAGGGGGGGGCACCCATCTGTGAAGATATTTCCTCTTCTAAGCTCTACAGTAGATCATGTTCTTCCTGGACTTCTGGTCTAACCTAGATCTCAATGTTCCAGCAAGTCCCATAATGCACATTCTAGAACAGACTTTACGACATGTAGCATTTATGACATGTTACCCTTAGTAAAGGCACAACAGAAGAGGAAACCTGATACCAATAGTTCTCAGCTGTCTTCCCTCTAGTGAGGAGCATGTGAGAGTTGGACCAAATGCTTTCCTTCCGAAAGAGAACCAGGCCCCCATCCATGAGTCAGTCTCCTCAGACCTGCTGGTATGCCAGTGTGTGTGGATGTGGAGGGGGGATTCGTACAGGGTCTCACTCCTAGAATAAGAGCTACTGGCAATTGAAGGTTGCTGGGAGAAGGTAAATCTGTCTTCTCCAGGGATGAGCGCCCCCCCATAAGTTAGCCAATCCCAAGAGTATAGCTCTAAACATATATTAGCAATACTAAATTAGCACAGCAGCTTGTATTCATAAATTTATATACATACACACATGAATGCTCAAGGCCCAACTATAATGCTCCATTATACCCTGTACCCTATAGAATTCCCTGCCCTACTCAGGACTATGGCATGTACTTATCATGCCTTGTGGACCTGCAGTGGTCTGTAAGTCTATCCCATCCACACCATGAGCCTTTCCAGAGTAGTTCTTTCCCACTTTCACCCTCCCTATACTTCTAGCAGAGTAGACATTGGGTAGATGTTTGGGGGAATAAATTTGTTCCTGGTATAGTTTAACTTTAGGCCATGGTGACTTTCAAAAACTTTGAGATGGACTACTTCCATTGCTTTGATAGGAACAACTGTTTGGCTCTCTCATGTTATGGTGAGGATCAGCCCTTGAAAAACCTTATTTAGGACTCATCTCCTTAACAGGACCTAAGCACTGCCTTTTGTGGGGAATAAGGAGGCATCTTAGGCTGGTATACAAAGAAACCTTTCCTTAGCTTGGAGACTTATTCCCATCCCATATGTAGGCTTTTTCCAGCCCATATCCTCGACTCACTCATGTCATAATGGGCATAGTGTTGGGGCGGGGCATGACCACCCAGAAGCTATCTAATTTTATAGACTTGTGCCCCAGTGCCAGCCTTCGGGCTGCCAGATTTCAACTTGACACCTTGTGCCTGTCAACAACCTGGCTGATACCTCAGCCCCAAGGCCAGAGAACCTTTTTCTCAAGGTTAAAAGTAGCTGACCTTTGACAAGAAGCATTGGCTAAATTCTGTGTTCCTTAAAAGGGAAGCAGCCGGTTTGCCAGTGCTTATTTGGCCATGGGGCAGGAACAGGCAGGCCTGTGTTGCATCCTGTGGAGACAGCGGGAAGGTTTGTGGCTAGAAGTACATTGGCAAAGGGTCATTATTAAAATAGCCATCTTAGAAAATGTGTGCAGAACAGAGGGACATCCAGTCTGCTGGCCAGTTTATACCACAGCCCATGTGGCTGGACAGCTCATTGGGTCTCAGTACCTCCCTTTGGCTCCCTGCACAGGCGACAATGCCATTCTCCCCTCCTTAATGTGTGAGCAGCAAGAAAGAAATGAGAAGGACACACATTGATTATTAAATGTCTGGACTTGTGTTTTTAATGTAGGGGTGACAGCCCAAAGATTGACTTGGCAGGCAGCACACTCTCTGGCATCCTGGATAAGGACCTCTCTGACCGCAGCAATGATATTGGTGAGTGAAGACTTAACTTGCTCTGCTTCTCTTTGCATTATTAGAAAAGAACTGTGGGGCCTGCCTTGCCTCTTCAAGCAATGTGATGGGCTCTATTGTGGTGACTGAAATGCTAGGCTCTTGGCCTCCGCTGGGTTTTAAGTGTCACTGACAAGGAAAGTAAATAATTTGATTTCTACCTGAAAACGAAGTACCTGGGTTTTAGCCTCCCTCCCTGGCCTTAGCAAAATTCCTTACAAGTGCTAGTGAAGAGCAGTGATGAATGAAAGTTGTTGTAGAAGTAGGCACAGACACTTAGTTCATGTTTTCCAGCCTCAGAAAGGGTGCAAATGCACAATGTCAGAGTTCACTGTAGAAGTGGCACTAAGTACTTTGACTTTAAGTTAAAATGAGCTTCTTGTGTATGGTAATTGCCACTTACTACAAAACATGAGGGACTCGGTTTCCCAAGGTCAAACCAGCACTGTGTGATAAATGGGGGTGGGAGGTGTTAAAGTCACTCTGAGTAAACAAAAGTCAAAGGTCCTTTGGGGGGGTATATCTGGATGGATTTGAGGCAGCTGGCAGTCTGAACTGGGTAATAACCCTTTTGGGATGTTAAGTCTCAAGTCCAGATTTTTTTTAAGTGCAGTGTCTTTTTTTTTAACCTATTGTCATAAGGTAGCATTCTCCTGCATTCTACTTTAGAGGGTTACATTTTGAAATTGCCCTTATTTTAATTAATGTTTGATTATGAGTTCATTACAGATTCACAGTCAGAATTTAGAAACGATATATATTTTCCTCCTGCACATCCCATTGTCACATTTATCAAAATTATAGTGTTATATGGACACTGATGTATTGCATCTCACTAGTCTTATACAAGTTCACCAAGTTTTACTGGTATGTGTGTATGTGTAAGTCTCTGCAATTTTCTTCTGTGTGTATCTGCTAACATAGTCAAGATTCATACTGTCACAACCAGGATTCTTCATGTTGCCTATTTCTTTTTCTTTCCTTTGTCTTTGCTTTTGTTTTGTTTTCTTTGTTTCATTTCAGCCCTTTTGGTTTTTGCTTTGTTTTGCTTTATTGTTTAGGCTGGTTCTCTTTATAGAGCCCCAGCATCCTAGTTTTCCTTTCCACTTGCTATGGTAAAATACCCTGGCCAAAAAAGCAGCTTAGAGGAGAAGGGTCACAAGGCTAGATCACAATTCCAGGCTACAGTCCATCATTGTGAGAAAATCAAGGCAGCAAGGAGCTTGAAGCAGCCAATCATACCTATTAATAAGAGCAAAGAGAGTAAATGTAGCTTGTGTTCTCCACTATAATACAGTTCAGGATCTCCTCCTGCCTAGGAATGGGTGCCATCTACAATGGGTGACTTTTGCCACCTCAGTGTAATCAAGATAATCCTCCATAGATATACCCATGAGACAACCTGATCTAAACAAACCCTCATTGAGACACCCTCCTCGGGAGATTCTAGACTTTTTCCCATTGATAATTATAACTAACCATCACACTGGAGTAGCCAGTGTGATTATAATAATGTACTTACTATAATAATATAATACTAATAATATGTTAGTAATGTAATATTATTGTCGCAAACTCACAATGCTCCTGCCTTCACCTTCCAAATTCTAGGATTACAGGCTACCATGTCAGGCCATGTTGCTCATTTCTAGCCACACCCACCTTCCTCCAATCCACTCACTCCCAACATCTGGCAGTTATTAGTGGGATTGATTTGACATAGAAGATAGATTTTCATAATCATCTGTGTTGGCCACTTAATTTAGAAACAAATGCCCAACAGTTGGCAGGCCCTACAAAAGCAGCAGAATGCCTGCCATGAGCAATCTCCCAGCCTGCCTGATGTGACCCCCAAGGTTGGATACTGGGTTTTTGTTTTGTTTTTGTTTTTTTGTGAATCTGCTAATAGGATCACATCTTTGAAAACTGCTGACCTGAAGTATCTGGCCTGACCTTAGGAGGCCTTGTGTGTAGGATACTTGGTTGTGACTGTAAATACCAAAAATACATTTGCTGCTTCCAGAAGTTGGTTTCTATTCTTATTTAGCCTTTGAGAATCTGTCATGAAGCATAACCCAACAGTTAAAACTGGCTAGCTCTGGGTTTTCATTGGGTAAAAGAGCAGGAAAGAACAGTGTAGTGAATACTGATTGAAAGGCTAGACTAAATTAATGGTCTGGAGACCATTCCACCTGGGTATCCATCCCATGTGCAGTCACCAAAGGTAGACACTGATGTGGATATCAGGAAGTGCATATGGACAAGAGCCTGATATAGCTGTGTCCCTAGAGGTCTGCCAGAGTTTGACATATTCAGAGGCAGATGTTCACAGCTAACCATTGAACTTAACAAGGGGTTCCCAATGGAGCTGAAAGGGTTTGCGGCCCCATGAGGAGAGCAACAATGCCAACCAACCAGAGCTCCCAGGGTCTAAACCACCAGCCTGGGAGCACTTAGGGAGGGATCCATGGCTCCAGCTGTATATATAAGGGTGGAGGGCCTTGTTGGGCATAGATGGGAGAGGAGATCCTTGGTCCCATGAAGGCTGGATGCCCAGTGGGGGGAATTCAAGGGTGGGGAGGTGGGAGTGGGGGGGTAGGTAGGGGCATATCCGCAGAGAAGCAGGAAGAGGGGCAATGGGATAAGGAGTTCCTGGGGGGATGGGGTAAGGGGATAACATGAAATGTAAATAAAACATCCAATTTAAAAAAAAAAAGAAAAAAATTATGGTTCTCCCACTGTGCCTTGGTATTCAGTCTGTGTTGTTAGCCAGAACAACTAACTGGTGGAATACTGGTAAAGGTCTTGCATGGGACTTCACACAGGAAGATAAGTTGTCTTTCTTTCTCTAGAATACAGAATGCTAAGCATCTGGCTTTTCTAAGAGCACTGGCCTTTGACCGTTGCTTTTGCCGGCTCTTAATGTGTCTAGGATGGCTATTGCAGAAGTATGACCAGCACGTTTTCTAATCTGACCAAGTAGTTGAGAAATATTGGTGGCATGGATAGGGGAAGAATTTTTCCAAGTGCTTTTCATAGTATGGGAACTAGGTCCCAGTTGTATTTGGAAACCCATAGAAATGGTGCTGAGGGGTTTTCTTTCATTTTTGCTCTGAAGACATTAATCCCAGAAGAGTATCAACTTTAACAACCTAAAGTGTAGATTCTTTGACTTTTAAGAAATGCTGCTGGGAAGCTATGTTGTCAACCAGGAAATACTGGAATAGCTACTACACAAACACCCTTACACACATGTCTGCTTCTGTGGATTTATAAGATACTGGATAACAAAAGAGATGACCCTACAGGTGTAAGTAACAACTAAGTAGTAGAACATAATACTGATCAGGATGTTCCTTTGTGGCAGCAGGGTGGGACAAGCTCTACAAAAGAGCACAGTTATCTGTATCTTGGCTTTGCTTAGGCACAAGTCGGGGCAGGCAGGGGAATCACATGGGGAAGTGCTGAAAGCTTAGATAGATCAGCCTGACTGTAGTAGAATGTTTGTGCTGAGTAGAGGAATTGACTTGGAAATATAAGTAGGGATCAAACTGGGTTTAAGGAGGGGGATGGATTTGTAATTTATTCTAGAGACAGTGGAAGCCATTGATGGGACACTGAAGTGATGTATCAAACTTCAAAATTAGTATATTAAATGCTGAAGAGCTTGGTGGGACCAATCAGATAAAGGAAAGCTAGATGTCAATAAGTTGGATGGGTTTAGTTAAGCACATTGACTTTGAGATTTGTACACATGCCCCATGTCAGTCCTGGATGGAGTCAGAGTGGAGGTTCAAGGATTTAGAGACAGGCAGGGATTGGAGGTAAAGGTTGAGTTTCACATAAGCACTGCTAGGGAAGGAAATATAGGATTGGTGGCTACAAGCCTGAGTTCTGGAGCTGTTGTTTCTGGCCTGGGTGGCTTCCCTTGCTTTGTTATCAATTCAATCGACTTCCTTACCTTGTCTTCCAGAATTATGTCAAAATCCTTGGTGGTTGGCAAAAAGATAGAAATGTTTATATTAATATTGTTTGCTTAGAGGTGTCTTCTGGGCTAGGAAGGTAAAATCAAAATTTATCATAAAAAAAAAGATCAAACAATTTTTAACGAAGGTGCTTGAGAAATGTCCCTGGGTAAAGAGGACCTGACTGAACCCACATAATGAACATAGTAGCAAGCATCTGTAATCCTGGTGCTCCTTCAGCAAGATGGGAGGCAAAGACAGGAGAATCCCCTGAAGTTGAAGCTGCTTTTGTAGACACAGACTTTTAAGGGACCATGCCTCAAACAAAGTAGACAATGATGGTGAGGACCAGCACCCAAGGTTGTCCTCTAATCTTCCTATAGGTACCATGTCATGCAATATGTGCACCCACCTAAACACTCATGCATGTATACATGTGCATGCACACAGTACAAACACCACCATGACAGACCACAAAGAGATTTAAAAAGGGTGAGATTCAGCTAGGGGTGAAGACCATACCCTGACAAAATCCACATTCAATGAGGGAAAAAAGGGATCTCACCACTTTACAGAAGCCAAGGGACAAGCAGATTTTTAAGCAGAATGTCTTTAAACCCAAAGACAGAAATGCCCTTTGCAGGTGGATTGGTCAAGGAGAAAACAGGGTGGCTCTCTCTCTCTCTGGAACTGCTTTTGTCGGATTCCTTTGCTTTGAACCAAGAAGGACATTATTTGTACCAGAATGTTGTTTGTTAGTGAGTCAAACAATTGAAGCTGTCCGAATGTGGGCTGCATTGAATAGCATAATGCAGCCCCGAACATCATTAGAAACCATCAGTGTTCGCTATAAATAAATCTGTTTCCTCTTAATAAAGCTGTAATTTAAAATTATTATAATATTAAATTAGAGAACATGGCTTTTTCAGATCTTGTGTGGGCAGCTCTCAGCATCTGTCAGCCAACGATAATTTAGAATGAAATCAATTGGTCCAAAACTAAGCTGTTGATGTCAGATTGAGATATTGTTTGTATCAAACTATGCAGCCATTTTTCAAATAGCATAATAGAAAATATGGAAGCGCTCCAACACAGGCTTGTGCATGAATAGAAATGAAAATTAAATTGTCCAGTTCTCTCTCAGTGATGGAAGAATCTCTGTTCTGATTGAATGGGAGATTATAGGCCATGAAGTTAAGTGCCATAACATTTACTTTTATTATTCCTTATATTGTAGCTCCCACCGCATGGTGAGATTTATTGTTACACTTCAATACAATCAGGAGATTTTTCAGTTCTTTTCCTTCTGAAGCACATAGCAATGGACCTCCAGATGGGAAGCAGCCTATGAACTACGCCACAGAGCTTCAATGAATTGACTTAGGGCAATTATAATTCATTCCTTCCCAGTTGCTTGGCATCTTTGTTTTTGTTCTATTCTGTTCAAGTCCACTTAAGCTTCTGGTTACAACTTCTTTATGCCACCACTACCCTCTTCACTTAAGGAAGGTGGCATTTTCCTCTAGGTCTTGAGTTTGACCCACCAAACACATCACATTGTAGTCAATTTGAGGGCCAAGAGTTGTGGACTTTCAAGTCAGCAGATTTGATTAAAAGAATTTGAAGGCTAACTTCAACTTATTCTCAGATTGTTCCTGGATGAATCTCTCATGGATGCCTGATGACTATGCTTCCTTTGGACCAGGGATTGGAAAAGTACTTTCCTATGTGTTAGGAATACTGTTAAGAGCCATTCAATCTGGGGATCAGTTAGAAACACTTAAACTCAATCATAGTGATATATAGCTCTGTAAATTTACTACAAATTATTGTTGTATAATTAAAATGGATGGCTTTATGGTTTATAATTTATACTTCAGTAAAGCTGTTAAAAAGAAGAATGAATTGATTTACATTAAAATCACAGGGGATTTTTTTTTTAAGTTATAGGACCTGAGTTTAATCTGAAGGACCCATGTTTTTAAAATGTGGTGCCATGTGCTTGTAATTTCAACACAGAGGAGGTAAATACAGAGGGATGGATCCCCCTGGTTTGCTGGCTGACCAACCTAGTCTTTTCAGTGAGTTCCAATAAGAGTCCCTATGTCCCTATCTCTGAAACATCAAAAGCTAGGCAGATCCCGAGGAACAGTACCCAAGATTTCAAGATCATCCTCTGGCCTCCACACACGTGCACATGCACACACATGAACACAGACATATGTACAAAAACACATATATACTACTCCTGTATAAGTATGATGTTTAGAAATGTTCCTTTTCCATTTTAAAAATAACCGACTATGTAGAACAATACCAACAATCTGTTATACATAGAACTATGTTTTCGAGCTTTCTTGAAGTCTCCCTAAAACCCTGTATGGGGTTTGGGGGTGGGGAAGTCATCCTCTCAGGCTGTGAAATCTGCACATTTTTCACATGAAATAAAGCATATCCTTACTGTTCCTCATTCCTGTCTGAGGTGCAGTTGCAGGTAGTTGCCTCTAGGGAAATATAGCTCTATATGTGTATAAATGTGTTGCTATGCTCATTCCTCCAGTACAGATGGAGGGTAGACGCTTCCTTTCTTCTCCCTTCTCCCTAGTGCTGAAATTACTGCAGTGGCAGCAAGCAAGGAGGAGGAGAGAAGGAGCTGGCAGGTGCTGGGTGCCTACCACCTGTCTTACATATTTTTCTCATCAACATCCCTGAGGAACAATATGGTGATTATGTGGTTTCAGAGCAAAGAAATTGTGAATAAAGATGGCCAAGTGTTTTTGGCAAAGTTAACTAGCTGGCTAGGAAGAAGCAGCTGGGAGCCCAAATTTCCATGAAACCGTTCTATACCAGTGATCAAAACTGTGCTCGCCAAAGGACAGGTGGTAGTGGTGTCTGGGGACGTTTTTGTCATGTCACAGGAATGGAAGCAGTACTTACTTGTGAGTAAAGGCCAGGAATGACAATGAATATCCTACAGTATATAGGACAGCCACATAAATGACCAGGAATGACCCCATCTTACGTATCAGTGTCATAGAGGTCAACTCAAGAAGCTGATTGGGAAACTGGGAACTGGACTTAAAGATGCAGCCCCCACACACACACCTCAAATGGAGCCTTGCATTTCTTAGAGTTTCCCAATTTTCCTGAGAATCTCCATAAAAAATATTTTTAAAGCAATTTCAGAGCTTTTGGAAGCCGCTGACTCTATACACAAAAAAGTAAATAAATATTGGAAAAATGTATTTAAACATCAACCAGTAATGTAGTTACAAGGGAAGGGAGAGAGGAAGACAGACAGTAAATGTGGAGGGAGGGAGGGAGAAAGATACAGAAACAGAGAGACAGAGACAGAAAGAGCACTCTTGTGTCTCTCTCAGGCTTGTGACAAGTTATGTACCCTAGAAAAAGTGATACAAGTTACACCTTGTTTTTACATAGTGAGAAAACATTATTTTTGAGATTGGATATTATTGTATGTTGATTTACTAGCTAATGTTTAAAGTATTCAATAAAACAGACATCAAATTTAATCAGTACTAGATTCTAAATCTCTATAGTATAACTTGCAAGGCATACATAAAGCAACTTAATAAACATAAAGCGACCATTAAGACAATTCTTTTTTGTATCTTTGGTTAATAAGTGATTAAATTCTTGCCACATTTTGCAATGTCTACCTTTTCCTATAAGAAATAATTTTTAAAGCTTTTGTAGGCAGAGTCTGAGAAAAGACTTAGATCATCTGGCTTTGAACCATTGACCTTTCAGTCCCCTATCTACTAAAGATTTCCTATTGTATGTTCACATTAAGACTCCTTCAGAACTGCAGAGCCAGTTATTAGTCATTATATCACTTCAGATCTTCAAGGAATTTCTGCATATATCATTGGGATATAGTGTCCTCCCATAGTCAACTCCATGACTAACATTTGGCGACTTCTAAATAGTCTTCTGGCTGAGAGTTATGTGTGAACATTGGACCACACCTTCCAGCTCTCTCGGGGTTAGTTGCTCAGACATGAGAACTTTCATCTGAGAGGCACAGCTTGCTCATCCTGACACCTTAGCAGTGACCTTCAGACAGCCTTCGGGACCCTAGATATGTTTGATACTACCCGAGGCAAAGATTGGCAGGTGCAGTTGTGGTTTTCACTCAGTTAAATAGTGTGTGGGACAATATGGGGTGCACATGTATATGTGTGCTACTCTGGCTCCTATTTAGGGACATGAGTCAAGATCAAATAGAAATTGCTATCATGAGTATTTGAGAAACACTCTGCATTTCTCAATGTGTGCCAAAAAGAAGAGAGGGTGGTCTGAGGGTCAGACATTTTATTCCACAAAGCAAAAGAGGCTGTACTGCCTACATCTGTGCGATTTCCCCTTAGCCCACAGTTTCATTGCTGTCTGGTGCTTCTGAAGATGTGTTTAATTCCAAAGAGCATCTAGGCCTGGCCCTCCCCCTGTCTCACTCTGGGCCTTTCCTAAGTTCCTCCCCTTCCTGCTCATAGCATAGGGTGTCATGGAATAAACAGGTCAGCCTGACCACCAGCACTCATTTCAAAAGCCATCTTTGAGTCCTACAGGAAGTAGACCAATGATGGGGTTCTACTTGGTCCTTTAAAGCATTATTAACTAACTGGTTCCATTTACAGATCTTTATTGTTACTGGCTCACATTAGAAGCAAGGTACTCATTCCACCTGTGCACCCCTGACAGGGCACACTTGGCTTTGGCAACCCATCTAGTTATGATTAGTTTTTCCTCATTAGTTTATTTATTTACTCACTTTACATCCTGATAGAAGCCTCCCACTCCAGGTCCCCTTTCACACAGCTGTTCCCACCATCCCACCCTCCCCTTCTTGTGGGGGATATGGAGCCTGAAGTGGCCACTTCCTGTAGTCAAGCAGGATAAGGGATCCCAGTAGAGGGATAAGGATACCAACCCACCCATAAAACCTTCAACCTAAAGTGAGATTAGTTTTTTATTATTGTTTTTAGGCTGGCACTGGTTTTCCTTATTTATTTGTGAAGTTCATACATGTGTACAGTATTCAGTCATTTTCACCCCTAAGCTTGGAAAAGATTCACAGTGCCTACCTGCCACATTGGACTTGCAGATAGACCCAGAATTCCTCTCTGGGTATTTCTATCACTTCTTGTCTATAGGCAGGGTATTCCTAGTCTGCATCCAGCCTGGTGCCTTAAGTGTCTCTGTCTTTGCTGTGTATAGACACCCTGTCATCCTCAACATTACAAATTTTGGGGCACAAAAATGTCTTTTACAGCAAACAGACTTCTGTCATAACCTTTGCTACATCCACAGAAGCCACTGAGCTGAAGACGTATGTGAGAGCAAGCAGGGAGGAGGTGTCACTCAGCTCTCAGACTCTATGTAGCATTTATTTGGCTTGAAGCAACCCCACCTTCTACCTGCTGGTTGTTGGTTCATAGATTGGGAGAGACTGACTCTGGCTTTCATTTTGCATACACATATCTGGAGGGATGTATGGCCTGAGGAATGGGTTTGTGCATGAAGCATGGAGTTGGTGGGATAGTGGTAAATGGATTTAAAACATGTATTCTGTTGGCAGCTGTGTCATGTGAGCCTCACACCTGGATTGTAAATGCAAACAAAGCAGCTAGTCTGTTCTATCCTTATGGATTCTGGAGATGCAGATGCAGATGTTAATCGCTGCTCATTTTTCCATTGGTGGCTCAGCTGCGACAGGTGTTTATTTGAGCTCTAAAATTGGCCCCTGTTTATAATTTGCACAGATTTTTTTTTACAGCAATCAAATGGCTGATATGTGGGGTGAGATTTGCCCACCATGTCTTATGATGTTGTTTCATTGCAGAGAAAGCATCTGCAGTCCTGTGGGCTTGGCATTTTCCCATCTAAGTCTTGTAAAACCAAGGAAGGGAGTTTAGACTGCCAGTCCTGCTCTTAGATCCTATACCTTCTCTAATCCTATACCTTCACTAATAGCATATGAAAACAAAATTCCACCTGTGTGGTATAATCCACAAGCTCTCATTATGGGAGAATAACCCTGTGAAGCTGATTGCCCACATAATTCATTCCTGTTCTCCGTCCCTGTCCCCTCCCCTTCTTCATCCCTTTCTTCCTTGCTTTCTGTCTTTCCTCTATGGGCTCATTTTCTCTCTAGAAAGCACAGCTATCAAGGTTGTTTGTCAGTCTGTTAAACAACAATTTATTGAACACTTATCCACAAGCCTAGAATGATGTTAGGCCAGGGAAAACGGATAAAAGCCACAGTAAGTCAACATGGAAAGTCAATGCAGGGTGCTAAATACTGAGATGGGAGTTGTGTATTAGTGGGAGAGAGCAGGTAATCCAGGCCTTGAGGTACAGTCTGACCAATTAAAAGGGGACGAAGTCATTGGTATTGAGCCTCCACAACACAGAAGGAGGGAGCTAGGCAGATAGTCTGAGGCCTTTTGTACATTTCTCTCTGGTGTTAATATGTGGAATGGCAGAGGACTTAAAGTGAAAGATGATGCACTTACCAGGATTCCAGGCCAGAGTTCCAGCAACCTTAACGGGGGATATGCAGATAGGGTGGTTTCTAGAGATACCAGGAGATGGTGATATGACCACTCTACACCTTAGCAGGCTTCCATTATCAATTGGGGAGCAACTTGAGCAGCAGCAGTAGTGAATAAACAGAGCCCATGTATGATAGGCTGCACAGCTCAGTTAGTGACAGCTGACCTGCCTCCAACTTTTGACTATTTTTCCTGTTTTTCAGTGGATGTGCTTTTAGGTCACCTGTGGTCACTGGGACCATTCCTCTCATCCATGGAAAACGAGGCTACATGTTCTAATTGAGCTAAATAGGGCATGACTGAAGTTCATGGAAAATGGGCAGTTCCTGGTGCCACGAAAAGGCTCAGCCCTTGCCAAGCTGACTCCATCGTGTCCAATATGAATCACCCACGTATGTCCACAGAGGGTTCCTCTTCCAGTTGTCTCAAAAGCCAAGAGCCTCTTACCCTTATGAAACTTAAAAAGAAAAAGAAAATCCCAACCTCAGTGCTAGCCAGCTTAATCGTTTTTGGACTAGCTTATGGGCATTTAAAACCTTTTTCATTAGGAGGAAAACTTTCCCAGCTAGGCTGAGAAAGCACATATCAAGTTTCAGCTTGATTCACTTCAAAACCGCCATGAAAATTGGGACATTTTCTTCACACCACAATGAGTTAGTCATGGAAATTCTTCCTTAATCACAGCTACCATGGCCACAGTCATGAGCATACCCTAGGCCACTGAGAATTTACGTGACAATATTGAAGAGTGTGTCCCCTTCCCCCATCAGAAAGCAGAAGTATGTGGCAATTTTCAGTCTGTGGGAACACACCAAGATAACTTGAGGTTCCCTTTGCAGCAAGTAACCTCATCTTTGGGATAGCTTTTTTGTGGCAGTTTGGTTCTATTAGTATTCAAAAGAATGTTCTTTATAAGCTAAAACTGTAGAAAATTAAACTTGGCTGAAATGTGCATTAAGAGGCTAAAAGTGGCTCCCCATGAGGGACTCTGACCCTCCTCTTACTGATGAGTGACATAAACAAGGCAGACTTTTTGGCCATCTGTCATGGAGATGCTTGCTGAGTGTGGCTAGCCTCCAACATGCCTAGGTCTTTTTAGTACAAACTCAGCCAATAGAGCTAAGGGAGCTGGCCAAGCTCTTTCCCTGCTGTCATGGCACAGAACACTGCCTTCTGCCCTGCAGCTGCCACACTGCATCCTACTAAGAGCTACCTCTAGAGCAGGAGTCTTCCTTGAGATAGTTAATTCATTCATTTGTTCCTTCTTAGCTTAACAGAATAGCAAGCATGTCCCTCCCCCCACCCTAGGAATGAGGTAGTCCTGCTTTCCTATGTCTCACAGCTCGAATGTAGGCAGTGAACACCATGCTTCCAAGTCATTCTAAGAACATTAGAGCCTGTTACATGAACTTTTCCCTGAGAAACATGAAAAAAAATGTGCCCTCCCTCAGATAGGGCACCAAAGGCAGAGTGGAGTATGATTCTGATAAAGTCCAACTTGGGATCAATGAGTTTCTTGGCCTTATACAGCATGGATGAGGGGTTGCTTATAGGAGCGTGGATGATCCTACAGAAGCCGTGCAACCAAAATATCTCACCCTCTATAATTGTGTAGATGGAGCCCTCCTTAATTAATCTTTTGCTCTGTACATACTCCAGATATGAGGTCATAGGTTATTAGGGCAGAATCCCATACAGTGGGCTGGGAGGTACATGAGGGCAGAGCTGGAATCTTCTGTCTATGAAAGGATAAGTTACTTTCTTAGCATGAACTATCTAGCAAGGCCTCAAGCACCTGCAATTGAAATAGACATTTCCTGGTGCGAACTTAGTTGTTTCTGTATGCCGTGTCCCAGGGTGGCCCATCTTCGACTGTAGTTCCAGCACCCCTCTCCTTTTCCATTCTGCATGCTGCCTCACTGCGCCTCAGCCTCCTGTTTCCAGCCCTAAGGGTGTCTGTCTCATCTGTTGTCAACTATTTGAGCCTGTAACCAAATGCTTTTGGCAAGAGCTTCAACATCTCTGTAGCTTTTGCTTGTCAGGCTAACACTCCTTCACCAGGTGCTAGAGGAGCCACTTTACTGACGACATTTATTCCCTACAACTTGCCTTGGCAGGCTGTGTACTCCCAGGGAATCCCCTGGAACAGCCCAGCAAGGGAGGTAGAAACAGGAGCCTCAGTTAGCCTGCCAGACTAGCTGAATCTGTGATCTCCAGGTTTAGCAAGAGACCCTGTCTCAAGAAATAAGGTAGAGGACCAACATCAGCTTGGACTCCATGTGTATCTGTGTCCTGCCTCCCACACACACACACACACACATACACTCTCTTTTCCTCTCCCTACCCATTCTCTCTCTACCTCCTTCTCTGGTCTCTCTTTCCTCTTCTCCCAGCTTCTGATAAAACAATTGTCTACAGGAATCAGCTCCAGCTATTCAGCGGACGACTGGAGTCAATTGGCCTTTAGTTGTTCTTTAATCACTTCACCCTGCTGAGATTTTGCCTCCAGAGCTTGTTTTGGTTTCCTGGACAGGGTGATGATATACATCGGGCAGCTCAGTCCTGGGAGCTCCCAGCCAGGGCCCTTGGCAATGGCTTGTTCCTTGGAACTTTCAACAGCTTTCTCTTCCATTCCCTCTCCTTGCTGTCTCCTCAGCATCTGCTCCTCTGTTTAGTTTCCTTGCTCTGTCTGCTCCCTGAGGCTTCCCCTGCCCTTCATTGTGTCTTCTGCCCTCCCCAGCCAGCCCTCACCCCTACCAGCAAGCCATCCTGTCTGAGACTCCATTCCCTTTTTGCAGAGCAGCCCAGCATCTGCTTGGCTAACCTGCTGAAAGCATTGCACATTGAGTGCATGCTGGAGTTGTTTGCAGTTTTTCTATAATAGCAACAAATAGGAGGGGGAATGATTTGAAGATGAATTATCCAACAGCAGGGACTAGAATAAATGAGGAATTGCAGTACCATCGAAGATTATATAAAGTATGAAGAATTTTTAGAGACATGACATCCAAGGTTAAGTGAAATAAGCAGAGTACAATATGATATATAACAGGAGTTATAATGTCTTATTTTCAAAAAGCCTGGAGGAAAATATACTGAAATACTAGCAGTGGTTGTCTCAATGTGGTGAGATTATCATTGACTTTCTTGTTTCTTTTCTTACAGTTTCACATAAAAATCTGCGTGAAACGTGTATTACTTTTGTATCTGGAGAAAAACTGATTTTAAAAAGATGATTTGATATGTTAATGTCACATAATGGCCTTTTTCACATCAATCCAGCAGTGTAATAGGAATTTCTATTTCAGACAACACATACTTCATAGAATTAAGTCCCATGGTAGAGCCCAGAGAGGAACCTGTTAAGACAATCGGATTATTTAAAGGGAAGGCTCCTGAGAGGGGCCAGCCCAGTCAGCCAGCTCTGGACAAGTGTGTCCCAACAGTGTGTATCTGTGCCTTCCCCCAGCCCAGGATCCTCCTGGTTCCTTGCTGAGTCAGCTGAAGAAGTAAGACCTTTTATGAGCTCCTCTCAGGTGCTAGATGCTAATGGGCTCCAGACGGGCCTCAACACTGCTCTGATAAGTTCTCCTTTTATGATTCTGAAGGTGTTGCTCTTATCATGGCAATAATGGCATTAGTGGGTCCTTCCCGCTGCTCATTCCTCTGAGCCTCTCATTTATATTGCACTTGGTTTGGAAATCCCAGAAGGCTCTAAAATACCAGAACCCTTTGTCCTGATCGTTTGACAATCGTGTCAAAGTAAAGGCAGAGGCCTTCCTCCTGACACATGAGGACACATGTGACTTTACGTTTATCTGATTGTCCATCACTATGAAATAAGCACATTTCCTGGTGTCATCTTAGTAACTTTTACCCTGTATGGCACAGAGTAGTTGTTCAATAACAGGTGTTCAGGGCGATGGTACATGTCAATAATCCCAGCACTGCAGAGGCTCAGTGCTGCTCATTGCTGCGAGGCCCAGTGCTGCAGAGGCCGTAACTTACTTTTTTTTTTAAATTTGATATATTTAAGATGTTTAAATATGGAATGAATGGATGGATGGACAGATAGATGACTGTTGAAGATAATGTCACCACTGAATGATGATTCTGGAAACAACAGAGTCGGACTCAGTTATCTGAGCCTGATCCCCTTGCCTAGGAGCTTTGTCTAATAGGGTGACACCTGATGACCTGACCATTGTGGTCCAAACAGATGAGGCAGCTCTGACATCTTGTCTTTTAGAATCAACAACAACCAGCATTCATATCGCCATGACTATTATACCTGTGGTAACTTCTTTTGTGTTGAGACTTCGACTGTGCTGTCTACTAAAATGGTTAGACTTGTGAAAGAGAGATGAATCCTCCTCTAATTCCTGTTCTGTAGCTTTTGAAAGGTTTGTGAATGTGATTGTTGAAGGGAAAAAGGCAAGAGCTGTTTTTCTTTTGCTTGCTAGCATACTAAGCTTGCTAAGCTGAGAGAAAATAGTTCTTGTGTTCCATTCGAGTCCTTTATTGAATGACCCAAGGGTATTAATGGCCTTCGTAAAAGATAAAGCATACTCTAGATTGACAGGATGCTTATTAAGGGTAAGAAGCGTGTATAAAATACTATAAGAGCCCTTTATCCTTCTTATTTTCTTTTGAAAACCCTGTTTCATTTTGTTTTAGACCTAGAAGGTTTTGACTCTGTGATATCATCTACTGAGAAACTCAGCCACCCAACCACAAGCAGACCAAAAGCTACGGGGAGACGACCTCCATCCCAGTCACTCACATCTGTAAGTGTCCCTACTTCTCTGTAACTAAAAGTCAAAAAGGACTGGAGACTCTGGCTAAGGACCCTTCTGCAAGCAGATGATGAGAGACACCCCAGAAGAGGGGAAGGGAGGAGGCCATCAGATAAACTGCCAGCTAAAATCACTTGGAAAATCTTTTTGAATCCTGCAGTATTGCTTTCTGTTGTTCTTTATGTTTCTGCCAGCAAGGTGGTACTCCCTGTTTCCCACTTTCCTTCTATTGCTTTCTAAACCAGTTATTGTTTGAACCCAAAATGAAATTGGTAAGCAAAATATAGAAAAAGAGACTGAGGCTTGTTTGGTCTATTAAAATGACAAAGCTTTACTCAATGAAGATCTACCATTATGCACTGTGAGACCCCTATCTCCCTATATAAGTGGCCTATATCTCCCCAACCCCATTATCAGCATGCCTACTGGGAAACTCATTCAGACCTCCACAAGGTTGTATTTACCCTTATAAAATATATGGTTTGTAGGAAAGACCACTGAGAACACTCAGTGATAACCCACAGATGGTTGTTTTCATTTGGGTAGTTTTAAATAACTTTTTATTGCAAACCTGCTATATTCATTGTGCCAAACTTGAACAACGTGATACAGAAGGAAGAAAGTAAATTTTCTGTATTCTTGCCACAAGAACTAAGAACCACTGTAATCTCTTGTTGTATCCTTTGCTTTTTCAAAACTTTGATTTTTTTTTTGTTCAAAACTGGGATCATGTAATACACTTTATACCTCCACCCACAAATTTAAACTGCACACACCCCATTCTCCCCAATCATTTCCAATTCTTGGCATATTCAATGACTGCCTGCTACTCTACATTGTGAGTGTATGAGAGTTTATCTGGTGATTGTACTATTATTGGGTTTTGATGATGAGTTCAAGTCTTTGTTATAAGCCATACTGATGTGAATGTGCATAGAAAAAGAAAAAAAAACAACAAAGCTTAATGTTAGGTACAAGTTTTCTGAATGTGGGCCGTTGGGAAGTGCATTGTTTTGCCGTTGCTATGAGTTGCAGACTTCCCCTCCACAAGGTCATTTACCCTCCACAAGCAGTGTGTATGTGTTCATCTGTGTACTGATCATCTATCAGTCTGTCTGTCACATTGCCTTGTCCTTTGCAGTTCTGAGGCCTTATTAAGCTCCCTCCAGATATACCAAGGGATTTAACCATTTGCAAGTTTCTTCGGTTGCCTCTCTTTTCACCTCATCACTAATCTCACGTGTGCTTTTATCATCTGGAGGGTGGGATGCCACTTCCTTTGAGCACTTCTCTCCTATCTACTGAGTCTGGAAGCATGGCTTAAATTGTCCTATTTTTCTTCCTTGTGTGAACCACACCTAACTTTGTATTGATACATTTTTGTTTTTGACATAAAGACATGAAGAAGTGGCTTCCTTAAACTCTTTTAGAATCCTGTGGCAACTTGGCTTCTTTTATTTCTCCTGTGCTCACTCTATCCACCCCAACATTCACATACACACCCAACCCATCCAATTGCTTCTTGGCATGTTTGCATTCCTATTATTCAATTCTGCCACTTGTGTCTTCTCTATAAATCCTTCATCATTTTTGTTTTCCTTCTTAGTTTTTATAAATCTTTTAAGGTATAAAGAGCCTTGTGTCTTTCCAGAATTAAATATTAAGTGGTTCAAATTATTCCCCTTTTGCTCATATATTCTGTGTTGAGAGATTTGGGTATTATTTTGGAGACCAAGTAATGGTAGGTCATCTTCACCCTACTTTTAGGCTACATAGCTGTTTACTTTCTTGGTCATCATATGTTCATAGACATCTATCTCCTGGGGACAGGGTACTATGCCAGGTGTCAAGGATACACATGGTAATATGCCTTCAAGAAGCTTATTTTGATGACTTAAAGCCTAATATCTTGGAGAGTGATTTTTATTTGGACTTAAAACAGAATGCCTTGGTGATTTCATGATGTTTAGTAAGCAGGGGTTTTGGGGTTTTTTTTTGTTTGTTTTTTGGTTTTTTTTTTTTTGTCTCTCATTCTTATCCATCCCCATTTGGATGTACACCCAGAATTTCTTGTTCACTCTTAAGAGTAGCACCGGTGGGGCTTTCATAACAAATGGGATTAGTGGATAAGGACGTATTCCTCAAAGGCTAGTGGGGGAATAATTGAAGAAACACTAGTTATGGTTCCCTGGCCTGGATGCTTTCTTTCGAATTGGATATGGTTATGTTTATAAACCCTAAAGTGCAAGCTCATGAAACATGGTTTGTATAGAAGGAAGCTTTTTGACTCTTGGAAGGATCTGTGTATTGCATAGATAAGACCAGATAGATTAACAAGAACACTTGGTGTGGGAGGCCATACTTTTGGTAATTGGATTTTCAGATTAAGTGAAGATTAACAAATAAGACCTCTTGAAGCAAAACCTTGAATTAAAAATCCTCCCTCCACCTTCCCCCCACCTTTTTTAAAGTTTCAGGATGAAAGGGAGAAAAATGTTTGTGAGCATAATTTTTCATTCTCAAATGGTAATTCTAAAAAGAACCATTTCTCTACCTCAGGTTAGAAAGCAAAGCTGAATTTGAGCTTGCGCCTGTGTATTTCTAGAAGACTATTAAAAAAAAAAAGATCCTTGCAACAGGGACTCTTAATTTCATTTGTTTTGTTCTAAACTTGAGATATTGTAGCAAATGAATTCCTTGTGACCAAGAGAATTCTGGTGAATTGCTCCCCATTCATTCAGTTTTTGTTTTAGTGATTTCACAGTGAGGCAGAAAGGGCAGGGGTGTTGAACCATATTTTACCCAATGGTACTGCCTTTCTGTAAATAAATATACCTTAGCAAATAGACACCAGAATGGGTGTTTACTGTGCATAGTAATGAGGGCAGAGATTAGTAGCAAATACCAAAGGAAAGGGGAGAGCTCATGCTAGTGGGCAAGGTTATATATATACTCTTTACTCTTGGTCCCCTGCCTCTAGAAATGGCCCCCTCTCAGATGTATCCTTCGAACCATGTATAGAGTCAAGGAATAGGAAGGATACAGAGGAACGTGGAGGAGAGGAGGATACAAAGCAGTCTCCTATTGGCCATGGGTTATTTCCTAACACATTGCTAGCCCCAAAAGAGCTGGGACCACTTATCCCATGTCATCATTGAGCCTGCATTTTCAGCTCTGTGTAAGGCACACAGTAACAAATGTTGGAGAATAGAGAAACTAGGAAAAGCTATACAACAGATGGTTATATGGTTAAAGTGATTGATGGGCATCAGGAGCAGCTCCTAGTTTAGCTTCTTGTGGCTTGGTCCAAGTCCTGCTGCTAGGTAGCCATATGGTTATCTGTTATAAGAAGATAATGGCATACTTTCTGCCTCACAGGGTTATAGAGACAGATCAAATAGAAGTGATACGTGCTTTGAGAAGCTAACAGCATCACATAAACAAAGCTGTGTCAGCTAAGGTATGATTCTGACGAAGGCATTTTCTTTTGGCTTTATCCAGTCTTCCCTTTCAAGCCCCGATATCTTTGACTCCCCAAGTCCCGAAGAAGATAAAGAGGAACATATTTCGCTTGCGCACAGAGGAATAGACGTGTCAAAGAAGACTTCCAAGACTGTTACCATATCCCAAGTGAGTGACCAGCCAGGGTGAAGTGTCCCTGCCCTTCCATGGGTGAACTAACAATGGGTTAGAAACCAAGCAAGATAGATAAACAGACAATGGGTATGGATGTTTGTCATTCTTTAGTGACAGTGATTACTGTAGTCATCAGAATTCCTAAGACATGTTGCAGAGTCTCTGAGTTGTGCATTCAGGTGTTTTATTTTGCAGTTTCTCTTATAGTCAGCATCCTTCATCCTGTCATATTTGTTATAAAAAAAAAAGGCCCTCAGACACCCCTGTGACCTGATCAACTTAAAAGCTATGGTGTATCTAGACAGACTACATTATATGCTGCACTCTCTGCTCATAGCCCTTGTCTTTATTATTCAAAACTAGCAAAAAATTCTATACTTTTAATTTTATACTTACATTATCTCTTAGAGAAAAGTTGACTTGGATTCATGCTCTAGAGTAACTTTATATTCTGAAGCATTTTAATTTCACTCAGTGCCCAGGGAATGATAAAGCTGATTTAAGTTACTTGTTTGTGAGAAACAAAGTAGACACTGCTGTGGTAGCAAGCACCCATAGTCCACCTGCTTGGGAGGTTGATGGAGAAGAAGGAGGAGGAGGAATCACTTGATTTGAGGAATTTGAGCCTGGATAACATAGTGAATGAATATTCTCCATCTCAAGAAAGAAAGAAACATAGAGAGATATACACACACAGGGATTAGAGGATAGAGACAGAGAGACCAAGGAGAAAAGTGGGTGGCAAGCAGAAGTATGTCTCAGTGGAAGAATAGTTGCCCTAGCATGTGCAAGGCCCTGGGTGAGAGTCCCACCATAAAAAAAGCATTGTTTAGCTACTGCATGCAGCTTTGAAGAGGAAGCGTCCTATGCGCACTCACATCTTCCTAGAAATAAAAGACGACTTTAAAATCCCATCTTCTACTAAGAAAACCGTCAAGTCGGATTGTTTTCTTTGAACATTAGCAACATTTTAATGTCCAGAAGCACAAAACAGTAGTCATTTGACGCAGTCATCAGCACAAAGAAATCAAAGGTTGGAGGGGATTTTTCTCCTCATAGATTTGAGTATTTGCATTACGGATTTTCTTGAAAATCTGATACAGTAAGCAAAACATGATCCTATAAAACAGTTCAATTTTAATTACACACAAAGCCAAGGCAGTCTTCCTTTTCAAAGGATTCTGTTTACTGAAATTGGATTCAGGCCAGTTTTATTGTTTAGTTTTCTGATGACCATAGGCATAACTTCAGTTTCCTGCTCTCTGACATCCCAAAGATGTCTCTACAGTGACACCTAGTGGCGGATAGTGGCTTTTCAAGTTTCTAATCTGCAAGACTCTTCCATTAGCTTATTTCAGTTCCCTGGAGTTGTCAGGCTGTGTATTTCACTCCTTCAGGAAATTCCACTTGAACTAATTTGATCAAGGAGTGTGGTGACCTAGACTATGTGAGGGACTAAAAGCATACTTGTTAGCTGCAGTGGGCTAGCCTGAGAGCCCATCAGACAGAAAATGGTGAAAGAACTAGAGATTGAAGAAGTATCCTGAAGCCGCTGTTATGGGCAGTGGTGGCTCGTGAGAGGTAAGAGAGGAAGGGAAACGGAAGAAGGCACGAGTCCCAGAGTATATAATATAATCAGCAAAGAAAACAAGAGAAGAGCACAGATCTTTGAGCTCCATCAACCACAGTCACAGTGCTGGCCCGAGGATCCAACTGGTAAAGGGGGAATTGAATGTCAGTCTGGCTGGTGAATAGTTCCAAGACTGGTAATTTGCTCTATACGCCTCAGTTTCCTGCTTGGTACAATGTGTGTGCCAGCTGATCAGTTTACTTTGTAAGTTGATGTCCATGGTACAGCCACAGTCTGTAAATGTCAGTTCTAACCCCCTACCCCCACCCCCCAACCCCGTACTATAACTCGTGCTAACAACAAAGCCCTGGCTAGCGGAGTGTTCTCCCTGGCAGCAGAGAGTGCTTTTCCTCAATGGTAACTTGGCAGAGAAAAGGCTAACAGAGAGACTAGGAACGATGGCCCATCTGCTTTTGGCACACTCTGCCCAGTCTCTGCCTCTAGCACAGCCTGAATCTAGACTCTACCTCCTTGCTGCCGTGCCAGCTGAACCCCTTCTTGGCGCTTTCCCTGGGATGGCCGGCTGAGTGCCTGCTGCTGGAGGAAATCCCGTGGGCCAAGCTTCACCACCAGCCTCGGTTTCCACCCTCTCACTCACCTCCTCTGCTATCGAAGTCCTATCCCACTGCTTTGCTTCCTCCACACCCGCCTATCCACTCACTTTCCCTTGCTAGTGTTTCCTCTCTGGACCTGCCAGGCACTTATACACCCAGGACTGATTCCCAGCCTGTGTGTTCCTGTCTTCCTCGGAACACCTCTCCATCTTCAGCCTGTCCATCTCTCCTAACATCTCACACAGCTCCGGGTATCACTCATCTGTGAAGGCAAACAAAACCTTCTTTCCCTCCTGTCTCCTCATGAAGCTGCTGCATTCGTTAATACGCCCACTCCTCCATCTCCCTGCCTCAGCCTCGTCCGTGGAAGGAATTTTCAGTTTGTCAGCTACATCTCTCAGTGCCCATTCATCATCTGGTCTCTCACCTTTGGGTCACTGTCTCCAGAGTTATACTATCAAATGGGTTCCATTTTCCTCTCAACCCCGCTGACACACTTACCCAGCCTTTCTTTTCCTCTGGAGATTTCCATCAGTTCAGGCCTTCTACTGGTCTTTCTTCGTTCCCTCTCTCAGTACGTCTTCCCAGTTGTCAAGAGCTCTCTCCCTTCTCTTCATGCCTCATTGGTTTAGAATCCCCCAGCTTCCATCCTGGGCATCTTCTCATTGCTCTTACCCACACCCACGACTTCCATTTCCTTTGGCCAATATTATAATATTAGTTACTCGCTCTGCCTACTAGGTATACCCTCTCAGTTATCCCTCTGGTTCCTAAAATTCAAAACCAAAATGATTATCTGGACCCTTCTCAATGAAAGATACCACCTTTGTTCATGTCCTCCCTCCCTTCCTATGACCCTGTGTTTCTCTCTCGTCTCTCTGTCTCTCTCTCATCCCTCTTTCTGTCCCTGTCCTTCTCTCTGTGTGTGTCTCTGTTTCTGTCTCTGACTCTCTCCCCTCCCCCCAGTTTGCCCAGGCCTCATCTCCCTGACAATGGGTAGTGTGATCTATGAGGGCACGAACGCCATTGACCTTACCAAGTCCCCACTCCAGTACCAGGAGTGATACCTAATGGCCTTTGTTAGTTGGACCTGCCTTTACCCACATCTCTCAAAATAGTCTTCATTCTAGGTCACCACCTGTTTCTAGTTTGCACTGTGTCGGAGTCTCAGAAGTTCTATCTGCAGGCTTGCCAACTCTCAGGCCTTTCTATCCCCACAGCAACCATGAGCAGGGTGTGCAGCCATTTAAACCCGCCCTTTCTCTCCTCACTCCCAGCCTTACTTTCTCCTCCCTTTATCTGAGCTGTGATTCCTACTGTGTTTTGCTTCCTGGTCTCTCAGCCATTGTCTAGGCACTCCCTTCCCCTCCTCCCTCCTCCAGCTTCTTTTCTCCTATAGTCTCTTCCCTCTGAAAAGAGGGGACCATTGGCTGCTTGCTTCTTCCATCCTGGAATGTGGATGCTTAGATGTGTTTCTGGGGCTCTCTGTGCTTCCTCCCCCTTGTGCAGTCTTCCTCCTGTGCTGCAGTGTATTGCTTGTCTGTCTGCCAGTGCCCCTAGTGAGTTCTAAGGTCCTAAGTACCATGCAAATGTCTTGCTTACTTCAGGATTTGTAGGGTCTGGTAAGCAATTTTGCATCTTTGTGTATATAAACCAATCTGGGACTATCTTGTCTAGAAAGAAGATAAAATTTAAAATATATACAGGTAGCCCTTGGGCAGTGGTCTGTCTGGACCAAGTTGGCCATAGATGGCTTATGAATAAGGGAATAAATGATTAGAGTGTGTGGAGACAGGTGTGATGTTGGGTATAAAAGGGAGATTTGACGTACCAGGACAGGGAGGCAATCCCTCCACAGATCCCTGGCTCTGAAGCCTCTCCACCTTCCCTTTTCACAGGTGTCTGATAACAAGGCATCCCTGCCACCCAAGCCAGGGACCATGGCGGCTGCCAGCAGTGGTCCAGCCTCTCTCTCTTCAGTGGCATCTTCTCCCGTGTCATCCTCTTTGGGGACAGCTGGACAACGAGCCAGTTCTCCATCTCTGTTCAGCACAGAAGGAAAGCCAAAGGTGGAGTCTGCAGTGAGCAGCCAGGCTGCTATCGAGGAGCTTAAGATGCAAGTCCGCGAGCTGAGGACCATCATTGAGACCATGAAGGACCAGCAGAAGTGAGTGCCAGGGACACTTCACAGCTCTTTCCAGGTGGCTCTCCATTGGGTAACCATGGCCTGGTTCTGAAAGCTTGGATCTCACTCTGCCCAGAGGGTAGGCTTGGCCTTCCCATTGATAGTGGCAGAAGTTCTGGAAGTGGGGACAGACTGCACAGATCCCTGGCTCTGAAGCCTCTCTACTTTCCCTTTTGACAGGTGTCTGATAACAAGGCATCCATGCCACCCAAGCCAGAGATGTGTGTGTGTGTGTGTGTGTGTGTGTGTGTGTGTATGAGTGTGTTTGTGAGTGTGTGTGTATATGTGTGTTTTCAGCTTATGGTGTGCCAAAGAGCACAGGGATATACAGTGATGAGTCAGTTGCAAAGACAGTCTCAGCAGACTGCTAAAAAGAAAATAAAAACCCATAGAATGTATATTATTTCTATGTCAATCAGCTTCTTAAAAACTTTTCCAGTTACATTTAGTTAGTATATGTGTGTGTGTGCTTGTGTGCATGCATGCATGTGTGTATATGTGTGTGGCCAGTGAACAGACAGAGGATAGCTTTCAGGAGTTGGTTCTGTCCTCCCACATTGTGAGGTCTCAGAGATTGAACCCAGGTCATCAGGCTTAGCAACAAGCATCTTCATCTGCTTAGCTACCTCACCAGCTTTTCATCACTGCGGCAGTCCCTAGGACTGGAGTTAGAGGTGGCTGTGAGCCATCCAACATGGTTACTAGAAACAGAACCCAAATCCTCTAGAAGAGCAATATGCACTCTTAACCAATGAGCCACCTCTCTAGCATCATCTATATCACTAACTTTTCCTCTAGTGTTGGGGAAAAATATAGCTTCTTAATTTAGATGACAGATAAAACAACTGAGTTGCATCAAGGGGCTGTAACATATGAAGAAGATGTAGGGAATCTTTAAACCCAAGATTTTGCTGTCAGGAAGATATCCTCATCATGAGACTCAGGGGGTCTTTCCTCATTCATGCATGCCCACATACATACTTTCACATCTCTTATCCTCAGGAAGCACTTGAATGAGAAGAAAAGCCCGTGAACAAACATAAACTATCCTGGGATTGCCTGGGATGCTGTTTACTGTGAAAAAGCTGGTCAAAGGATTAGCAGTAGGCAGCACTTAAACAAAGTGAGGGTCAGAGACTATGAATTGAGAGATCTTTCTGGAAAGAATCATGAGATACTTCTCAGGGAAGCATTTCATGGCATTTTGAAAAATGACCTAGAATGACCAGGAGCAGGGAACTTTGGCAGAGGGACTAGCAGGAAGTTTCATAAGCAACTGAACAGCCTGGTGGGTCGTCGTCTCCCTGGGCACCTGGCCACCTTGGTTTAGAAGGGCTGATGGTGAGAGCTGTGGCCCAAATCCTGCAGCCTGGAGAAGGGGTTCTGGGGCTGGTATTGACTGACATTTGCCTCTTTTCCAAGGATGGAGGGCCCTCATGTATTTTGTGGTCAGACACTTTAGGGAACAATTGGGTTAAATAGAGTTAGTTTGTTTTCTGAAGGGCTTGTTAAAGTCTTCACCTCACATTGAGAGGCTAGAGAAGACAGCATATGCAGTTTTGCAAATGCATATAACCACAGAACTCTTTAACGTGTTTTAGGAAAACAGTTCCAAGGAACTAACTTTGAACAGTGTAAGTCTAAGCAGGTTCTGTTCCACTCAGGCTAGACAATGGGTAAAATTTGACTTCTTCAAATTGCTTCCTGACTGGGAGAGATTCCATCACATAAATATGCAGAACTGGTGATATGGCATTGGAAAGAGTTTCCTTGGGCCACCCACGCTCCCCCAAACTCCTTAAAATTCCTGATTCCTGTATGGCTCTAAAAGTTATAGGTTTGGGCACTCAAAGGACATCTATATCCAGTTGAGCACATGTCATTTGTCAAGACAGTAACTCCATGATTCCATGACATCCAGCCTTTTGGACAGGACCATATTAGGACCTGACTTGCCTGGATCCAGGTCTTTGGAACCTTATACTTGATGGGAGGGGGAAGCAGGCTAGAAGCTACCCACAACTCTGATAGCCTGACTTTGTCTCTGAGTCCACAGGCAGCTGTGCCTTAAAGCCTGTAATCGGCCACAACACTTCTTCCCCAGCCAACATCTTATTTAGTCAGTAACTCAGGACGTTAATCACCTCTTCGAATCCTTGTGTCTCAATAGCCTTCCTTAGCCTGGCCATCCTGCCCAAGGTCAGTGAGTTCCCTCCAGTCTTCGACCTTCTCCCCTGGTGTCACTTTCCCTGTAGCATTCAATCCATGACTGTCCCAACTACCCTCCTCAAATGTGTCCTGCTTTCAGAGGCGGGCTCACCTCCTTGCTCTGCCTTGAATTTCCCCCCAATTGCCCTATCTCCCCTTTTCCTTGTAGACAGATGCTTATATTCACTAGCTCAAGACATAGTGGCTTTCTTTACACCACCTTCCCCAACTGACTTCCTCTTCCTCGACCATGGCCCACTTAAGGCCAAGCCTGCCAAGTTTTCCTGGGGGTTGGGTGCTGGTTTAGGACCTCACTGTTGATGGCTTTCCTAAGCCCTAAGTGGTAGCCACACAGATATGGGTGTGTAATGTGCGCTTAAATGACTATACTAATGAATCACTGCTAGTTTATATCAGATAACCAATGTTGACAGCAGTGCTAGGACAGTCTCAAGTATAGGGGACCATCACTGGATTCATCTGGACTTGAACTAGTTAGTACACAGTCACTGGTTCTGTATTCACCATGCTGTTTCTGAAGCCTTCTTTTTGTTGTTGTTTCATTTCACAAATGTACACATGTCTAATACCTCCAAACAAAAGAAATACAGATCTTAGACCAGTCCAAAGAACAAAGTCCCAGCTTTTCAGAATAAGTAGCTTGATTCAACTTTATTATTTCAAGTATGAAAATGCGTTAGGCTGTAGGTTCATGTTAGTCTTCTTTCAGACTTCATTCTATATTGTTAATTCATGTGCTTAAGGTTCAATTAGTCAATCTTAAGGTAAAGTCAGTCTGTAAGATTTTGTGAGAATTACTGAAAACATACCAGGGACCTGTTTTTAAGTTAAGTTCTGTATAAAAATGAAGTATATAGAGAATAGTTAAAATTTCTGCAGTGGCTGTAGGGAGATGCCTCAGTAAGAAAGTGCTTACTACACAAACATAAGACCTCAAATCTCAAGCATCCACATATAAAGCATCTGTAATCCCAGCACTGCGGAGGCAGAAATGAGAATCTAGGGTCTTCACTGGTTAGCCAGTCTACCTCAATCAGCAAGCATCAGGTTCAGTGAGAACCTGTCTCAAACAATAAGGTAGAACAAAATTGAGAATGACACTTGATATTATCAACCTATGGCCTCTACATGAAAATGCACACACACTGGGCGGTGGTGGCGCACGCCTTTAATACCAGTACTTGGGAGGCAGAGGCAGGCGGATTTCTGAGTTCGAGGCCAGCCTGGTCTACAGAGTGAGTTCCAGGAGAGCCAGGGCTACACAGAGAAACCATATCTCGAAAAACCGAAAAAAAAGAAAAAAAAAAGAAAATGCACACACAAGGACTTATATATACATATAAATATGAAAAGGCACAAAAATTGTCTACAATGAAAAGTTTCTATAAGAACCCAGTGGCTCTGTTATAAAAAGAAGTTAGAGGAAAGATGACAATATGAGCTTCAGTGCTTTGACTCTAGTTATTGGGAAAATCAGGCCCCACTCTGTGCCTTAGTTTCCCTATCTTCTCCTATTGGAAGAATTTAACCTAGGCGATCATACTAAGGTCATCTCCAGACCTAACATTTGAAGGCTACATATTTTGGTGACTCCTTCCCAAATAACAGCAAACCTTTCTGTCCAAAAGAACTCTTAAGAAGTAATAGTGCAAAGAAAGTACGTTTGGGTGTGATGAGATGGTTCAGTAGGTAAAGGGGCTTTGCCACCACCTATTTTAGGTAGCTTTCTCTTGCTGTAAAGACCATGACAAGATCTAACTTCAGAAAAAGGGTTGTTTGGGTTTTCGGTTACAGACTATCATCAAGAGAAACCAAGGCAAGAACTTGGAGTCAGGAAGTGAGGAAGAAAGCATGGACTGTTGCTTACTGGCTTGCTCCCCATGACTTGCTCAGCCTGTTATATAACAAAGGACCCACCTGACAGGGGTAGCATCATGATCATGCGTGTGCAGTGTGCTGAGCCCTCCCACATTAATCATTAATCAAAAACACTCCACAGACTTTGCCTACAGGCCAATCTAATGGAGGCATTGTCTCAATTGAAGTTCTTTGCACATTACTCTGGCTTGTATCAAAGTGACAAAAACTTAATTAACCAGCACACCACCCAACAATGTAAACCAGGGATGACCTGAGTTTAATCCTGGGAACCCATGTAAAGGTGGAAAAAGAACCAGCTCTATTATCGTTGTTCTCTGACCTTCACACAATGTAGAATGCATGCCCACCCCCATCATGCATACAGAGAGAGGGAGAAAGGGAGAGAGAGGGGCGAGGGAGAAGGAAAGAAATTATGCTTGGTCCATACTTTCTTTGGAAAAAGGTCAAATGGATTTCATATTGATACTAGACTTTCTTATCTCTCATTGGGAAACTCTGGGCTTTGATTTGATGCCATTGACATTTGCTTTTCAGACGTGAGATTAAGCAGTTACTGTCAGAATTGGATGAAGAGAAAAAGATCCGGCTCCGGTTGCAGGTAGGAACCTCAGGTCCATGAGGCCTGGATTCAGTTGGGAATGGAGGCAAAGTCAGGGCTTTGGGTTGAAAAGAAATAATTGTTGTTGGACATGGTGCCTCATGCTTTTTAATCCCAGCCCTGGGGAGGTTGAGGAAGGAGGACCACAGGATCCAGACAAACCTGGGCTATCAAGAGATTTGCATAGCAGCTTGAGCTACCAAGTGAGATCTTGTCTGAAAAGAGGGGAAACAGAAAAGAAAATGATTGCTGCCACAAGAATGTCTCAGAATCTTTATATTCTGTCCTTACCTGAGTTCCAAAAGGTCTAGGAGAAGAAAGAGATGAATCAACATACTTAGTTGGGCTTTATTTGTTTTAAACACATCCACTGTAAAGCATTCTCTCCAGTTGGTTTATAGGATGATGATATGGGATGCCTCATCCATGTTAAGTACCAGAGGACATGGCATGCAGGAGACTTTGTTGCGAGCCGCTGAGTTCCACACATCGGTGTTTCATTTCAACTTTTTACTTTTTCCCAGTTGCCTTGTTGCTCCTTCCAAGGCATCTAAGCTCCATCCTCACCTCCAGCCACTGATGGAGATCTTGTGGGGGGGATCATTCCAAATGACTGAAGACTGACTTTAACTGTCTATTCACTTTGGACCCAACCTACTTAAAAAGAGGATAGGAATGTGTCAACATCCTGGTGGGACTGTGGACACCTACCTTTTTGGGGTCACCCAAAGCTGCCTTTTATCACCCTCAGATGGTTCTATTTGCCTGTCCTGCCCTCTGGCAAGGAATCTAGAATCATTGCTGCTTCTGATAAACTTTAGATCCTAAGAATCTGGGAATGACTAGGCACACCATTTGTCAGGGTACTGTACCTATGTGCCTGTCTTTAGGTTTATTTTGTTTTTGGCATTGTTATCAATTCTTCATTCAGATGTCATTTTGCCATTTTCACCACTCAAGTTGTCAACTTGAGTCTTTTCTTTGCATTGGTAAAGGTATATTATCTTTCAGAGTCTCTAAATGCAGTCACTTCATAATGTCTGTTTACTGCTTTTCCCCTCTCTGTATAGATGGAAGTGAACGACATAAAGAAAGCTCTTCAATCAAAGTGAATACTTGATAATTAAGAACATCACATTATTCACCCTGAGTCCAAGACTCAGATATTCTGCCCCAGTCAAAATCATCTTGTGCCAAAAATTAAAGGTTTGATTCATCATGTCCCTGTTTGAACGTTTAGCACAAAAGTCTTAATAGCACAACACAAATCCCATCCAAGAGGAGACCCTTTCCCATGGTGTTGTCCTGGGTCTGGCAGTGGTTGTGATATATAGCCAATTGTGCTAAAGGCTTTTCTACCTTGAGATCTCCCGTGAAATGAAAACTCAGGCAGTTTAGTCCATAGTAGTACTATTTTGATGATATTTTCCATTAACAAAATGTAATTTCAGATTATTTGTTTATAGGCTTTATAATTTTATGGTTTTTTTTTAAAATTGTGTTTTGTCACAGATGCCCCTAGTGTTTGTGCTAACCTAGTCAGAAGCAAGTGTCTCGCTCACTTGCTGCAGATGGAACAAATGCCACCTGGCATTGTATTCCCCTTTAGGAGTCTATTACATATGCAATTTGAGGTCCAACCCGTCCCTTTCCCTGCCAGCCAACCCCCACTACTCTAAGAGAAATTTTAGCTTATATATATGATGGTATATTTACAAAAAGAGAAAGAAAAAAAATCTGGTATTTGCAATGATCTGTGCCTTCTTTCTACCACCCTCTTGATTGGAGCTTTTGTGATGCAGCTACCATGATTCCAAATAAATAAAAATCAGCCACTTCTCCCTGTCCACTAGAGGCCGCTGTCTTCACAGCTTCTCTCACCCTAGCCAAAGGTCCTAAGAGAAAACAGTTGAGAAGTCTGGCCTGCTCTTTGGTACCAGCTGTGACTTTTCAGTTTCTCCTGCTTTGAGGTTGTTCATGAAACTAGAAATGTCATTCCAGCTTGATTGTTTTATCATCAGCCAAGTTAAACCCCTGCTTCCTGCCTTTTACACCTATTGCGTGAACAGAATATGCATTATTAAAGCAAAAATAAATAAAAATAAAATGCAAGTGAAAACTGGGGGGGAATTGGATTATTTCCTGCACTGGGTTGTGTGTGTGTGCGTGCGTGTGCGTGTTTGTGTGTGTGTGTGTTATTGTTTAAATTGTATTCACAGTGTTGTTTGCCTTGCTCACTTGTAACCCCCTCCTCGGATCTAGGAGAATGGGAGGAGGGTCTTGTGGAAATGTAGCTATTGGATCTTTCCTGCACTTATGGAATTGCTTTTTCTTTCCCAATGAAACTGATGTTTGCTTGTCTGCTTTCTCTTTATAGTACATGAACAGTTCAGCCTTAGACTATGTAACTGTTTTCTCATCTTTAGCTGAAAATGGGGGCGGGGCATTCTGTACTGCAAGATTGTTGATGGGGTAGAGGTGGAGGGGTGGTCCCTTAATGATCCCCCAAATATGTGTGATGTGTTTCTAAACTGCTGCTTTGTCTATTTACTGCATTTTATAGTGAAACTGCTAAACATTCATAGATTTTCACTACCACAAAGAATGAGAATTAATGACACTGAAGGAATGATGCAAAAACGTCCCATGATTCATCACTGAAAATATAACTAATAAATGTCTCTTCCTTTTTCTTCCTGTCTCCATCCACATGCCTTGTTCTCACTTGAAAACTTGTCCTTTCTGCTTGAGGCTGTCGCTTCCTTCCAAGGATTTACAGAGGCCCAATGCCCTAACCTTTAGGGGCGGGGATACAATTAAAGGAAGGGAATGTATAAAGAAATTATTCTTCATTCTGATATATGAAAATATTTGCCTTCTCAGCAGCCATGGTCTCAGTGTACTTGAGGCAGGACAGGAGTACAAGGTTTCTCTGAGCAATGTAAAGCATTCCTGTTCCCCTTCACTGTGCTTAAGCCTTTCTGTGTCACACTTGAAGCCTTCAGACTTTTCCTACCATATATTACAACAGTGAGGATTGGATTCGTGATGTCTTAATTTCTCATTTATTTATCAAGAAAATCCCTAATGACGTAGGATAGTTTATATAGAGTGAAATCATTAACAATGAAATTGAGAGATTTCAGCATCCTCAGTGGGTGCTGGTAACAGGGAACATAGAGAGCTGATCTCTTCCCTTAAGAGAGGCATTAGGGTTAGAGAGATGGGGAGGGACATGTATAAATGGAGAGACTGAGACACAGAGAGAGAGAGAGACAGAGATAAAGTGAGTATAGAGAAATAAGCTGGTATATCCAGCTTCCTTACTATCCCTTGGGCTAACCAGCAAGAAGCTTGTATATCACAGAGCTGGATGAGCCACTGCCCAAACAGCCATCATCTTTACTCTTGGCCAAACGGACCCATCAAGAATATTGAAAAGTTTGGAAATACCCTGTCCACTTTTTAAAAATCAAAATTCCTTTGCATTCAGCATGGACTCAGCCAGGAATCTGTGGAGATTTTTTTTTTTTTTGCTTCATTTTCTAAAGTTGTATTTAGAAAAATCTTGTGTAATGTGCTTTGTAAAAGATGATGGATTAAAAGGAAATTTTGTGAAAATATTTTTGTTCAAAGTTGTTGCAGTCCAAGAGGAATGGTGTCTTGGAACACAAACCCCTTTTCTCTATTTTACACAATTCGATTACTCGGACAGAAATGTCCTTAGATGACAGGAAGTAATCCATTAAAATCTGTGCCTGCGAATTCCATTTTTTAAATTGTTCGATTTTACATTCCTGACAAAGCATAAAATGCTAGTTAGGTATAAATCCTTTTTTAGTGTAAAAACCATTAAATTATCATTATTGGAATAATTGTGGAAAGCCATTTTTATTCGTACACAGCCCCCAAGGCACATTCAAGTACACTATCCATTCTCTCCAATAAGAACATCCTGTATCTATCATCACATGTGTCTGTGGTTAGTAATGGTACGGTTTTATTTCCTTTCACAAGCAGCTCCTTTATGATCAGCCGCAGGGTGTATAATTTATTGCCATGGTTTGTATAAAAATAACCCCCAGTTTCCATAAAGACTTTTGTATTATAACCTGAGGTCATCATAGTCTCTTTTTTTGCATCAGATTAGGTTTTAGTCCTTTAGTTATTTTTGTTCAAACTAATGTCAAGATGTTTCTGCACTAAGAGGGCTTGATGAAAGCATTTTCCTTTGCTTCTGTACAGATGAGAACTGGAACAAAACAACACATTTATGAGTGACAGGGTGTTCAGCATGGCTGATTGTAGCATCTGACGGAGAGAAAGTTGGGTGCTCAGGACTTGGCAGAGTGACAAAGATGATGCCCTAGCTGGGCAGGGCTTAGGCAAAGAAACTTCTTTCTCATCCAGAAATGAATATCAGTCATAGGAGGACTGTTAAGGAAGAGCAAGTCACTTAAGGAGCTGAGCCTTACTTACCTTCCATGCCTGAGTTCTCTCCCTGGCTCACAAGGCTCTGTTTTCAAGCCATGGATTTGAGGTGGCTCCTGGAGTGGACGACCATCCACGGAGAAGGTGAAGTTCCCAGAAAAGGGTTTTATTCGTGTCTTTTACTTGATATGAAATTGCAGTGGCCATGAGGACAGACCATTCTTGTTACCAGCCATAGCTGTGTACATTCACTTGTAAATTTGGAATTGACTGCAAAGGGTATTTATTTACCCAAATTTGCAGCAGTAGTTCCTCTGCCTTGGCTCCCAAGTACTCTGGGATCAGGGCTGTAAGTGACCATGCCCAGTGAGGACTATTTCAACCACACCATAGAACAATGGAAATTTGGTTGTTATCTAGTTTTTGAGGAGAGTTTTTTTTCCAGCACCCTTTTTCCACAGTTCCAGAATTTATCAAATAACTTCACAAGGTACAGTGGTTTCAGTGACAGCAATTTACCAGCTGCTTTTAATTTCCTTGATAATTCTGACCTATGTGAACACAAGTTCTTATATTCCAATCTTAATTATTAACTTTCAGATCACCCATTACATATAGACATCAATATAATTAAATATGTAGGTTACAGAATGGTTGTAAAAGGTTAAGAGAGGCTCACAGAGGTATAAAGTCTCTCTTAAGAGACCATTGCTGGTCACATGTTTGAGAAGGAAATTACACAGTTGAGTCCAGATACAGAGGTGTAAGAGCAGGAACAGGTTAAGACAAAGGACTGGGCAGATGGACCAACAACATGTCCAGATGGGCAAACAGAGAATGGGAACATGGCAGCTGGGTTAGGCTGTGTCAACAGCAAAGACTGGGGCCCAGCTGAAGCCCCTGTGAAAGTTGAGGGTTCTCTCTATGGGTCCTTAATATGTACACTATGTGATGGTCAGGTGACAAGTTTGGGGGAGGCCATCACCTTTGTAGTACTAGATGTCCTCTTTATATGGAGTTACATTTCCCCCCTTGGTCTAGTGTCTCTCATAATTTCTTGAGCCTGGTTTCCCTGATATGATTTTAATATATTCATGTGCCCCTGCAGTCTCAATTCATCCTGAATAAATTAAAGGGTGGCACCGTTTATACTCCCAGGACTAAGTCATTTATTTATCAGTCTCTGCTATGTGGGTGATACCAGACAGATGGTGCTGTTTAAATATTCCCTCCAGGTGCCCAGTCATCTACCATCAGAGTGGAGTCTCACTGGGCAAGGCACAGCCTGAAAAAACAGTTTTATGTAATACAGCATAACTTAGAGCAGGGCACATGTTGACCTCAATGGGGCCATTCTGTTTAAATGGAAACAAGTTGAAATTATACAGATATGAAGTCTTCAATGCATCTTCATCTTACCTGTCCCTATATAGACTGTACCTAGTTCTTCAAACATGAGGTATGTTAGCAAGCTTTGGTGGTTGGTGGGAAGGTGGCTTAGAAATGCAATGGTTCATTATTTCTATTAAAAAATAACTCTTGAGTCTACCAATTTTTAAGCCGATTTAGCTGATGAAGCATCTTGAAACCAAACACAGAAGACACAAGAAAATGATATTTTTTAGGTTATCCTTCAAAAAAAAAATAGGGATGCCTTAGAAAAAAGAAACAGGATTTTCACCCCAAGCTTCACAATTATACTGTTTTTTGCCTGGAAAACAGCAAACAGGGTACACCCAAAGCTGAGAGAAGGGCAAAAAATTAAAACATCATAAAAGAGGGGCTGAGGTGATGGTTCATAGGGTACAAGGCTTACTGTTTAGGCACAAGGACATGATTGCAAATCCTTAGCACCCACTAAAAAGCTGGGCATAATGGTATGTGCTGTCATCCCAGTGTTGAGGAGCAAGAGAATTCCAAGGACTTGTTGACCAGTGAGTCTTGCCAATTGGTGATGGTTTCTTACATCAGCTTGTGAGAAACCTTGTCTAAAACAAAAATATGATAGCCAACACACAGGCAAAGAGGGAGAAGAGGGGAGGAGGCCTACAGAAATTGAGATTTCTGATAGGCATAGGAAAACAAGTATTAGCCATCCACACGGATTAGCCATCCCTTCTTCTGTCAGGATTAACAGCAAATCCACACTAAAGATTTCTTTCTTTCTCTGTTCCTATATGACTTGTCCAACTTTCAACAAAACTTACATGGCATGCTACTAGGTAAGTAAAAGCAGTCAGAGGAGACAAAGCAATGATCGGTGTCAGACTTAGAAATAGCACAATTACTGGAAGTATCAGAAATGTGACTTTGGTTACTATGGTTACTACATTGAAAGCTTTTTGTGGAAGGCTGAGGAAGGATGCAGTTCAGTGATAAAAACCCTTGCCTATCACCTAAAGGCCTTAGATTCAATCTCCAGCACCTCCAAAGACAAAAAGTAAATATTTCAAAGCTGAGCACATCCATAATCCAATAAATTGAGAGGTAAAGGCCAACCTCAGCTACTTGGTGAGTTTGAGTCCAGCCTGGGCTTTATCCTATCTCAAGAGAAATGAAGCTAAACAAAAAGTCTTACAGCTCTCGTGAGGTCATTTCAGCAGAGATGGAGACGGTGAGTGAGAATCAAATGGCTAGAAACCAAAACAGGAAAACGAATGAAAAATAACCTTTGGTGTTCTCATCAGTAGACTTGAATATTTATATGGATAAAGTAGTACAGAAGGCATAAAGCGACAGATCAAGAGCAAAACAGCATCACTACAGAACCATCAAAAGGAGGAAAGATAGGAACTTCATTATTATAAATTCAATGTCTTAGAGAAACTGATCCTAACCTTTGAAAACCAGAAACTAGTAAACTCAACCAGAATAAATTAAGCAACCCATATAGTTCTTCTTAGAAAATTGAACTTGAAATCAAAAGACCCCCCAAAAGAAGAAATATATGGGTTGAAATGGGCTCACTGGAGAATTCCACCAAATCCAGAAGTAACACCAATTTTACATCAAATTTGAATACTTTCTAAGCCACTTCATGAAATGAGTATTACCTAATACCTAAACAAGGCAAAGACACTACAAAAAATTAAAACTACAGATCAATATTTCTCATGAACATAGATATAGAATCTCTTGATAAATTGTTAGTAAGTAAATATCAGCCATATATAAAAATATCCATAAAACACAACCCAGCAGGATTTATTCCAGGTATGTAAGGCTGGATTGATAGCTGAAAGGCAGTGCAGGAGAAAAGACTTGGAGGTTAAGAGCATTAGCTGTTCTATCAGAGGACTTTAGTTTGATTCCTAGTTCTCACGTGGTAGCTAACAACCATCTATAAGTCCAGTTGTAGGGGATCTGATGTCCCTTACTGGCCTCTGTGGAAACCAGGCACATATGTGGTGCACATTAGTACATAAAGGCAAAACATTCATACATATTAAATATATAAATCTGAGTCTGGAGAGATGGCTCAGAGATTAAGAGCACTTGATGTTCTTTCAGAGGACTGGGTTTGATTCCCAGCACCCATATGCCAGCTCACAACTGCCTTTTAATTCCAGTTCCAGGGCATCAAAAAATCCTGTTGTCTCTGTGTACATGATTCATGCACATGATGTACAGGCATATATGCAGGCAAAATACAAACATAAAACCTTTACACACTGAGAAACAAATCTTTAAAGAAAAATATTTGAGGCACATCCTGTGCCATGGTCTAGCCAAATAAATGTAGTTCTCATCCTTCAATAAGGAAACTAGTTTGGAATAGACAGAGACCAATATAGAAAACTGCAACCAATCAAAATGGAGATAACAAGTGACCATGTATTTCTCACCCCCAGTTGAACCATCTATGGCACAATTCCAGGGAACTTTTCAGAAGGGGGTGCTGGTGGAAAGAGTATAAGGGCCAGAGGAGCAGGATGTATGCTGTGAGATTATGTTTCCTAGAACTGCTGGGACACCGATGAAGTCTCAACAACATGACTGTCTGAACAAGACAGGAACAAGGAAGACACCAACAGACACGCTATTGTGGAAGGGGGAAATATTATGGGGCCCTAACCCTAGAAACAGAACTACAGGCAAGTAAGGATTGCTGAGAGCAGAAGTACTGTTTGCCCAGAGATGAACCCTGGCTATTTGGTATCAAATGGTCATCCCTGAAAACACACACACAAACACACACACACACACACAATTATACAGACTGAGCAGGTTTAGGAACACATACACACTCACAGAGAGAGGGTGGGGGCATGAATTTGAGAGCATGGAAAAGGGTACACAGAAGGAATTTTTGGAAAAAAAAAGGAAAAATGATGTAATTATATTTTGATATCAAAAAATAGCATTAAAAAGTACTAGAGAGAGAGTGCCAAAGAGGGTAATGGGGGAATGACTATGATCAGAGTACACTATGTACATGCACAAAGATCCACAATGAGCATCATTATCTTGCATAATATACACTGATTAAATCTCTAGTGGAATAAATCAAAATGAAAAAGTATGGACAGTCTAAAGAGGAAAATTCATATGATTATATCAATTGATGTATAAAGCACTTGAACCAATCCAATCATTCTGCATGAGAAATAAAATGGAGGCTAGGAGAAGGTAACTTCCTCAACTCGAGAAATACCGTCTACACAAAAATCAAAACAAAATGGCTAAGACCACACTCAGAGCTAAAGACTTGAATTCTTTCCCTAGTATCTGGAATGAGGTATGGGTGCTTGGTGTCATTATTCCTTTCTAGCATAGTACTTCAAGTTTAGATACAGTAACAAGGCAATACAAGCTAAAAACAATACAGAGTGAAAAGAGAAAATGAAACTGTCCCTATTTGCAGATTATATGACAGTTTGCAGAAAACATTCCAACAAAACAAACTACTCCTATATTAATAACTGAGCTCAGCAAGGCTATGCAACACAAAAGCTGCATTCTTATATATTAGCAAGGAACATGTGGAGCTGAAGTTAAAGACTAAGGTGTATACCATCTATGGCTCATTTAAAACTTTTTTAGAGAGGATCTGCATACTGAAAATTAGGAAGTTCTAATGAAAGAATGCCAGTAAGTTCTATGTAAATGAAGCAACATGCTATGTTCCCACTTCAAAAGATTCAACCAACACAACGAATATGCCACCTCTCTCCTGACTGGCCTATAGGTTCCTTTCAAAATTGTAGATAGTCAAATCTACTCAGAATTTGAAATGGGAAAACAGAGATCCTAATAGATCTAAAATGATCTCAGAAAAGACACCGAGAGCCTTAGATATTAATAGCTATAGGTTGGGTACAAAGATGGACAAAAATATGTAACACTATGTGTTTTATGGAGTGGTGCACACAAGCACACACACGTGTGCATGTGTGTGCACACACACATACACACAGGTCAATAAAGTAGATGAGAATTGGGAAAGAAGATCTAGGTACAGGTATATGTACAACTGATATTTGGCCAAAGGATAAAAGCAACACAATAGTGGAAGGATAGCTTATTATTTGTCAAATGGCGCTTTAGCAACTGAACATACATAGGCATAAAAATGAACTTCAGCCTAAACCTCATACCTTACACAAAAATTATCTCCAATGAATCATGGCCTCAAATGAAAACCTATAAAAAAATGAAAACCTATAAAACATTTCTGGGGAAAAAAAGAAAAGTAAAATGAAAACCTATAAAACATTTCTAGGGAAAAAAGAAAAGTTTCAGGTCTGAGGGGGTAGGCAAAATGTATTTAATTTGGAAAAAAATGCTACCCATTATCAGAAAAAAAGTCAACAAATTGGGCCTTGTTGTGTGACAAGGCTTTTCCTGGGGAGACACAACACAAAGGGTCTACTCCTTTAGACAGAGGGCACACAGCAGACTAAGGAGCAGATACCACCACAGTCCAACTTGGTGAATTAGTGAGCACTTTACCGACAGAAATACAGGTGAGGGATTGTTACTTCCAGGGGAAGAAATGATTTAAAGACAGCTATAGCACCAAAGCCCAGCCCAGCATGGGTGACAAAATCTGGGAAGCTGGCACATACTGCACAGCCAACAGGCAGCTTAGCGGGTTGGAGAATGTTCTTTCCAAGTGACTCAGTTAGTTGGTTTAAACCTCTTCCAGACAGCTTGCCTGGTTTCTGGTTCTTGCAGACTAGTAATCTTATCTCAGACTTTTCTTTACAGCTTTTCTCCTCTGAGGGTGATTCTGAGCACCTTTATTGTTTACTCTTGAGTGGGAGAGACCTAGACAATCTGGTCAATTTCAGGGAGTTCCTGAAGCTATTTTGAGTTGTTTACCTTCTTAAGGAGGTTCCTTGGGAGATGGAATGTTTCCATTTCAGAGGAGACCACTGTACAAAAAACAGTTCCTAATCAAGATGAAAACCTCTAGCTCTATGATAGACCCAATCAGAGGATGAAAAGACAAACTATAAATCTTGAGAAAAGATTTGCCAATGACACATTCATCCAGGAACTAGGATCTTGAATATATAAAGAACATCCAAAACTCAAAAAGGAAAATGCAGTCCGATTTGAAAATGGTCCCACATTGGAACAGATAGTTCACCAAAGAAGGTATGCTTGGTGGTAAATAAAGACAAAAAAAGATACTCAGCATCCTTAGCCATCGGGAAAATGAAAATCAAAACTGCAATAAGGTACCTCTCATCTCAGAGACCATTACAAAAAATACAGAGATCCACTGATCCTGGGTTGCCTGACCCAACAGATACATGTACAACACAGCTCCTGCAGCTCAGTGAACACTGTGGAAGAGAAGGCAAACTATTGTACGAGCCAGAGGACCAGGAAATCAGCTGTGAGATTGTGTCTTCTCAAAATAAGAGGGAAGCTACATCCATAGTACCTCAGCGGTATGGCTGCCTAAACAGAACCTGAACAATGGTAATACCAATAGGCATACTACCATTGGAGGGTGAAATCCTCCAAGGGTCCTACCACTAGACAAAGAACTACAGTCAAATACTGACTGCTGAAAGAGGGAGAATTGGTCTTTCCCAGGGATGTTTCCCTAATAGAAAATGGTCAGGCCTAAAATCATATACTGTCAAGCAATTCCAAACAGACTCAGCAAGTTGTAGTTACATATTTATACAAATGTATACATATATGTGTATAACAATAATAATAAAAAAAGAAAGAGGATATCAACTTGAGAGGGAGTTGTGACATGGGAGAGATTGAAGGGAATAATAAGAAAGGGATGTAATTAGATTTTAATTAGAATTTTAAAACCTATAGATAACAAAAATAAAGAAAAAACACAATGAAGTATCACCATAGACTTATCAGAATGGCTATAAAAACATGAGAATAGTATAAATGCTGTTGGGACTGTGACAAACTAGATCATGCACATGTTGGAGGTGCAACTGTAAAGTGGGATAGCCTCTCAGAAGAATTAAAACAACACACACACACACACACACACATTGATTCCGTGTGATTTCCAATATTTACATATGAATATACAATTATCTCAAAATCAAGCTTAATTTTAAGAAAGTCTTTTATACACACAAAACAATGACAAACAGAGAATCTTCTAGAAGAAAATTGTCAAGGTGGAAAATGGTCTGGAAATTATGTCCTAGAGAAATGGTTGGGACTGGTATCACCTGAAAAAGGAAACCTCCTGGGGGCAGTACTCAGAAATTTGCCCAGCAGCAGCAGGAGAGGATTACATTAAAACCCACAGGAAAAAAAGGTCCAAAGAAGAGAGTTCTTTTCCATATCCGGAAGAACATTTGATGATAGGTACTTCTGCAATAGGACAAAGAGGTTTCTGGAACATGTATTCTAGTGAGGGGCAAGGCAGAAGCAAGAAAAGAACACCTGTTCAACTAAACAGGCAAGACTAATGCAGCATTTTGGAATTTTCTCCTCGGAGGGGCTAGAGGTAGTTGGAAGGACATTGGACACTGAGGCCTGTTTCATGTGTACAAATTGCTGGAGAAAATGGGATAGTGGGTGTGTGTGCCAACTTCAGGGAAGGCGCTTGTTAGCTGGGTGAATGGTAGGTTCTTTTCTCAGCAGGGTTTGTATTTAGAGAAAGATGTTATTCAAGCCACAATTCCTGTCTCCCGGGCTTTTTGCTTCATCAGCCAGGCCCCAGAGAGATCTGAAAGGATTTGGAGAAGATTGCAGTGAAGGCAACAGTAAGACACTGGCAAAGGGGTTTCAAATGGGTGGCTTTGCCCTTTGAAAGGCTGTGCCAGTCACTGGAGTCATTTCTGATGAACAAGCACATTTGGAAAATTATCACTATTATGCATTGCAAGGTTGCAAAGACCATATGTGTCCTTGCAACTAGCGTCATACTTAAAAAAATAATAATACTTAGAACAGATTTCCTCAGAGCGCACAATGCCACCACTCATAATGTTGCTGATTTCTACTAAGGCTGGAACTAGGCAAGAATTTCTTAAAAGCATTTCTATGGATATTTTTACTATCTGTTTTTTTGGGGGGGGCGGGGGTGTTGAGCCATAACACTGGGTGAGGTGGAGCCAGGCAGGCTCTTTGGGCAGTTAGACCAGCCTACTCAGTGACTTCCAGGCCAGACAGAGAACCTGTCTCAAAACCAAATTGGATGGTGTGGATGCTGCCTGACAAAGACCACCTGGAGTCTTCTGCCACCACATGCATGTGTGCGTGCACTTTGCATGGCCAAAACAAAATGATTGAGAACTGGGCAAAGGACCTAGATAGATAATATTACAAAGAAGTTACACGAATGAAACAGAAGTACAGAACAAGATGCTGATCACCTTTCACCAACAGGGAATTGCAAATCAAAATCAGAATGAGTTCCTATTTCATACCCACTAGGAGCTGTAAGGAAGAAGACAGTAAGAAGTGTTACTGGGGTTATGGAGGAAATGGAACACTTATACACATCCATGAGAATGCGAAATGATGCAACCACTTTGGAAAGCAGTGAATTTCTTCGAAGGTTAAACATACACTTCATGCAATCCAGACATCCTCCTCTTAGCATTAGACGCAAGGCAAATGAAAACCCACTTTCACACTTTGATTCCATCCAGTATATGAAATGTACAGAGGAGGCAAATAGAGAGCCAGGGCTGGTGGTGTGCTAAGGGCTGATTATTTCAGAGGATAAAATGAAAAGTGATTTCTAAAAGGTAGTGGGGGGTGCGGGTGGGGTAGGTGGAGTGTTCAGGAATTCTAAAAACTGTCCTGATGGAGCCAGAACTGGGACTCCACTAAAAATCCACCCCAGCCATTTTGTTCTAGATGGTTTGTAAATTATACCTAGAAGCAGCTGTTAAAAACACAACTCCCCCTCCACATGACAACTTGTGGTGCATTCTATTGTTTAAGTATAATTTAATGGCGGACACTGAAATGGTGAGTTGAGGAGGTGTAGTGGAAACCTCTTTGAAGACTTAGTGTTTCAAAGGGTAGGCAGGCAGGCAGGCAGCGCACTTTTATGGGAGTCCATTTCCCAAGAAAACAAAGGTTTGCTCGCTGGCACCTTCCCCCATACCTTGTCAAGGCAAATGAGGCTGCAAGACAGGGCTCAGGGAGGCTATGTCCTGGGCAGTGGTGAGTGTCAAATGACTCCACATCATCCTGATGTGGAGTTAAAGCTACAGGTGCCTTTAGTTTGGAACTGATTATCAATATTCAATTAGTGTCTTGAACGTCTATTGTGGTTGAAAGCTTCAACTTGTTTGGTGGGCAGGGGTGTGGGCGAGGAGGAAAAAAATATGCAAGAAAGAAGGGGAGGAAAGGTAGAGAGAGGGAAGAAGGAAAGAAGGAAGGGAGGAAGGGAGGAAGGAAGGGAGGGAGGAAAGAAGAAAAGAAGGAAGGAAAAAAGGAAGGAGGAAAGCTAGGAACCGAGCTTATAATAGTGATTAAAGGGAAGGATGAGGAGGGACACCCCCCACCACCACCACCAAAAAACAAAAACCAAATCAACCTGAGCCCTGCAATCCCTGGCTCGGCCGGCGTCCGGGCTGGGGGCGCTGCGCGGGGGAGCCGGCAGGGGGCGCCCTTGGCGTTCCTGCCCCGCGGCTACCGCAGCCGCCCCCTCCACCCGTCCTGACGTCCGAGCCCCCGCCTCTTTCTCGCGGGCTTTCAAAGGGCGCTCGGGGCAAGCCGGCCCTGAGCTTCTGTCTGCCGGCCTCCGGAGATCCCGTGCTCACCTGCCCGCCGCAGCCTCTCCGCACGCCCCCGGCTCCCTGCAGCTGCCGTCCGTCCGTCCGTGCGTCCGTCACTCCCTGCAGCAGGTGCCTCGGGGGAGCAGCACCTCGGCTTCGAAGCCGCCAGCCCCGCGGGCCAGTCACATGGAGGGCGGCGGCGGAGGCGGGCTGGCCCCTGCCGAGGCTCCGGAGGAGGCAGGCGAGGCGCCTCCGGGCAGGCTGCCTCCGGGGCCCGAGGTCGCGGCGGGGCCGGCGGAGCCCGAGAGCTCGGGGGACTCTGCGGGAGGCGAGGCTGAGGGCGGGCGCGGGCCGCGCCGGGCTCTGCGGGCTGTATACGTGCGCAGCGAAAGTTCGCAGGGGGCGGCGGCTGGCGGCGGCCCCGAGGCCGGGGCGTTTAAGTGCCTGCTTCGGGCCTGCGAAGCTGAGGGCGCCCACCTCACCTCCGTACCCTTCGGGGAGCTCGACTTCGGGGAGACAGCAGTGCTTGATGCCTTCTACGATGCAGGTGAGGGCGGGGGGCCACCCCTTGGGTTCCCACCGCCTTCTCACAAGCCCTGCCACCCCTCCACTCTCTCCCCTGGCTCTCTCCTCCAGTCCCCCTTCCATCCTCCCATCATTGATGCTCAGGACCAATGTCTACCTCCTGGATAGGGTAGAACAAGTAAGGAGCCCTTGGACAGATAGGCACTTAGACTCATTTAATCTTTTTAAATTTTCTTTTAATAATAGCCAACAACCCAAGCAACACACTGTCGCCTAAGATGGCGGATCTCCTCCACAGGGGTCTCATATCAGATATTTACCTTACAATTCATAACAGGCAAAATTACAGTTATGAACTAGCAACAAAATAACCTTATGCTTGGGGTCACCACAAGAGGAACTGTATTCAACCATTAGGCAGGTTGAGAGCCACCCTACAAGATGTGGAGTCCTGTTCCTCAGTTTTCTCCTGACATATCCCCAATGCAGGCTAGTTACTATACTCATTTGGGACAGCTGTTAAGACTTGTTAAGATGGATCAATCATCAAATCCCAGGAGACAGAGACAGGAGGATTGCAAATTCAAGGCCAGCCTCTGTGACATGTGGAGTTTGGGGCAAGCCTAGGCTACAAAGTGAGTGAGTCTCTCCTTCACACAAACAAAAAATCCTATCCATTTCATACCAATGACACCCAATGTCAGGACTTCAGAATGTTTAATTCTTCCAGGTGATTCCATCCTATGACCAGAAAGTGGCAAGTTAGTGCCTGACAAGCTTCGATCGATGAGGGTTTTTCTTTTCTTTTTACACACTTTCACATACTTAGAGTTTGGTGTAATCTACCGCTATGCTATGTTTTAATCTCTTAATGTAATCCGTTGCTAGACCAAGACACTGTTTCCAAGCTTGCTGGACTGAGTGTGACCTAACCATCCAGTTTTCAAGTCACCACTTGTTCCTTCCCGTGCTTTTCTTAACCTTTGGGGACAAATCTGTGGAACCTACATGATACTCATTAACATTGTATGCGACACAGTAATGACCAGGAGTTGTTTGTGCCTTAGTTTTTCCACTGTTCAAGTGGAAGTAACAATGTCTACCTTAAATCTGAAACCGTATGAGCAGAGACGTTGGGCGTTGTTTTCGAAGTGTTCATGGTATGCTATCTTGCAACAGGATAGGTGTCTTAGTTGTGTTTATAAAACTCAGTGTTTATGCATGTTTGCTAAGTTCTACCAACTCCTACCCCATAAATGCCAATCAATTCAGTTCCTTGTTTCCTGGAGTCAGCCCTGGATGTAAGAGGATTTTTTTGTTTCGTTTTGTTTTGCTTTTCCTCAGCAAATGACCAAACCTACCCCCATCTGGAAAGAGATGGGGCATCAGGCTTGTTCAAACAAGTAGCAGCTGGACCCAGTGAGCACACTCTCTTGACATTTCTGACCATGCTGAGTGTGCTCTTGAGCACCACATCTTTTCAGAGAAATTATTCAGGAGCCCACTTCACCTCAAACCACTCCGTTTTCTCAACTTCTATTCAGTCTGCTCCCCAATGGAGTTTGAACAGATTCTTTGAAAAGTGAAATGTTCATTAGGCCATCAGGCACAACCCTCCCTTCATGCCTGACGACAACAAGACGAAACATTTGTGTGCGACGCCTTTGCTTTTCTGGGTCTCAGTGACGTATGTTCATCTGCCTGTATGGCGGATCTTCACCTGCTATGCAAGCCCCTTTGAGAAGACTGCGTATTACAGTGCTCAAACCTGAGCACCCAGAGCATCATAATTTGCTCACTCTGGGTTTACATGGCTTACAGCATGAATCTCCTCTGGTCAATTTTGCCCTTTGGAATAATTTCTGTCGATGCCACTGCAGGAAGTGGAATTTTCGATTAAACAGATGATCTTTGCATCCCTACCCTCTCCTGGCTTTCTGGTCTCCACTGTCACAAGCTTTTTTGGCATTTTCCATGAGGAATGATAGAAAACTGTCGTTGGCTGTTTTGTAAAAAATCTCTAAAACCAGGGTGTTCAATTGAGTAGCCTCTAGCCACATGTAGTCATTTAAATTGTCGTACATGTAGTAAAATAGGATCTAGAGAATCAGAATAGCCCTATTTCAAGCACAGCCAGCCAGCTTCTGTATGTGGGATGGCAAAGATATAAAATGTTTTCCTCATTGTAGAAGGTCTCCTTGACAGTGCTGCTTTAGAACAAGATTGGTTGGGGGAGGGGCAACTATCGAACTGTCCCAGGTGTATTGTGGGGGAACCATAGAGGTGAGACATTAGGCACTTCCGGTCTTCTGTTCTCATAGCAACTCAACGCTTGGTTCGATTGTGTTCTTATACTGTCTTATTTTTGTGGCCGTGTGTGTATCTTAGATTTCTGTGTCATTAGTAAAAGGTTGATTGGAGGAGCTGCAGGAAAGCCACAGGCTGATGAAAAAAAAATCTAAAAGAACTCACACTGGGGCTGGGCATGTGCTTTAGTGCCACAGCACCTGCCTCGCATACATAAGGCAGGATATTGGAGAACAAAAAAATGCTTAATGCTGGATAGATACAGTGAACAGGAAGCCTTGACAATCTAATGGAAAGAGAATGCTAACAATACTATTTTCTTATTGGTTATCCACAGCTACCTAAATAGGACTTAAAAATAAATATAGCAGGGGATTAAAGATGGGTTTGTGACTCTGAAGCACCCTGGCTCGCTCCATTCCCCACTGGAGAGAGTACTTTCCTTCACTCCAGGAACCAGGCCCCATGAGCCCCTACCTGGACCTCAGCTGTTTTCTGATGTACCAGGCCTTTGGGGGTCCTTTCCTGAGCCCCCTCCTTTCTGTGCTGCTGTTACTCCTACTCACTCAGCACCGAGCCTGGAATGCTCCTCATTCCATGTGGAAAGAAACATCGCAGCTGCAGAATTTAATTGAACCATGGCTGCTCACCTTGAGGACGTTCTAAACAGAGTCCATTGCTTTACTGGCTGTATAGTATTTGTTACCAGGGACTATGTATTATTTTTGATTCCCAGCAGTCAACTTCCAAACAGTTTTGGTACATACGCCATAAACATTTAAAGCCATCTATGGATCAGGCTTTGAGCTAGGCACTGTGCAAATTCTAATTAAATAGTGCAGTTGGGGTAGGGCTGGAAAAATTCATGTTTTCCAGTACTCCGGGCAGAGTTTGAGCTATTGGGTGTGACAAGGCTTGGCATAAATGCCTAGTGGGTGGTGGGGCTTGATTTTTGTGGGAGGTGGGGGAGGGATTGCAGGACATGGAAGTAGATCTCATTCTGGCTTTGAGGACTGTCTGTGAGAGGGTAGCCTAGAGGGCAAGCAGAATTGGACTCACGGGAAGAGGAGGACTCACGAGGAAAGGAGAAGGTGCATTTGATACTGATACCCTTTTTCACTCTTAAATTATTTTTATTATGGAAATTTTCAAGTATGCACAGAATGAAGCTTCATCAATTATTAACATTCTGACTTCCTCTGATACCAGGGATTGAATCTAGAGACATGCCTTATACATCCTAGGCAAGTGCAACACGGCTGAGCTCTAATCGCCACCTCTCATTCTGATATTCTCTTCCTTACCCATCCCCTACCTATACTATTACTATAATTACTAAATGGACAACAATGAAAAGTGACTAGCGCTTGTGGAACTCGAACTCTGTCACAATCTGTCTTTCCACCTATGTCTCCTCCCACTTCCTTTTCCCTTCATGCCATCCTCGAGACCACGGAATGACTGATTTGCCATCATTGTAGATTTGAGCTTCCTTTTCTTGGGGTTTTATATAAATAGACTCATATAGAATGGCTTTTGTGGCTTCATTCACTCAGCACGATGTTTTTGAGATTCACCCATATTGTTACCTGGCAAGTTTTCTTCTTTAATGCTACTAGTCCATCATAAGGATGGTGCTACAGGCACCCGGGGTGGTGGAAGCAAGTCTAGGCAATTAGTGAACTTGAACTCCAGGTTCAGTGAAAGACCCTGTCTCAAATAATGAAGAGAACAGCTACAGAGGATACAACATCAACTTCTGGTCTCCACATGTGTTCCTATATGCTCAAGCATGCCTACCCCCATACACATCCACACCCCCCCACACACACATGAATGTATTCAGACCATTTTCTTGTTATAGAAATTCGGGTTATTTCCAGTTTGAGGCTGTTACAAACACCTGTATGTCTTTCATGGACTAGTGTTTTTACATTTCTCTTGGAATACCTAGAAGTAAAATGGCTAAGTTAATGAACTAGGTATATTTTCAGCTATGTAAGGGATTCACAACCCTTCATTTAAAGTGGTTATACCATCTTATGTTCCCAGCACCAATGCATGTGTTTCATATCCTCATCAATACTTTGTAGTACTGATCCTTTAAATTTTGGCCTTTTTAGTGAGAAGTACAGCACTTTCTCATTGATGGATTTAATATGTCTTTGCTTCAAAGTGATGATGTCATATACTTTCTATGTGATTTTTGACATGGATATTTTTTTCCCACAAGGTGTCCAATAAAGTCATTTACCTATGTAATGGTTGGTTGTTACCTTCTTGTTGAGTTTTCAGTTCTTTTTTTATATAATTTGTGTTTAAGTGATTTGTCAGGACCATGAGCATCTCCCATATTATGGCTTGCTAATTCATCCCATTTATTCGTGCTTTTTGATGATGAAGTTTGATTTAGAGTTTCTTTTTATAGTATTTTATGACTGCATACCTAAAACACCGTGCAGGTTTTACTTGTGCAGATACTGGCCTAAATATTCTTCTGAAAGCTTACAGGTTTCACTTTTACATTTACATCTCTGAGTCATATCAAATGAAATTGACGTTTTGAGAATGACACCTTGGCTTAAAATATTTAGAGAGGCTAATCTCGGCCTAGAGTAAATCTGACAATTGGAGGCTGGCAACGGGACTTTCGCTGCTTCCTTTCTTCTCATCCTTCAAAGGCTCAGAAGTCTAGGTTCTCTAGGCAAATGGCCTATCTGCCTTCTGAAGAAAAGATCATCTGCCCAAACAGACCCACATATATCCTATCATAATAGCCCACTGACCCTTGGAATGCTAGTGATGCTTTGGGTTTATGCATCAGAGTTTGAAAGTATACTGTTATCATCTGTTGGCTGCATAGCCCTGGATAACTTAATGTATGTGAGTCTTGTTAAAATGTCTGCATATAAATATCTTGAAATAAATGCCAGTGTCTTGAATTGAGAAAGTGCTTACTCTCAGTTCTCTCTGTCCCTGCCACTAACCATGCCAGAAATCTCTGTGTAGAGAGTAAAATGTGCCTGGAGACTCTGATCGAAATCTCTTAAGCAATCCTCATGTAGTATGGTCTTCTGCAGTTTTTATGAAGAGATTCCTGAGTTTTGGTGATTCAAGATTGCACCTTTACTCCATTCCTTGTTCTATGCTGAAGAAAAAGACAATAAAACCCTAGCTCTGACAAACTGTGCTCTTTGTTTTCCTTTTTATTGAGATATAGCATATATAGAAACAGTAGATGATTTTTGCCTGGTTTTGTCCTTTGTAATAAATTTAATTGTATAGTTTGCACTTTTACATATCTAGCCTCTTTTGTTTGCTGTTAGGTTGTGGGGTACCTCTATGGTATCACTGCAGCCCATAGCTTATTCTTTTCCATATAGTATAGTGGTTCTCAAGCATCTTAATGTTGTGACCCTTTAATGTTGTGGTAAAGCCCTCACCCATACAATTCACTGCTACTGCATAGCTGGAATTTTGCAGCTGTAATGAACTGTGATGTAAACAGCTGTGTTTTCTGATGGTCTTAGGTGACCTCTGTGAAAAGGTCATCTGACCCCCAAAGGAAGTGACCCACAGGTTGAGAATCACTGCTACAGTAGTTCAGTGCAGGAAGACCCCCACAGTTTGTTTTTTGTTATAAATAAGCATTTGAGTTGCTTCTGTCTGGAGATACTCATGAATAGTGCTACTGTTATGAATAGTCTAGTAGTTAGGGTTTTGACAACTTTATTGGGATGTAATGCTCTTATTTAAAGTATAAAGTACAGTGGATTTGGGCCTATTCACAGTTCTATAACCATCACCACTGTCAGATTTTATATTATTTCTGTTAGCCTTCAAGTAACAACTCACTCTTGTAGAACCACCTGGAATCTAGTATGAACTGCATTAATCCTTTCCAAGGGAAGTGTCCCCAGTGGCATAGCCACTTTATACTAGGACCTACCTCTTAAAGGTCCCATTATCTTTATACCACCACACTGGACATAAAATATTCCAATATATGAACCATTAGAGACACAGTCAAATCATATGTAAAACCATGGTTTCCAAATAGTCATTATATGAACTGGGAGCAATTACTATTTTTATGTTTAGAACGACTATTAGACTTACTAGATTTCACAAGGCCAAAATTTCAAACTTTGTAAGATGGGTTTTTGAAATGTGTTCTCTGTCCTGAGAATGAGAATTCTGCATCAAGAATGCTGCTTGTTCCTAAGCTACAACTAAGTCTTTGTAAAGCCTATGACTTATGGAAGTATGCTCCATGAAAATAATAAGCGCTGTACATTCATTGTACAGTGGAAATCAGACACGAGAAAATACAGTGAATCTAGAAGAGCTAAGGACAAAGAATGATGGTTTCGTATCCAACAGACAGTCAGCAGCACCAAATGAATCCAGTTGCCTTTAAAGCCTGTGGAGACAGATGCCAATGAGGAAACATAAAACACAGAATACGTGAAATTAGCAGTCATGCAAAAGTCCCAATGTTTAGTGACCTTAAAGGAACAATTGATTTTCTTAAGTAAAAGATAGCAGGATGATTGTTGGGGAAATAGATGTAAAATTCTCAAGTCCTTTCCTCTTTATAAAACAATAGAAGAAATCTGAAAAGATGCCGCTATGTGATGAAGACATTTGTATTGTTAGTTGGAAAAGCACCATGCATGTGCAAAAAAGATAGAGTGCCTTAATTCATGCGATATTCTGTTTAACAAACACTTCACTGTGAGCAAAATGGTAACACCACAAATCTATTCACCTTAGTGAGTTTGCTTATATATGATTTATTTTGGTCTTAAAAATTAGGTACTAGGAGACAAAAGATGGAAGTTTCTTCATGTCCCTATTCTTTACTCTTCTTCCTCCTAGTTAAATCTTAACAACCCCAAGCAAGTTACTCAGATGATAATAGCACTCGGTAAGGATGTGCTGACCTCTTGACAGTGAACTAGTGAGTTAGTTTTGCTGCTTTTTACAATATTGGAAAATAAGTTGAAATGACACTTCACAGCATTCTTTGTACTGGCCTGACCTGAAGTTTGTTGGAAATGAGAAACATGGAATAAAGACAAATCTAATTATAGCAGAAGTCAGTAGAACTGACTTCTGTTCAGTAAAGGTGAGCTTTTTAATTTTTAAGGCAGTTTTTAAAGGGACCATAGTTACCATACATCCAATTATTTTTTTAAATGTTTCTGGCAGAAAACTTACTCTGAACTCCAGCTCTTTGTTTAGAGAAAAACAACTCTTATTTACAATCATCTCTTTTTTTTTTTCCTTACTGGTAAAATATAGGCTTACAGACAACCTGGAGTATATTTAAAGACTGGCGTGAGCCAGTGTGAGCATAGAATTACTATGAGGTAAATCATTTGCTATCATACCATTAACTAATGGCATGATGCATAAATTCAGTACTTTAAAACCACACTAAAAACTATGGTTTTATTTGTTACCTATAAAATATTTAACAGAAATGTTTAAAGGTCAGGCAAGGTGTTGTACTTCTATAATCAAAGCACCTATGGGTGTGAAGGAAGGAGGGTAAGGAGTTCAACATTGCTACACAGCAAGTTCACCGCTAGACTGTGCTACATTAGACTCTGTTAAAAACAAAAAATTCTGTTTAAGATTGATGAAATGGCCTTTTAAAAATAATGTTATATGTGCATATAATGTGTTCTGATCAAATCCAGCCCTTATTCCCTCCCTTACAATTTCTATTCCTCTACCTACTTTTCTCTCCCAACTTTATATGCTTTTTAAAAAATGAAAAAATAACTTCACTGAGTCTAGTTAATAGTTGCCTGTATGTGCATATGTGTAGGACTGTCTTACTGGAGCATGGGTAGCCTCTCAGGGGCCACATCCTTTAAGAAAACTGACTATTCCTTCCCAAGCAGCCATCAATTGCCAGAAACTTCTTAGGTAGGCCTGGGACAGGTAGAGTCCCTCCCCTGCCCATGTTGGAATTTTGACTGCCTTCATCTTGGGGAGGTTTTATCAAAAGGCCTTCTTTATTTTAAGAATTTAAAAGATGTTAATCAGTTAAAAGCCTATATATTTCATCTTATTTAACATTAACACATTTTTGAATAATTATAATCAATATATTGAACTTCAGTGGTGAATTCAGACAATGTCCTGGTAGTTTAGATTTCAACTAGAGCCTTGGCTTTTTGCATTCTCTAGTGTTACCTGCACTAGGTGGACGCATGCCTGCCTCATGACCAGGGAAGATGAGTTCTGCTCTATAGCCTCCCCCCAAGGCTGGCCTTCCGTCACTAGGAACTCACTGGAAGGAACTGAAAGGCAGTGGTTGCTAAGAGCACAGAGTGCATTTGGTAATGAAAACCTGCACTTTATCTCTTCCTTTTTAATCTGTGATCTGTTTACCTAAGATTTAGCCTGATACAGAAATTGTTTTGCTCCCAGGTAGGTCAGTTTTTGAAAGTGAGTCAGAACAGTAATAAGCCTCATCTAGGCCCTGGCCAGCCTAAGACTTGGGGCCAGAAAAGGTGAGTCCGAGCCTTGTCTGTATTCTGCCCTAGCTAAATGACCTTTAGGAGTCTGTTAATGGCTTTGTGCTCCATTTTCCCCACCTGCAAAGGGAAGCCAGACCTACCTTTCCCTCCCTACTTGGGTTCTAGAAGGCCTCTGAAACCCAGCTGAGACATCTAGAGGGATTTTCTATTTAGCAAAGCTTCTAAATGTTGTGATAAGGAAAGATTAGAGGGGATTGGTTGTCTCTTTTTCTTTCTCCCCTTTGTAGTTGTTTGGGATTTTTTTGTTGTTTGTTTTTATAGTCTTATATTATAACCTAGGCTGATCTGGAACTCAAAGCAACCCTTCTGCCTTTTGATTTTTGAGTGCTGTGATTACTTGCATTGGTAGTCTCTTTAAAAAAATTTTCAGTCTGGTGTCTTTATCAGAATTAGCATTTAGAAACCTAGTGCTAGATTAGTGTCATAATTGCTCTAAAAGCAAACCAGTTGAATCTTCATTAGCCACAAATCCTCATGGTGAATTCAGTCTATTTACTTGAGTGACAAATGCCAGTCAGGTAAAAGTTTCAAACTTGATGAGCCCAACATAGTGGTATATGCCTTTAATCCAAGCCACTTGGGAGACAGAAGCAGCATATCTCAGGCTAGCCTGGTGTATGTAGTGAGATCCTGTTTCATTTTTTTTCCAATTTGAAATGTTTTTATAATTGAACATGAATTACTTAGAATTTGGAGAGGGTCTGACGGTTGAGACAGTTTTGCTGTATAGCTCAGGCTGACCTGGAAATTGCAGTTTTCCAGCCATGTCTCCTAAGTCTGAATTGCTTCTTTAGTAGCAATATTTACCTACCTAGTTTTAATTGGTACTGGAGAGTCTCTGTCCAAGACCTGGGTAAAGACACAGATGGCCACCTTTCTGGAGGTGGTGAGGCCAGTATCTAGATTACAGTTCAGAATATTGAGAGTGCATAGAAAGGAATTTGTTATCAGATAAAAACTTGATCCACTTAGCAAAAGGCTACTCCATCAGACTTAAGATTGCCTACAGGAATGGACTGTGTGACTTAAAAGACTGCTGTCCTTCAGCCCTGTGCTCTGTCTCTCTCTCTCTCTCTCTCTCTCTCTCTCTCTCTCTCTCTCTCTCTCTCTCTCTCTCTC
>NW_021604662.1:992119-1034468 GCF_004785775.1 Grammomys surdaster | reverse complement strand
CTCTCTCTCTCTCTCTCTCTCTCTCTCTCTCTCTCTCTCTCTCTCTCAGCTTCCTTCCCTATAGTTAATACTCACTGTGGCCTTAGAATAAGCAGCATTGCTGCCTTTTACAATAGTATCACTATGAAACACTTAAATTTGATTTTGACAAATAGGAATCCAGAGAAAAAAAATCAAGTAGGCAGAATACCTAATATATACTGCTGTGATTTTTTTTACTCTGTGCATAAGTCTGCAAAGAACAAATTTATCCATTTCAGATAAAGTGACCCAACTGAGTTGTAAAATATTTCCTTAGCATATACATTTGTTCTTTATTAGCAATAAACTATAATAAATTATAATAAACTGAAATTTAATATGGTAGACTGCTGTGTTAAAACCTCTTAATGACTATTTCAAAATAAAGTACCTCTAGGTAAGATACTGATACTATTTTTACCTTTAAGTTCTCATCTTTCAGCCATACATCCTAAAATCTTTCAGAAGAAATTAATATGGCATCTAGTATTTGCTTGAAAGAATGTATAAAGGTATGGTGTGGGTAGCAGTAGAGATAAAAGCTGGTCAGGAGCTTATAATTTGTGACATGCAGAACACTGGAATTTCATTATAGCCTATATATGTCCTTAATAAAAAATTTCCAAGAACCTTACCATAGACTCCTCATTGCCTTAAGGTATAGTCCAGTCCCTTTGGGACTCCTTTAACACTTCTTACCTAGGAACCCTTCCAGATTCAACTCCCAAAGTGCTTCGGCTCCCGTATTAATATTTGAATTGTCTTGACTCTGATCCTTTGTGCTTCCTTTCTTTTTTACTTAAAACACTCTTCTCTGGCATTTCCACCCTCCATTGACACTCCATTTTAGTTGCATAAGTTTTACAATGTCCCAGGTAGCAGATAACATTACTTTCTCCAGCTTTTGTTAACTAACCCCTGCCCAATATGGTTGAGGACTTCCTAAGGGGGAGGGTACATACATCTATCAGTGGGTTTCTCCCAACTTAGCCTTTGGGAAACTCTATGCCCACTTCCTTTTGGTCACCTGCATAGTAGAGTGTGTGTGTGTGTGTGTGTGTGTGTGTGTGTGTGTGTGTGTGTAGGTGCCTGTTCATATGTGTGGAGGCCAGAGATCAACTTTGGATGTCATTCCTCAGAAACTCTCCACATTTCCCCCCTCCCCTCTCTTCCCTCCCTCCCTGCCTCCTTCCCTCCCTCCCTCCCTCCCTCCCTCCCTTCCTTCCTTTTTTTTTGAAAGAGAAAAAATGGATTAAAATCTCCATGTGTGGACTGGGTAAAGATATTGTGATTTAGTCACCATGGAATGGAATTTTATACGGAAGTAATAATTTGTCTTAGTCAGGGTTTGCATTCCTGCACAAAACATGACCCAGAAGCAGTTTGGGGAGAAACGGTTTTTATTCAGCTTACATTTCCACATTGCTGTTCATCACCAAAGGAAGTCAAGACTGAAACTCACACAGGTCAGGAAGCAGGAGCTGACGCAGAGGCCATGGAGGGATGTTACTTACTGGCTTGCTTCCCCGGGCTTGCTCAGCTTGCTTTCTTATAGAACCCAGGACTATCAACCCAGGGATGGTACCACCCACAATGGGGCCTCCCACCCTTGATCACTAATTGATAGAATACCTTACAGCTGGATCTCTTAGAGGCATTTCCTCAGGGGAATCTCCTTTCTCTTCGATAACTCCAGCTTGTGTCAAGTTGACACACAAAACTAGCCAGTGCATAATATAAGGGACTGTACAGAGACAAATTGGTCAAGTCACATCAAACACTAGAAAGTCAAAGGATGTGTCAACTGTGGTAGTATTAATGGATATAAAGTTCAAAGACGCGAAGCCAAACAATATACTGTATGTATTATAGTCTTTTCAGGTGGCTGGAACCAAATATGATAGCCTGGCCTACAAATAACAGATTTCTCTCTCAATTCTGGAGGCTAAGTACCAGCATATTCCATGTCTGATGACAGTCTGCATTTATCCCAGTGTTCTCATGGAGTAGAAAGGACAGCTTAACTCTCTGGAACCTTGTAAATGACAATGATTTCATTCATGACCTCATTATCTCCAAAGGCACTATCTCTAAATGCTGTTATATTAGGGGTCTGATTTCAACACATGAATTTGTGGGCATACAGGCATTCAGCTTATAGTGTGCACATTTATACATGGAAGTGGTACAGAGATGAGGGAAGTTTTCTCTGGCAGAATGGAGGGGAATGTGGGGGTCTGACTAGTGCTAGAATGCTGAGCACATGGAGTTTACCCTGTTACCTTGCTTTAACAGATATGTGTAGTCTTTGTATGTCTATTTCATAAGAAGAACCACCACTGAAAACAAATATGTCAGCAAGTTCTAAGTGAGAGTATATTCTCAGCATTTAAAAAAGGGAAACAAAACAGGTGGAGTGTGTCACATATCTTGAATCCCAGCACTTGGGAGGCAGAGGCAGGTTCACTTCTCTGAGTTCCAGGCTATCCATCCATCCAGGGCTGCATAGTGAGACCCTGTTTCAAACACACACACACACACACACACACACACACACACACACTCACACACTAATGCATACATATATTATGTCTCTTCATTATTTTATTTAAATTCTTACTGTTCTGCTTTTATAGTTCATGGGAGGTAATCCCAATTAAATAATTTCCCACTTCTATTTTATGTAAAAAGCTGATGGTAGAAATACAAATTTCCATAACCCTCATTGATGATCAGCAGCAAGTAGAAGAAATAAGAATACAGATCACCTCAGCTCTCTTTCAATTCTTGTCTTTATTCATCTCAGATGTTGCCATTGTGGACATGAGCGATATCTCCAGACAGCCTTCCCTTTTCTATCATCTTGGAGTCCGAGAGAGTTTTGACATGGCTAATAATGTAATTCTGTACTATGATACTGATGCTGACACTGCTCTGTCATTGAAGGTAAGGATCACTGTTTACCTTCCTTTGGGTACTTAATTTTAGAGAAGTATGATGTGTCTAGTTGAAATATAACTTATAGCATTGGATGTTAGAAAATGTACTAAAGAATTAGTTGCTAGCTTCCATAGGTGGCTCCTGCCTGCTGTGCGAGCATCCTTGCTACCCTGAGCTTTTATAGGCACTCAGCACTTCAGACTTAAGGAAGCAGAGGCAAAATCTGTTAGTTTCCATTGATGCAAACACATGGCTCTGAGTCCCCTCATGGACAGTATGAACACGTTATAAAAATTAGTTCTGAATTTGCTTGTGAACATATGAAGATACCTAACAATCATCAAAATGTTAAAAGAATAGCATAAACCTAATCAGTATTTCATTTATTTTCCTCTAATTTGAAAGCAAAGCTAAACTATTGAAAACCTGTATGTTCTTGCACAACTCAGTAATTATTGAGAACTTCAAAAATGTATCTTTTTGAAAACTTCATGCAAGCTTTCTAAGGTAGCATAGTACTAAAATGTTTATATTAATAAAAATGTAAATTTCTAATGGGGATTATTCCAACCTTCATCTTCTTTTAATAGTGTTGAATATCTTAGCAGTAGCTGAGAAATCCTGGATATGTGAAATCATTTTGTTTACAGTAGCACCTCTCAATCCTGACTGGCCTTTAAAATTACCCAAGGAGCTGATAAATGTCCCAAGGCCCAGGCCACACCCAGATCAATTATATCACAGTCTCTGAGGGTGGAGCCCAGACACTTTTTGTTTAAATCTCTCAAATATACAACCAGGGATGAGAAACAGTGGTTTAGAAAGGTGGACTTCACAGCCTTCATTCTTAGTATTAAGCTCTCACAGCACTAAAAATCATGAGTGTAAAGCAGTACAATTTGATACCAAAATTGCATGTTTATATTTCTTGAGTTTAATAGTAAATCAAATTTTTCTTGTTTCTGTAATGATTAGAGATTATTTCCTGAAAGAAATGCTACTTGTTTCAGATGTGTAAACTATGTACAGTAAATTTTACACACACACTTTACATAAATGTATAGTATGTATTTAGAACTCAGGACTGTATTGTACAGAAACCATTCATATGATTGAGAAAAGAAACTTTTGTTAGTAGAGGTTATTTATACAATAGTTTCCAAAGACCTTAAACCAATCTAAATTATTGTATATCTGTATATATTAATTTCTGTTTACTAAATTAGTTATGCTTAGAAATCTTTAGAAATTATAAATAAGAAAATTTATATGATTTATATTTTGAGAAACATGAAGTTACAATATATTCTTCCACTTGTATAATACTTTTCCTCTACTGTATCTTAGTAAAACCTTCAATAAAATCCTATGACCTAGATAGGTTTTAATTTTTTATAGTTATAGAGGTTACAAAGTTTTTAATTTTCAACAGAATAAATATTTCCTAAAATTGAAATGACTAACCAGGTACACCTAACACCAAAAGCAGGCAACTGTGCTTGTTACCAGAAAACAGAAATGTCACAATGTATAATACATGTTTTGTAGGGAATGCATTTAATTATGTATTCTGTTTAAATAAATGTAGGATTGCAGTGTAAAAATGTTACAATCAAGTGCTACATAGCCATCATGCTAAGTTAACAAATACTGTTCTCATTATACTTTGAACATGCCTGGACAGCTCCAGTGGAGTGTCAGGACTACTTTGAGCAACACCATTCTGTGAGAAGGCTGACTATGGCATGGCCTGAAGCCTTCAAAATAGTTCCAACTCAACGCATAGCCAGTGCTTTACTTAGTGTAACTGATGCTTTTCTTCTGGCAAGGCAAGAACCAGGACACTGGTTAAGATCTCATCCCAAAGGGAGATCTTAAAATATATATGAATAAGTAAATTTCTAATACATATGGGAACATTCTTATAAGCATAAATCTCCTGTAGTAGTTGTAGAACTAACCAATTATGATCAGTTTTCCTTGGCATCTGAATTTTACAGTTTGAGTTTCATTCTGTTTGAAGCTTTCAGAGGGGAAACCAAATGATTAATCCTTTAAGATGGGGAGAATACTAGCTTATGAGAATTGACTTTAAAATTATATTCATATTTTCTTTTTCTTTTCAGGATATGGTCACTCAAAAAAACATAGTAAGTATTACATCTTAAAAGATGTTTTGGTTATTTTATTTTTTATTTATTTTTATATGTAATGTTTTTATTTAAAAACAGTATTTTAGAGAATAGATGGAATGTTTCAACTGATTGTTAATCAGATGTACAGTACCTATCACACAGAGGATGATTCATAAATATTTTATAAATGGATTTATCTAGATATTTTTAAGCCATATTTATATAGATTACTAAAAAACTTGACTGATCATATAGGTAGCAAGGAGATTTTCTTTTTAAAATATTTCTATTTATTTTGGGTGAGTATGGCAGGGTGGTAGAGGCATGCACCGTGGAGGCATACATGTTAGAGTCAGTGCTCTCTTTCCACCATGTGAGTACCAAGATTGAACTCAGATTCTCAAGCTTAGTGGCAAGTACCTTTACCAGCTGAACCATCTTACCAGCCTACACAGGTGAGTTTCAAAATCATGCCTGTTGATTTCGATGCCAAGAAAACAACTAGAAAGCACTTGTCCCACAACTCAATTGGTAGTATAGGACCCACTCAGTCATTTAGGGAGTGGGGCAAGAGGTCAGGCAAGTATGTGGTGCAAGCTGAGTGTTTCTGAGTTAAGTCAATCCTCTTGCCCGCCACAAATCTTTTTTGGTAATGGTGGAATGTAAACTTGTACCCCAGTTCATGTGGGGGCCAAGTCTGATGTTCTCTGACACAGATCAACAGAAAGCAGGATGGAATTCCATTTCCTTCAGTTACTACCTGTTCTCTCCTTAAGTCTCCAGATTTTCGTCAAATTCCTGTATTTGTATCATTTTCATCACCATGTTGTTTTGTACAGGCTAATGAAACTGTCACCTGAAAAACATTTCAACAGATCACCTACCTCCTCAGAAATTGTCCCAAAATTGCCCTCCATTAAAAAAAAAATTTAGTCCAGCAATGGTAGTACACACCTTTAATTCCAGAGTTCTGGAGGCAGAGGCTGGAAAATCTCTTGAGTTGAGGCCAGTTTGGTTTACAGAGCAAGTTCCAGAATGGCCAAAGCTACCCAGAGAAACCATGTCTCAAAAAACAAAACAATTTTTATTTTATGTGTATGGTGGGTTTTTTGTTTTGTTTTTTGCCTGCATGTCTATTTGTGCACCATGCATTGTCCAGGGAGTCCAGAAGAGGGCATCAATCCTTCAGAACTGGAATTACATGTGGTTGTGAGTTGCCATGGGGTGCTGGGAATTGGTTCTTTGAAAAGCAATCGCAGCTTTAAACTGATGAGCCATCTTTCTAGTCCTACCTGTTGAGGGTACACCAAGTTGCTTCCCACTACCTTCTGATATCATTATGGTATGAGAAACTGTAACCTAGACTCAGGAATAAACCCTTGGATCAAGACTTCTTTCCCACTAGCCCTTCTAGAAGGGAAGGCTTTGATGCCACTTTTCCTATTCCACTTGGAGTTCCTCCAGAGACATGGTAGAAAGGGCCCAGGAGATGAGGTTCTCAGCAGGACACCCTCTTTAAGGAAAGTGGGAGCTTTAAAGTGACTACCTCTTCAAAGAATTCCACTGACCAGCTGAGATGCGCAAGACTCCCACAGAATTCCCCACATGAAATGAACCTTCCTTCCTCACCCAAGCATGAGATTTTAGAAACAAAGTGATTACCATTGGAATATGGAGTTGTAATCATGTATTTTTAGAAAATAAGACATGAGAGTGGTTTGGAGTTCCTCTTCAGAAAAGAAATGGGAATACACTTGCCTTTCTGGCATATCCTCCTAATCACCCAGTACCTCTCAACATTTGTAGTAAGTCAAGCATACCTTAGTCCCATTCTTTCACTGGGTTTGCTTGTTTGGGAATGATGTATTCTAGAGGATTTGGCAATAACTACAGTTGACATTTCATTAGAATTCAATGCCCAGAATTTTAATGATTGAGAAGGTGTAAAGTGTCAGAGTATTCAGAAGAATTAAGAAAATTACTTCATTTTCATTTTCAATCAAGGTAACTTGAAGGAAACAAAATAGCATCAACTAGGAAGGATTCGAGGAAAATAAATGTGGGAGTGCTTGTATCCATGTTCATCCTTCCATGTTATCTTCTTTCTGGTGATAAAAGAAAGTTAATATTTTCACTCCAGATGGGATAGAAGTAAGGCAAAGTCGAATGGTTTACATTAGCAGAATGGATACGGTACAGCTAATGGTGATTAAACATTAAAACAGAATGTCAAAGTAAAATGGTTGAATTTAAGAAGAGTTTGCTCAGTTATCCTCTGTGTGTGAGTTGGGTACTACAATCATATGACATCAGAGGTTACAAGAGAGAAACTGATAGCATTGTTGGTATGTGCTCATTTTGGAAAGTTTAGACATACATATGCCCCTCCCCCACTACCACCATAGTCATAAGTAGTGAGTTGTAAAGCTCTGTAAATCAGGTACAGACTAAATGCTGTACCATGAGCATGCAGACATGTCATGTTTAAAATAATGTGTATGTAAATGAAAATCAAGCTGTTTTGAGGTCTTCAGGGAGTGGTTTGTTGCTTCTAGGATTGTGTCTGAAAATGTATTACTTTCAAGTTGATACGAAGGAGGGTAGGCATACTTGTCTTCATTTTCAGGAGCAGTGGTTGATAAGGATTCAAAGGATGATAAGCTCATTCCTAGTCTTCAGACTATAATATTCTTAGCTGTTCTGGGCTCCTTTGCTCTTTGGGACAATTCCTGTTCATCCCCTTATCAGATAATGCTGTGTTCTCATGCCCTTGGTTTTCTTTTTATGCGTTACTTAGATATAGTGTACACACCATAAACTCCACTGTCGGTCTTAGTGATTTTTAACAAATTGTAGAGTGGTCCAGCCATTGTGCTGATCTAATATTGGAATATTTACATCAGTTCCCAAGCTGCTCACTTGCAGACAATCCCTATTCTTTCCCTTAGCCTCAAGCAACTACTAATTTCTACATATTTTATAGATTTGCCTTTTCATATAGATGGACTGTATATTATGTATTCTTTTGTGCCTTTCTTTCACTTAGCATGATTATTTAAAAATTCATCTATGATATAACTACACTCACAGTTTTATTCTTTTGTTGTTGTTGATGATGAATAGCTTTCCACTGTGTGCATATTCCACATCTTTCTCTCAATAATAGACACTTACGTTGTTCCTGCTTTTTGGCTTTGAACTATACTACTGTGAACATTCAAGTATAAGTGTTTATGTAGACATGTATTCATTTTCTCTGGTAGATACTAGGAGTGAAATTTCTGAGCCTTGTAATAAACTCTGTGTGTGTGTGTGTGATATCTGTTAATATAAGTAATAATATCTGTATGTATATTAATTGTCACAGTGATTCCAAGCTGGCTCTACTGTTTGACATTTTACATGAACTGAGAGATTCAGTTTCCTCATAGCATCACCAATTCCTGGTGTCTGGCTTGTGTGTCTTTTCATTATAACTATTATAGTGAGTATGAAGTTGTAGATCTTAATTTGTGTTTCTGTACTGACTAGTGATATTGACCATATTAATTTTCTTACTAATAGTAGCTACTTACACTTTTAGTGATAAAATTTTCTTCCAGTCATCTCCACAATTTTAATTGGGTTGTATATTTACTGTGAGTTGGAAGAGATCTTTATTCTGTAACCAATTCTCTAATCAGAGGCTTTATAAACTATTTTGTTGTTGTGGATTTGATATAGGGTCTCAGGTAGCATAGGTTGATATTGAACTTGCTATGCAGCAGAGATGACCTTGAATTCTTGGTCCTCTACTCCTTCCCTCCCAGTGCAGGAACTTGGAACTTCCTGTAGCCAGAGCTCCTCTCAACATCTGAATGTTCTCCACCACAACTGAACATATTCTGAAACCATGGGTCAAAAATAAAACTTTCAGATGCTTTTTGTGAGGTATTTTGTAATTGCAGTACAAAAAGTAATTAAAGTAGCATTTTAATACTAAATTTTCTAATCAATGGGCATGGACTATGTTTCCATTTATTTTAGTTGTCATTAATTTCTGCCAACAGCATTATATAGTTTTCAGAATACACATTTTTTCACCTCCTTGATTTAAATTCAATTAGGAATTATTCTTTTGGTTGTTTTTATAAGTGGAACTATTTATTTTTCAGAATTGATTATAAAAATGCACTTTTCACAAAAACATCGTTTGATATCACATTTAGCTCATGATTCAAATATTTAAAGACTACAAGCTCTTTTTGGTTTTGGGGGGTTTCTTTGTTTGATCAGAGTTCTAAGAAAATGACTTCTCACTTTTGCTTTATTTTTATTTATATTAATTATTGTGCTTGGTTCTGTTGTTTTAGAGATAAAGATAGTCACTTTCAATATTTTATCAATTTAGAAAGCATGTTTGTGGATGGTGGAGGTGTATACCTTTAACCCTAGCACTTGGGAGGCAGAGGCAGAAGCCGGTGAATCTCTGTGAGTTCCAGGACAGCCTGGTCCACAGAGTAAGTTCCAGAACAACCAGGAGTACACAGAGAAACCCTGTCTTGAAACACTAAAAACAGGCAAACAAGAAAGAAAGTAGGTTTATATTGTGGATCAGATCAAGGTTATATATATATATTTTTTTTTAAAAGGAAAAGATTGAAAGTGTAGCCAGCCCCAAGGCTGTTTTATCTATTAAACCTTGGAACTTCCTGGTACTTTGTCACTAGTGGGCATAATCTAAAGATGTTCTGCAACTTCCTTTGTTCTAATTTTCCTTCTCATGGGTTGATTTATGTGAATTACTGGAAGCAGAGACTGAGACTCAGTTTAGAGTCCAAGAAGCTCATTAAGAAATGCCTTTGTGGTCCACACTGGGCAAGGGGAGGCATTGAAATCAGGTTGGGCAAAGAGATGAGTGGAGCTATGGTGCTGGTCCAGTGATAGTGAGAGCAGTAGCTTCTCTGGGTGGTGTGAGTTTGGAAGGGGTTTTCTGTGCTCTCATCCGTCATCATGAAATGCCCCGGTTTTAACACTTTTGTATTCTTACATCCCTGGAAGGAGTGTAACCTTGGGGGAGGTATATTTTGTCCCGGACAAAAGTTCCAGACGGATCTGACAACACAGCTGGTTTGCTGAAGAGCTCTCAGCTGGTGGGGATCTGGATAATGCACTTGGGTGTGCACTGCATTATAAACATGTTAAAGAAAAAACAAGAAGTACAGAAGTCATATGTACCTCAAGAGTAAGGAATTCATTCCTCAGGCTGATAAGGACAGAAATATATTTTTGTCAGTTGAATTCAGGGTTTACTACCTGAAAATTACATAATTTTAACATAGAAGAAAGACTACACTGTTTCTATATCTCAGGAGAATTGTTTGGTGGTATGTTCCATTGTATGTTTATAGAAGAAATTATTGAAAGAACATTAAACCTTATTTTCACTTGGTATATCCTAATGTTAGGGTTTAAGTTGTTTGTATAAAAAGAGTTAAATTTCCAATCTAGGATCACATTATTAAAAAGTACCATTTTATTAAAAACTAACCTGGTTCTTGACCTTTGGACTAGGTGACTTTTTTTTTTCTGGAAAGTAAAATTTTAGAGAAATGCATTTCTCCTATTTAAGTGGTTATGTTTATAATCCCGATGAATTAAATTCTTTGAGAAACAATATTGGGAGCATTGTTCTACATTCTGGACATCTTCTACAACATATGGGTATGGTTAAGCCCATGTTTAATTTTTCCTAGTTTTGCCCTCCTCACTCTTAAAGTTTGCCATGGCTTCGGAGCCAAAATTATCAGACATGAGATCTTAGCTTCTTTTCCTTTTGCTGTGATAAAATACTCTGACAAAAACAACTTAAGAGAGAAAGGATCTTTTTTGGCCCACAGTTTGAGGGTACGGTCTCTTATTGTAGGGAAGCACCTGGCCACATCACATCCACAGTCAGGAAGAAGAGAGACATATTAATGCTACCGTTCAGCTCCCTTTCTCTATTTATGTAGTCCAAGCACCCATCCAAAAACTGTCACCCAAGGTGACACCTCAATGAAATCAAGATAATCCCCCAGTGGGCTATCTCACAGGATATTCTAGATTCTACAAAGTTGACAACAAGGTATGCTTAATATATAGTGCTTGAGGGATACTTTGGTTAAAAAAACATTAAATTGCTCTTTTCTTTTCCATGTCCTTTGGTCTTTCTAAGTTCAAGTAAAGATTTCTACTCGTTTTAGTAAAGGCTCAATTTCAAGCAAGGCTACAACCCACAGACAGATGGAGAATGAGTAATTTAACTTTCTACATAGTGATGGTCAGTTTTAATTGTCAACATGATGCAATCTAGAAGCCCTGGGAAGAGTGATTCTAATCTCAGAGATTGTCTTGAGTGAGTTGGCCTGTGGGAGGTTGTAATCATTATGCTAATTAGTATGGGACAGCTCTGCTTAAATGCGTGTGGGGGCTGGAGGATGTGTTTTGGCCTTGAGTTAGTTTAGAGGAGAAACAGCTGAGTGAGTAGTAGGCATGCTAGCATATACATAAAATATCAGTCCCATACAAACTCTGCCTTCTGCATATTGGATTTGTATATCTTCTGTCATTCCGACCCTACCTTCAATCTCTGTTAGAGCCTTTCTGACTCATTTCTTTGATCTTGTTTTTCTTATGTGTAGGGGTATTTGGGAAGTAAAAAACCATAAAACTTGTCTCTTTACTTCTTAAATAGCACAGGAGCAACGCCAGAACCACATAATTGGTATTATATTGTGCCTACTAAATGAATTAGTCTTTGGATCCAAGACAGTGACATTATTTCTTTAAGGCATAATTCACAGACCATAAAATTTACCATCACTCACGTGTTTGTTTAGGGTACCTTATTTAGGTTTATTTAAGAATTTTCAGAATTATGCTGAAGGGACAGTTTCCAGAATTCTTGGAGAGAAAAGGCCTGGGATTGTTTGGCTCTGTAGTCATCTGGGAGTCAGTTGGTTAACCTTGCTGGGTTTAGGTCTCCTCACCTATAAAATGATTAATTAATTAGGTGACTTCTGAGCTTTGTGCTAGCTCCAAAATAAAATAGATTTTCATTTACCTTGAAGTGGCACGATATCACAATTATACTATTCACGTTCCTTATATCTTTATATCCATTTGATCTTCTTTTGACCATATACATACAAGAAGGGTAACATTATAGAGTGCCCTTTGCACTGATCTTGGAAAAAAATAAGACCAGTTTGCATTTTCCTAGATAAACAATTATGCTCACTTCAATGTTTTCTAAGTGGGTAGACAAAGATATTTATTAAGCTTAAATCTTGTAATTATTTTTGGATTGTCATCAACTTGGATTTTCTTCCTCAGTAGATTGACCATGTCATATAGGGTCACATTAAATAAGTTTTAAAAAGTATTCCAACATATTCCTTAGTTTGCTAAATCTTCACGATCAATCTTCTGGATTTTTTTTTCCACTTGCATTTTAAGATGTGAGTCTCTTAAGTCTCATATTCTGTTACCATTCATCTGCAAGTACTCAGAACTCAGTTTATTTTGGATTCACTAAATCACTGTTTATCTGCCCCTAAAGAGTTTTTTCCTCTTCTGACTTGAATAAATAGTTGTGACAGTATAAAATTTTCTTTGGAAGGTCGAGTGTAAAAGCCATTCATTATAAAGTTAACTTGTACATAATGTATTTGCTCGAAAGACTTCATCCATAAACCCTGTATTGCTGACAACTAGTTTTGCTACTTGATGCTAGCCGTAAATAAAAGTAGGTGCTGGTATAATGGGAGCCATTGGTTTGTGTCTTAGTTTGGGATTTATTGCCCTGAAGAGACACCGTGACCAAGATAACTCGTAAAAAGAACAACATTTAATTGGGGGCTAGCTTACGGTTTCAGAGGTTTAGTCCATTATCATTATGGTGGGAAGCATGACAGCATTCAGGCAGACATGGTACTGGAGGAGCAGAAAGTTCTACATCTTTATCTGCAGGTAGTAGAAGGAAACTGTGTGCCACACTGGCTATAGCTTAAGCATAGGAGACCTCAAAGCCCACCCCTACCATGATTCACTTCTTCCAACAAGGCCACACCTCCTAATAGTGCCACTTATGGGCCAAGCATTCAAGCATATGAATCAATTCAAACCATCAGTTTGTGTTTCCATTCTAGTCTTGGACCATTGGCCATTTTACCTGAAGCATTTGTAGCAGAGACAGCTGAGGAGCAATCCTAGCAGTCCTTGATTAGTCATGATTGAATACAGTGGATGTGATGGTTAGCTTTAATTGTGAACTTGGACCAGCAAAGATGACTCATCAGGTAAAGGTACTTGGTACCAAGTTCAATCCCTAGAATCCACATAGTAGAAGAGAACATACTGTAGCATGTTGTGTCCTGACCACCACACATGCTATGGAACAATGAAGCCTCTCTATATACACACTACAATATATTCTGAATTTGACACAATCCAAAATCAACCAGGGAAGAGTCTCAGTGAGCTATTCTTTGGCTTATGTTAGCCTGTAGACATTTCCTGTGAGACATTTTTCTTAGTTTGGCTGATTGAGATGAGACAGTCTACCCTGAATGCAGATAGCACCCCATTTCATGGGCAGGTCCCTGGATGATAAGAGAGCTAAGCACTAAGCATGGACACATAAATTCCACTTCTGCTCTTTACTGTGGATGTGACTAGCTGCTTCAAGTTCCTGCCTTGACTTCCCTGCAATGATAGACTGTAACCTGGAATTGTCATCTGTACAAACCCCTTCTCCCTTAAAGTTTATTTTTCTCGGGTATTTTATCACAACAACAGAAGTGAAAAAAGGGGGTGGAAATAACTGAGTGGAAACCTCACCATGCTCTGCTTTCTGGGGCTCTCTTGAAGAATCCAGGCAATTGCTTTCAAATGAACTGTACTCCACAATCATAGAAAACTTGATCTGTGAATCCCAGGGCCACAGCTAAGACATTCTGTGTGATGCATTTGTAAATAGTTATGAGTGGTAGTTCTTAGCCCACAGGGAATAATGTGCCCCTCTCTTTCAGACTGTAGGAGTCTGTAACCTTTGGATTTTGAGAATATGTTTTAATATTCTTAGACACAAAGGCTTGTAAAGAAAATCAATTATATTGAATTACAGTCAAGTTAATTTAAAGGGGTATACATAGTAATCTCTATGCTATTTTACTAATGTATTAAATACAATTAAATGGCAGATCTAGAATAGTCATAATTTTGTAATAATGACAGGCACAAATGCTATTTTTGAGATTTCTATAGGTACTAGGATAGGTAAAAGTCCATTATTTCTATTAGTGGCAAAGCCTTTGGTTCTGCTAATACTACTAAAGCAATTTTACCTACATTGCTAATGGTGTGTTATATTTCAGTTCAAGGCACATGATAACAAAGGTGAAATTTATCTCATTCATCTTTGAAGAACTTCAAGAATTAATGGATCCCCTGGTTCAAAACTCCTAGTCAGGTTTAGAGATACTATGATTTTCTAATGCTTATTGAATGTCTACAAAGCATGCCACAAAATGCCCATATTAACGTTATCTCCTATCTGTTGAAATTGACACTATTATTGTCCCCATTTAAAAAACAAATCAAAATACGTTTCAAATAGGTAAGTATACTTTCCAGGATCATCCATCTATACTGGGTGGAGTTTACTTAATCCTTGGCCCTTTACATTTTTCAAATTTCTGTGTTTGAAATGCAGGGAGACTGCCTCTTTTTTTTAAATATTAATGTGTTTCTTGTTCATCTGACTTCAGAAAAATGGAAAAAAAAACATGGTCTGCTTCAGCTGAAGGATGATGAAATTCTCATGTCCTTCTCTGCTGATACAAGATAAATTTTTATTGATACCTTGACTACATACTGACACAAACAAAAACCCTTCATTTTCTTCTGGTAATTTTGCCACCAGGAAACTATCTTTAGGAAAAGACCACAGTACAAAGATATCATTTGCAAATATATTCACCTTAAAGTGATACTTAATTTTTCTCAAATCAAACTGGAAGTAGCATAGTAAGATAATGGTATATTAGGTAGGCATTTAAGATGATGTAAACTTTTGTAATTTGGGCTTATGAAAACCATCTGTTATTTAACCTAGTGATAGTATAAGACAGTCTGTTCACAGTTTGATATTTACAAATGGAAATAGTTTTGGAAAATTCCACTTGCTAGGCTAGGAATTAAAATCTTGATGGGATAGATTCCTCTACCTAACTCCTCAGTGTCAAGAGACCAATGGTTTTTCCTCGGCCTCCTAACCTCACTCACTCTACAATAATCTAATTTTTTGAAATATTCAGAGTATCTAGAATAAGTTTTGCTATCAATGTGGCAAGGATACTAGTTGTAATACTTCTCCATGGAGTAAACTAAGCTGCCTTTGTTAAAGTTCTTGAGATTTTTCCATTTATATCTGTAACCATTCAAAGTGGCTGATCCTAGCTCATTATTGGATATATGCTATTCTAATCATTGGTTTTCATTTTAATTTCTTGTTGTCCACCCATAAAAGTCTGAATGTGTTCAGTCCTTTGAAGGTGTATGTGATCAACTCTTCCTTTTCCTAAGAATAACAGTGCATTCTTAAAGCTGCTTTCATTTGGAGTTTATGAATTACTTTTAAAATGCAGTCATTAGTCCCAATTTCTCTCTGACAACTTTCTTAAACTTTGGGATGGTTTCTAAAAGATTTTCCCAAAGGAAGTATTTTTACCTTTCCAAAGTGTTAAGATTCCTGCTGTCTCTCCAGTCCTGTTTATTAAACTCACCGAGCTGATTTCAGAGTTCATGCATTTCCTCTCTTTCTTCTCATTTTTCTCTAAAGGTGGCTAAACATTTGTTCCCAATTCAGCTCCTCTCCTAACTGCAGGGAAGCCTTCATCAGTCCCTGCTGCTATTGGTTCTGCATTCTTGAGCAAGAACCTGTCACAGCACACATCCTGCTTGTCGAAATGCTGTTTTCACACGTTATTAGGATTTCAGCAGGACTGGAGCAAAGTTTACTCCTATGCTGTTTGGAAAGATAGGTTTGCTGAAGGAATAAGGCAAACAAGATTTAAGCAGAGATATTTGTGTCTGAAGTCTATATAAATAGAATCATTCTTGTGCCTTTAATCTGCCTCATGTTACAGAGGCCTGGGATTATTTAATTGTGATATTTATAAAGATTTTTGTTTTGATGATGTCTTGTTTTGCCGTTGCTCAGGATAATCTGAAATTTGCTATGTGGCTCAAGTTCACAGAAATTTTCCTGCTTTATCATCCTGGGTGCTAGGATTATACAAGTGAACCACCATATCTGGCTTAATTATGTCTTTTAAATGAAGCTGATAAGAAAAGAAAATGTACATATGTATGTGCATATGTGTATGGTAGGAGGAAGTATTGATCTTTCTATTTGATACTTTTGCTTCTTTTCATTTGTCTGTGGATTCAGGCACCATTTGGTGTCTTCTTTATTCCAGTATAACATTATTCCCACCTGTATTTTTTGTTGTTCTTGTTGTCAAATACATTGTATTTTTACGTTAGATGTTTAAGCAATATAAGAAATTAGCAGTCACACAGTATTTTATTTTTACAGTGCTTAAAGATCAAACTCAGGCCCTTGTATATAATAGGGGGAACAGTCTACCACTGAGCAATTTCCTTAGACTCTTTGAGTCTTGGTCAAGCTAAGGAATTCAACCTGGCCTTGAACTAGTTAGGTATCCCAGCGTAGCCTTGAATGTGTAATCCTTCTGCTTGTGTCTCTTAAGTGCTGGGGTTATATGTGTGCCAATGCCTATAAATGAACTTATTAGCCTTACCTCTTACCCCTGTCCATCCCAGTACCTTCATTGTTTCTCATAAGAACTTAGATATTATTTTATTGGAATTCCTCTATCTACAACATTTGTTTCCTTGTTACTTTCAAGATTGTATGTCTTGTCTTTGTAAAGATTTGTGTGGGCAGGTATAAATACATATAGAGGCTAGAAGAGCATGTGAGGTACCCTACCTCATTACTCCTTGCCTTGTTTCTTTGAAACATGTCTCTCACTGAGCCCAGAGCTAGGCTAGCAGCCATTGATCTTATCTACCCCTAACAGCACTGGGCTTATAGGTTTGCAGCTATACCTGACTTTTTATGTAGGTGCTGGGATCTGAATTCAGCTCTTTATGTTTGAGTAGCAAGTGCTTTTACCCACTGAGCCATCTCTCCAACCTGATCTTTCAACATTCTAAGTATAGTGTGCCTGAGCTTGGACTTCTGTCTACAGCCTGCTTTAAATTCATTGAATTTCTTAGTTATGTAGAGTTAATTTTATTCATCAAATTCATGGAATTTTCAACAATTATTTCTTTGAACATTTTTCTGTTTATCCTTCAGGGACTCTTATTATATGTTGTATATACTGGTGTGTTTAATGTTGTCTCCCATTTAATTAACATTCTGTGCATAGTTCTTTACCCCCTTTACTCTCCTCCTCAGATTTCATTAGGGAGATATCAGTCTATCTTGAGATCTGCTTACTTTGACCCCCTTCAATGAAGTTGTCAGTTTGGTGATTGAATTCTTCTTCTTCAGAATTTAGTTATTTTTATTGTTTTATAATAATTTCTGTTTGTAGATACTCTCTTTTGAGACATTATTATCATGTCTTTTTGGTTTTACTTAATTCTGTTTTGTGATATTTTTTAACAGTTTTTCATTTATTTGTTTTGTATTGTGGATGTGCATGTCTTAGGACCTGTGGGGAGGTCAGAGGACAACCTGTAAGAGTTGGTGTTTTCTTTCCACCCTGCAGATCCTAGGATTGAACTTAGGTTGTCAGTGCTTTGAGGAAGCAGCTTTCCCTACTGTGCCATCTGGCTGGCCCTACTTGTTTATTTTTAATTAACATAGAAAATGTTTCATTATGGTCTTTTGAGACATGATTTATCTTTGTCAGTCCTCTTGCTCCCATTTTCTCCTCTCTCTGCTTCCTGCTTTCTATCCTTTCATCCCCAGTAGTCCCTCACCTTTCATTGTAAAACACGGTTTTCCTTAGTTTTTTTCAACATATTTACAATGGCTTTTTAAAAGTCATTGTCTTCTAAGTTTAATGTTAGAGCCTTTCAAAAGTAGATAATACTGCCTGCTGTTTCCCTGTATTCTGATTTGCCCTGTTCTATTCTTTTCATGTTTTCCTGAAAAAAAACCTGACATTTAAGGTAGTTTGTTATTGCAACTGTGTCTATTGATTTCCCTCACAACTCTGGGCCTGCTGGTTTTGTAACTTTCATGTTAGTTTTGTGACTTGGTTGGGCTACAATGAAGTCTATGTCTCTATATTGTGCCACTCTCAATACGGCTCCTTCAAGGGCACAGCCTTGAGCAAGGGCACTCATTTTAATCTCCCCACAAATGAGTGTTACAGCTGAGCTCTCGAACTGTCTTGCCCTTTGCAGTCCCTGTCATGTTTCTAATGAATCTTTGCTGCTGGATGTTGCACCCAGTTGTTAGTCTCCCTTATTAGCTTATAGGTCTAAAATATTTTTTATGTTTTTAATTGAAATACATCACTTACCCCTCAAACAAAACCATCCTTCAAACCACTCCAGCGCCCCCCACTATCAAGCTGATAGCTTCTTTTACTGTTTTTGATTATATCTGCTACATAGTATGTACAAATATATATGAATACAGCATGCTGAATCTTTCTTGGTGTTTTATATTCTATACTTCTGGATTGTTCACATGAATATTGTAGTTGATTCAAATGTTCAATATTCAAATGACCGTTACAACCAAGAACTGATACCAATCGTTACTTTCAAGTTACACTGTTTACTGTATTGAAGACATGAAACAGAAATCTGAGGATGTACCCTTTGCTCTGAAGGTGAGCCAATTTTTAACATGTGAAAAATCCAGAGTCTCTTGACTTTCTCTCAAGATGAGAATACCTATACTTAATAAGTCAATATATTCTTAAAAATTAAAGACTGGTCACTAAGAGAGACTGAACAAAAATTATCTCCTCCTACCACAAACAACTAAACAGCTTTCCTCACTCTGTTCCCAACAAAAATCGAAAAGTGGCAGGAGCTGAAGCCTTTCCATCTGAAACCTTAGCTCCCAAGACACTGCCACTACTGCTTGAACTGTAGGTCTATGTACTCCGGTCTTTAGTGTGCTCCTGTTTATAAAGTTACTTCCATGCACACGTGCATTTACTCTCTAATAAGTATATTTTGTGTGTCTTTTGATAAACTATGAAGAATATGAACTATCCATGTACAGGGTTTTATAGGTCCTTTGTAAACATCAGAATCACTTGGGGCCTTTTCTCTAAAAACCTCAAATCAATTTATACAACCAGGGACAACTACTTTACCAAGTACTGTTCACAAGCTGTGCACTGATGAAGGCAGCGAAATCATCCGTGTAACTGATGTTTATATGTGAGGACAAAGAGACAACCTCAGTCGATCTGATTTGCCAGGGAAAAAAGTCTAGTGTGCTGTCCACAGGAACAAAGGTTAATACTAAATCAAGATGACAGAAAGCATGTAAACTAAGTAAGCCACCCAGAAGATCTCCAACCAAATCTGCAGATTACCCCTGCCACTGGCAAAAGTCCTGGGCAGCTCTCACAATAGCTGCTTTTCCACTTTCTGGGGACAGAACCTTCACTGCTGGAGGGCAATTTAAAACTTGTCTTTGTCATTACTGTTTGCAAACTCTGATGAGTATTTGGAACAATCTAGGCCCCAAAGTTCCTTCTGTTGTAAAATTTCAACCATCAATCTTGAATTATTTCTCTTGAAAATAGTCCACTCCTACCTTCATCTCTCTCTGCCCTCAGCTTCGTCTTGTTCTCAAAGCCTGCCCTAACCTTGGGAAAGCTCCTTTTAGCTGTCTTTTTCTGTAGCTTACTCTCTGAAAAATTTATAGCTAATCTACCTTTCATTTACTGTTATAGTGCTGCCAGGCTCCTCTTAGCTGTTTAACACCAGTCTCTCTTTTTTCACATTGCCTAGAAAATCCCCATGTCACATTACACATAAAGCCAGCTCCCTATTGAGAGCTACAAAGCTGTGCTTACAGCCACTCCTTCCTCAGACACTATACTGTACTGATTGTCTGGAGCAGGCAATTGAGGCAGTAACTTTTCTTGTGTTGATACTTAGTTCTATAGTTCTATGATACAAGGGGTAGAGGTGGCAGCCCTGTATCTTCTTAGTTTGCATCTCCTGGTATGAAATCTTCACCTTCTCAATGATCAGGAGCAAAACCCTTCAGAACATAGGGTGGTGTTGTTGTCGAGTCATTCATAGTTGCTGTTGCTGCCTTCTAGGATAGAGCTTCTGTCCTATATAAAAAAAAAAAAAGTGCTGGAAAGAAAAGGGAAGCCCTGATCCTTTTGATCACACTTGATAGAAACAGAGCACCTACAACACCAAGACATGGTATCATCCTAGACTCTGCTAGAAAGAATCCTATCTTCTTGGCTACACTGAATATAATCTCTGCCACTTGAGGCTAAACAGATTATGGCTCAGATGCTCCAGAAGTTTACTTGTCTTATCACTATTTAGTGAAGTTTCCTGAACAGTGTTTTTCCATTTCTTATATATCCGTAGGACCTTTTACAGGAACTTTAAATGGTTTTAAAGCAGGGCTTTAAGTGGTTACAGTAATTTTTCTGGAGATTATAGGCTCTGAGATGCTTGGGACACTTCTAGTTTGACACAAATACCCCCCCCTTTTTTTTTTTTTGGTTTGTCGAGACAGGGTTTCTCTGTGTAGCCCTGGCTGTCCCGGAACTCACTCTGTAGATCAGGCTGGCCTCGAACTCAGAAATCTGCCTCCCTCTGCCTCCCAAGTGCTGGGATTAAAGACGTGCTCTACCACTGCCCAGCCACAAATACCCTTAAAATAAGTTATAATTCTTCAAACACATTTTACCTTCTGTACCTCACCAATGCATTTGGTGTTTTCATCCTTCGATCTGAAATTGGAAGACCTTTGCAATAACCATCAGTTTCAGTTCAAAAACCATTTCAACTTAGAATATGCAAATCTAACTTAATTTAATTTTCTTTAGCAACATGGATTTCCTGGGAGCGAAGAGGAAAAAAAAATGTCTCTGACCTGCTAAAACCTTAGTTTTGATCTTGAGAACTTCTAAGTATTAGAAAGAAGGAAGGGGCTTTCATTCCTTGGATACAGGCAATTTTAATTCCTGGTGAAGATATGAGCCACATTTCTGCAGTCATTATCCACACAGATGAACTTTTTCACCTTCTATTTGTAATATTGGTACTTACGTTTTGGGGAGTTTAATGCCAGCCAATAGCTGGTACCCTCAGGGATGGTTTGCAGCTGCTGTTTCACAGCTGGGTAATTATTCTCAGAATATCTTACTTTCATGGTTAATGGGGGCATCTGAAAGGTTAGTCTGAGATGAGCTAGACCTGTTGCTTATTTTATAAGGCCTTAGAATTAAGAATTTTTAAAAATATTTTTATTTCATGGGTAAGAATATTTGCCTGCATGTATGGAGCATGTCTAGTGACCACAAAGGCCAGAAGAAAGTGTTGTTGGACATCCTGAAATCAGAGTTACAGGTGGTTATGAATTGCCATGTAGGTGCTGAGAACTGAACCTGGGTCCTCTTTAAGAACAGACAGTGCTCTTAACCATTGAGCCATCTCTCCAGACCCAAGGATGGGTTATAAAAATATTTTCTAAATATTTGGAAATAATAAAATTAATTCATGACTACACAAATATGGAATTTGAATTTATATCCATACATACAATTGTATTGGCACATGGCCCCTGCCCCTATGTTGGTGGGTAGTCTGTGTTAGTTTCCACACTCCTATAGTTGAGTATAGTAGTTGGAACAGATACTCAAAGTTCTACAGAACTAAAATTACTGATCTTGTGGTCCCCAAAATAAAACTCACTTAGTTTGAAATGTGTTTTAGTGAGCCAGTGTTGGTAATTTTTAATAGCTCATTTTAAGATTCAAAATGTGACATAACAGAGACCAACACAGTGAAAAAAAGACAATTTCAGGACAATTAAATATATTTTAAATTAAAGTAGAAACAAGAATGCTACCTATATTTTCATAAAGCAGATTATAAGTTATAAAATTTCCCACATTTTCTGCTTTATCTTAGATCATGATATGAAATTTTTCTCTATAATACATTTATTTTTTTAATTTAAAAGCAGTCTTGTCCTTTATTTGATATCCCATTTGGGCACACAGTATACTTTTAAAATTACCCATTTTGTGTAATGTACATGCATTCATGTGGGTTATGTTTATGTGAGTGCATGCAGATGATACCAGAGGTTGATGACAGCTATTTTCCTAAGGTGTTCTCCTCATTTTTTGATACAGTCTCTCATTTAACCTGGAGATCATCTATTTAACCATGCTGGCTGTCCAATATGCTTTAGGGATCTGCCTGTCTATACCCCTCATCACTAGGATTATGAACAAGCTCTAGGCCTGGCTTTCATTTGGGTGTTGTGGCTCTCAACTCAGGTTCTTACACTTGTGCAACAGACATTGTACTGAATAAACCATCTCTCCAACCCCCAAAAGTATTTTCTGATGTTAAATCTTTAGTATGTCCAACTTCCTGGATACCTCTATTACTTTAGTTTAAAAATTGGAAGAAGTTAAATGAATGGTTCTTCTTGCCGTATAAATTCTTTCAAAATTCAAGCTGAGATAAAGGAATTTAAGGTCTAAAATTATTTTCAGAGACTGGGTCTCTATGTATGTTAGGCTAGCCTTGAACCTAGTATAGAGCTGGAGATCATCTTGAACTTCTGGTCCCCTGCCTCTGTCTCCAAAGTGCCAAGATTACAGGCATATACCACCAAACATAGTTTAAAGACCACTGGCGATAAGGTCAAAAGGTTTTTTTTGTTGTTTTGTTTTGTTTTTGTTTTTCAAGACAGACTTTCTCTGTGTAGCCCTGGCTGTCCTGGAACTCACTCTGTAGACCAGGCTGGCCTCAAACTCAGAAATCTGCCTGCCTCTGCCTCCCAAGAGCTGGGATTAAAGGCATGTGCCACTATTGCCCAGCTAGGTCAATATTTTTAAACTAGTTTTTTTTCCCCTAAAAGTTTAAAGAAACGATTGAGTACATGAAGGACCTATGGAACATGCCTATAACCTCAGAATTTGGGAAGTGGAAGCAGAGGATTCAGGAGTCTAAAGACATCTTGAGCTACACAGTGAGTCTGAGGCCAGCATGGTCAATATGACAGTCTCAAATGAATTATGTTCAGCTTGGTGACAGTCAATGTAATTTGCAGCTGGGACAGTGATCTAAATATAACCTGACTAACCCAGAATTCACTGAGGCTGTTTCTTTCTAGATATATCTAGCAGGATCTGGAGTGGCATTAGTTTACTGAGCATCCATACTCAGTCTTAGCTCCTGTTGGAGTTACATTCAGCTAAATATGTAGCTATGTTGCTATATTTCTTTAGCGGAATAATACTAGTAGATTTTTCCCTAAGCCCATGTCCAATCTAGTCTCAGGTTGTTGGCTACTTTAGCAGGTTACATCTCATGGATTGGGACTTAAATCCAGTCAAAAAGTTGTTGGTTACCCCCATAACATCTATCCCACCATTCTACCAGTATATCCTGCAGTCACGTCACCGTTATAGGTTGTAGGGCTTATCAGCTGAGTGACCCTGATGCTTACTTTTCTCCTCTGATACTGTGCAGAGTAACTTCCAGCAGCATAAATGCTAGTCAGTAAGTGTTTTGTTGGGTACCATATTGACTTCTCCATGTTTGATGATCTAAGTAAGCATTGTATTCAGGAATATGGCCTTACTATCAGGTTGTGGTGAGCAGCCAATATCTTTGACAGTCTCCTGGGAGTGGTCCATGGGAACCCTTTGACCAACAATTCAACAAGATGTAAACTATTCATGGTACAATCTCAGTTATTTTCAAATATAGTTTTCCAAAGTCAGCCCCTTGGTCTCCATTCTTTTTATTGCATACGTATGGCAAATTTATTTGTATATGTGTGTGTGTGTGTGTGTAAATAGTCAACTATAAGAATATCATATAAAGAATATTTTTAGACTTCAGTGTGTTAAAAGTTGAATACTGAGTTAATGCCTTTTAAATGTAATGCTTATGCTTTTCAAAGGATCATGATTTAGTCAACTATAATTATTCTGTAAAACAAAAGATGTTGCTTTATGTGAGTATTGCTTAATGCTGTAAAATACTTCAACAGATTTTGTTCACAAAATCTTTGAAAGTAATCATATGTATCAATATGTGATTCTCATAAAACCATTTTTATTCACAAATTTAATAGCATCTATATTAAATCATCAAATAATGTAGACTTTTAATTTACACTGAAAACTAATATGCCACTTTATTATCTTTGACTTTCAAGGGATCCAAGTTTCTTGTGGTTTTGAGGACAGATAATGAGCTTATATGGTTTCTAAAACCTAAGACTCTTAACATTTTTCCCAATGAAATTCACAGGCAAATTAGTAGCAATTTGAAATTGAGTGTTTTTCTGTTTTGAGCCTAGTAGATTTGAAATAATATCACACAAAGTATTGTCCATATTGTACATATTTTCCTTCCCTGTCCTACCAGGTCTGCCTGCTAAGAGCCATAGCTGTGTACTTCTGCATCACTTGCTTTCTGAAACACTTTTTTTTTTCTTACAGGCATCTAGTGGAAATTATTATTTCATCCCCTACACTGTGACACCATGTGCTGACTATTTTTGCTGTGAGAGTGATGCCCAAAGGAGAGCCTCAGAGTACATGCAGCCTAACTGGGACACCATCCTCGGCCCACTGTGTATGCCCCTGGTGGACAGATTCACTAGCCTCCTTAAGGACATCCGTGTGACTTCATGGTAATTTCCATCACCCGTTAAAAATCCTGAGAGTCTTGCAGAAATTCCCCTCTACTTTCAGGGAGGTGGTATAAGGTATACTTTGAAGTGACCAGGGTACCTAGAGAATAGGGTTCATTGGCTATTCACTTAGTCATCCTGGAATCTATCATCACCCCCTTAGTTCCTCCCTAAAATGAGTTCCTAAGATGAAGCAAGAAAAGAAGAGAACTGAAGTTTAGCTGGTCAGAATTGGGCCTGGGGCTAGCCATGGTTCCCTATGTGACCTTGATATGTAACTCTTTTTCTCTATGGCTCTTTTCTCCTTTAGAAAATGGGAAACTTAACTCCATGATTGTTGGTTAGAGCTTTTTCAACTCTAAGATTCTGTGTTTTCAGATAATTTCTGAACATAACTTTATATTCTCAGTTATTCAGGTTCTGAAACTGCCAAAGCAAGGTCATTCTGACCTTAAGTTCTTCTTATAAGCATGCATTGAGTCAAGCTTCAACCAACCTGACCTCAGGATGTTCTGTGACATGTTATCCATAGATTGACGTCATGGAGTCTAGTGTCCACTCAGAGGTGGACAGGTTTGAGTATGAATCCTGGCTTAGGCTATGGCTCACTGGGTAGCCTTGGAGAAGTCATTGCCCCTTTTGGAACCTTAGTGCTCAAATAAACCTTACCTTTGGAGTTGTTAGTTGAAAAGTTAAAGGCAGGAAATTATTCTTAACTAGAGGATCCCTGTTATTTTGCTCACAATCAATTTAAAGGATTTATTCCTGTAAGTTGTGTCATAAGAAGGATTTGTTCTTCCAAAACAAATGAAAATCCAAAGGACTGGCAGAACTGACTTGTAATGAAATGTCAAGGACAACATGTCATACTTTGGCTCAGATCATGGCACCCTGAACTGTGGAGGGTTACCATCAAAGTGCCGCATAAAGTCACACCTATTAACAGCTTCTCACCTTGTCTGTCCTCTTGCCTTTCCTTGAGATACAGACTTTAATGGAGAAGAAGGCTCTAAACTCAGATGGCAGCAACAGAAAACAAATGAGGGATTCTTTGACACCTTGCTAGCTATTATTTTACTTTGAAGGAAAAAAATTAGTGGAATTTAGAGAGAAACCTCTCCTAATGACATATTTTTAGGTGTAATGAAGAGGTATATAGCTTAAATCTGGCAGGGGAATTATGTCTTTAAGAAATAGGTTCAAGTTTGTTTCTCATTCATTTAAATCCATGTGTTAGGAGGAAAACAAGCTAGGGGGAGAGTTATTTTAATTTCCAAAAGCTCAAAATGCCTATCCTATGACTGGTGCCTGACAGTGGTTAATGAGGGGGTTAATGGTACTTATGTTTAAAAACCTCTGAACAGGAATGGCAGGTAAGTTTTTAGCCCAAGTACCAACTCTGGCAGATTTATTATCTTTATCTTGAGTCTTGTGCTTGAAAGTACTTGGAAACCATTTCCAAGTCCACAGTGATTAACAACATCCTCCCTGGTTACTAGACAAAGAAATGACTACATACTATGTATCTGATGTCTCCAACATGTCAGGCATAATTTCATTTACATAAAAGTTACAGTTCTTATTATATTTTATTTTTATAAATAAAATAATTATTTTTTATTTTTTGTTTCTTTCTCCAGTGCTTATTCATATTTTATTTTATATTTTTTTTTGTTTTTGATTTTTTTCAGTTACCCTTGAAAGCAAGTCTAAAGTATAACTTTTTATTCATCAGGCCAAACTAATAATACCTTAATGGCTTTGATGCCTTTATTGTCTGCTGAATGGGCAGTGGCTATAACCTAACTTAATGACTCATTCAGTTAATAGCAGAATTTTAAATACTGGCAGGACCTACTAATTTGCTCATCATTAGTGTAATGGCACTTGACAAATAAAGAAATAAAGAGTGAAAGCAGTGCCCTGGCATTTTTATATCAGAACCCTTTCTGTAGGCTATTACTCTATTATTTAAATATTAATTGAGGTCTTATTAGGACATTGGACCAGGCTATGTGCTGTATGCACATTTATGTGCCACTATTTTATAATTATTCAGACTAAGTACCATCTGTTCTCATTTTATCTGTTTTTTTCCTTCTATAGAGTTGATTATTTAATTTATTCTTTCATAAATTTATTCTTTACAGTTAGTTATATAATTTCAGCTGTTTTTATGGGTTGTTACCATTACCACTTGGTAATACCCAGGCTCTATTTAAAATTACTTGGAAAATAGGCAAGATACGTAACTCAATCTATGGTCATCATTTTAAGTTGACTTCTGTACCACTAAATTAGGATTCTTCAAGTCTTAAGTACCACATACTAATATTGGTTTTATGAAAGGCTATGAAGACATTTCGGGGTAGATTTACAGCTTTAAATGTTTTTACATACTCTTTTGTTGTTTAAATGCTCAGAAGAGGGGATTTTTTTTTACTTTATATTAGAAAACATTTCACAGAAAAATATAACAAGGAAAGCTAAGGGTGACAGTTGTCTGTAATCTTCCTGGCATGGCCTCTGTTATACCCTTTGTTGGATTGCTCAAAGATACACCACCAGTTTCCTGTCTCCTTCACCTGGGAACCACTTCGTAACTACTAACTGGGGACACTTGGAAGATGAGAATGTTTCTAAAATGAATTTACCTAGGTTTCATGTCTTCTGGAGTTTTGTTTGGCTTTTGAAAATCTGTTGATAGTGGAGGAAATTAAATAATCATATAAGCTTGCTGCAAGGTGTATGTGTGTGTGTGTGTGTGTGTGTGTGTGTGTGTATGTGTGTGTGTAATTCTCAGGGGTTGCATTGAAAATTCCATAGACTGTCTGTCTGAAAGTTTAGCTTTGAAGATATTTTTAAGGTTGTAATAAACTGAATTTCATTATTACTTACTAATTTATTGCTGCAATATACAAAAAGGTAGACATCATCTTATGTTTACTGGTATAGGAAGGCTCAGGAATGGCCAAGGTCCTTATGTGCTATTGAGACCCATGCCTGTTTGAGCACTCAAGACAGTCCTGGATGCCTGTATATGATCTGGGGTTTTTGTTTCTTTCTCCAGTGCTTATTATAAAGAAACATTGTTAAATGACATCCGGAAAGCCAGAGAGAAATACCAAGGTGACGAACTGGCAAAAGAGCTGACTCGGATCAAATTTCGCATGGATAACATCGAGGTTCTGACATCGGACATCATCATTAACTTACTTCTGTCCTACCGTGATATTCAGGTATGAAATGTGCTTAGGTATGGTTAGCACATGCCTGACTTTTCTTTGTTATAAGGAAATCTTCATGTAAAGTATGCATACTTACATCAGGAGTGTGATGAAGAAGCTACTCTAACTAGGTATATAACCTGGTGATGGGATATTGTGTATGATTTGGAGATAATTTGTCATATTAGAGCTGGAGTGAGCACTGCAACAAGGGGTCCTGTTTGTATAGAACTGCTTAAAATAAGAAGCTAAGAATTTATCATTATTATTATTTATTTATCATTATTATTATTATTATTATTCTCCAATTCTTTGTAAATCCAGATTCATTAAGTCCTCTTGACCCCTGATTTAGGTTTGCTCTTATTGTTCCTATTTTAATTTTAAATGAAAAAATTTGAGGCACAGGGAAATGAAGTAACGTGCCCAAATTCACAGAGTGTGGTAAAGTCAAGATTCAAGCAGAGGCTGACTAGCTTCATTGCCCTTGTTCCCAGCTCTTCTGGCATCTTCTTTAAGCATTTAAGTCATCTTTCTCTTTTTACCATCACTCATCAGTGAGGGTGGCAGCAGCTGGGCTGTGGTACAGAACTAGGGAATAGAGATGGTTATTGTAAAATTGGCATCAGAAAGATTTTGAGGCCCACGTTATGAGGTGTAGAAATATGAAGGAAACTGAGGCTTTCTTTTCCAAATTGAACATGTTTTAAGAATATTTTGGCCGGGCAGTGGTGGCGCACACCTTTAATCCCAGCACTTGGGAGGCAGAGGCAGGCGGATTTCTGAGTTCGAGGCGAGCCTGGTCTACAGAGTGAGTTCCAGGACAGTCAGGACTACACAGAGAAACCCTGTCTCGAAAAACCAAAAAAAAAAAAAAAAGAAAAGAAAAGAAAAGAATATTTTGTGTATCTTCCTCCTGGAAGCACAAAGTCTAATATGCTTTACTTGTAGAATACTACAAAGCTACACTACAGGTACATGTTCTGTACATCTGAAAGATGGAGCCATCCATTTATGATCTGGACCAAAACAGAGTTAGCTACTAAGGAACCCATGGCCTGAGTGACAAAATACCTGCCTTTAATAACAGGTGGCTATTATGCAACAAGAAAATATAATTGACTTTTCTTGAAGTAGTTCTTTTTAGTTTTGATTTTGCTATTATTTGGAGACAGGCTCTTGTACACCCATTGAGCCTTGAACTCTCTGTATAGGTGAATATGACTTTGAACTCCAGATGCTCCTGCTTACCATTCCCCAGTAAAGTGATTATAGGCATATGCTACCATACCCTGCTCTTGAAATGTTTCTTGGAGTTGCTGGCCTTCTTCTGCCCTTCCCTTCCTGAGTGTCTTCAGTTGTTAATTTTTTATTGCTAGAACTCCTAGGATCAAAGTAGAGCTGGAAGGTTCTAGGGATTTATTGTCTTCTTTTCTTAGACTGCAGCACCAGGTGTCAGATATCTGTAGGAAGATCCTCTCTGCTGATTGGCTAACAGAGAGTTCGCCAATACTAGTAGTTCTATGCTTGGGTAAAGAAAACTTGTTAATGGCACTGCTAAAGTGGGACCCGGTAGAGACACACTTGATATCTCAGGTATGTAGCGTTTGGAACAGTAATTCTCAGCCTGAGGGTATTTGGCACTGTCTGAAGAGATATTCCATTTGTCAAAACTGACTTGTGGAACAGGAGTACTTGTGTCTTCTAGTAGGGAGGCAGCTAACCATCTAACAATACACAGGATAGCATCACAGAGCAGAAATGTAGGCCCAGAATATCAACAGTGCTGAAGTTGGGAAATTCTAAATTATATTAATTTGATTAATTTAGCCAGAGTATGAATGAATAAAATGTTTCCTCCATTTCCATGGGAAAGTGACTAAGTTCTCTTGTATTTATCAAATTCATTTTAACACAGTTCTGCTGCTGGTATTAACCCTCCCACACTCAACATAATATTTTTTTCCTGTTACGAGGCTCACTTGCCCTCTTTTTTTGTGGATGTAATAAATTTTCTATTGACTTTTTGTGCCCTCTGGTAGCAGGAATTCCTGCTCTGTCTCATCTATCTTTTCTGATATTTTTTTCTTTGTACTTGTCAAAGCTACAATTAACTTCACTAAATTCTATCTACAAAGAATGGTTTATTTTTAAACTTGGAGGCTGTCTTATGTTTATAACTATTCAGAAAAATCTATGAAGAGCTGTTTCCTGTCTCTCTCACACTCTGAGACCTTTTGCCAACAGGACTATGATGCAATGGTCAAGCTGGTAGAAACACTGAAGATGCTGCCTACGTGTGATTTGGCTGATCAGCACAACATTAAATTTCACTATGCATTTGCACTGAATAGGTAAGAATGGTTATGTGTAGGGTTTGCAAATATGTGACCTGTTAAATTCTTCTGTTGTCTTTTCAACAGTCATCAGATACAAGTCATATGCTAACTGCCAAAGGTATTAAAATATATAAGATACGTTGCCTTTGGGATACATATTCTAACTTTGAGATCAGACATATAAAATACCAAAGGGCCAGATGTGGTGTATGCCTTTACTCCCTGCATTTAAGAGGCAGAGGCAAGCGGATATCTATTAATTCAAGGCCAGCCTGGTCTAAAAGCAAGTTCTAGGACAGCAAGAGCTACATAATGAGACTCTACTTCAAAGAGAAAGAAAGGGAGAGAGAGGGGGAGGGAAGGAAGGGAGGAAGAAAGGAAGGAAGGAAGGAAGGAAGGAAGGAAGGAAGGAAGGAAGGAAGGAAGGAAGGAAAAAAGAAAACCTAATAGCTCGGGGAGATAAGTGGTTTAATGAAGGGGCTGTCCAAAGTGATCCAGAAGTATAGCACAGGGAGAAAGAGACAGAGAGAGACAGCAAGAGACAACGAGACAGAGAGACAGACAGAGACAGACAAAGACAGAGACAGAAAGAGGCAGAGAGTGGTGTTCTGTCTAGGGGTAGAAAAGCTTCTCTGTTTTTTCTTGTGTACGTTTTGAAAATTTATATCGGGGCTGGAGAAATGGCTCAGCAGTTAAGAGCACTGACTGCTCTTCCAGAGGTCCTGAGTTCAATTCCCAGCACCCATATGGTGGATCGCAACCATCTGTAATGGGATCCGATGCCCTCTTCTGGTGTGTCTGAGGAGAGCAGCAGTATACTCACATACATAAATAAATAAAATCTTTAAAAAAAAGAAAATTTATATCATGGATGGGAAAGGGCAGGATATGGAGGCTGGAATTCCATTTGGCTGGAATGTGAGCATAGAATTCTTCTTTTACAGGGTGCATCCAAGTATTATCCAGTACAACCAGAACACAAGATGCAAGGGAAGGCAAATGCAGGCTATAAGATTAAGTATAGAGAATGGGATCTTACACACAAAAAAGGTATTGCCAGACAATGGCAGTTCGTGCCTTTACTCTCAACACACTGGAGGCTGAGGCAGACAGATCTCTATGAGTTCAAGGCCAGCCTGGTCTACAGAGCTAGTTCAAGAACAGCCATGGATACACAAAGAAACTCTGTCTCGAAAAAGGGGGAAGGGGCTGAAGAGGGAGGAAAAGAGGGGGAGGGAAGGAGAGAAAGAAAGCAAAAAAGGTATTGGTGGTACCTTTTAGGCAGTGGAGGACTAGCTGAAGCAACAAGGTTGATACTGCATGACAGATAAAGATGGGGCCTTGGTTAGGGTCTATCGCTGCAGTGAAACATAATGACCAAGAAAACAAGTTGGGAGGAAAGTGTCCCAGTTGGCTTATACCACTGTTCATCATCAAAAGAAGTCAAAGGAAGTTGGGGCAAGAACTCAAACAGAGAAGGAGCTGGAGGCAGGAACTGATAGAGGCCATAGAGGGGTGCTGCTTACTGGCTTGCTTCCCCTGGCTTGCTCAGCCTGCTTTCTTAGAGAACCCAGGACCACCAGCCCAGGGATGGCACCACCCACAATGGGCTGGGTCCTCCCACATAAATCACTAATTAGGAAAATTCTCTACAGGCTTGCCTACAGCCTGATCTTATGGAGGCATTTTCTCAATTGCAGGACCCTCTTCTCTGATGACTAGCTGTGTCAAGCTGACATAAAAGCCATGGTGTTGGTGTGTGTGTGTGTGTGTGTGTGTGTGTGTGTGTAACTTAGAAAGTCCTGCCTAGAAACCACAAGCCTCAAAAGCATGAATAGTAGGTAGATTAGTGAAAATGATGCAGCAAAGAGCCTGCAATTTGATGATTTAAATAAGACTGAAACTTTTCCTCTTACATAGCAGACTAGAGGTGAGGGAACCAGGCTTTAATACACAAGCACTACTCTAGAACTTGCTTTTAGACCTAGCACCCAAACATTGTATAAGTTTTTGTTATCCCCTATACCTGGGGCTTGACATACCCTTTCACAGGGGTTGCATATCAGATATCCTACTTATCAAATATTTATAATACAGATCTGAATGGTAGCAAAATTTAGAGTTATGAAGTAGGAACAAAACTAATGTTATGATTGAGTGTCACCACAACATGAGGAACTATGTTAAAAGGTCACAGCGTTAAGAAGGTTGAGAACCACTGCCCTATCATGTTGGCTTCATTTGCATGGTTGAAGCTAGCTCATGCCACTATTACACTGAAACCTGTGAAACAGGGTTAGTGACAAGAAGGAAGCGTAAGGCAAGTTCCTCCCCCACCCTTATTTTTTTTTTTTTTTGGTTTTGTTCATTATATTTTTATCATATCCATCCCCCTCCGGAACTACCTCCAGATACACTCCTCTTACCTCCCCACCCAAATTTGTACATCCACTTTTTAAAACCCATCAAGTCTAATTTTTGTGACACCTATATAGTCTTGGTTATCTGGACTTCCACTGGTTTATGGTCAACATATCAAGGGCTACGCTTTTAAAGAAAACCAACTCTCGCTCTACCTACACTAACAATTACTAATAGCTCCTTAGGGGCGAGCCTGCATGCCCACCTCACCTCTCCATGCTGAGATTTTGCCTGACTTGAACTGCCAATGGTCTTGTGTGTGTTGTTACAACCATTGTGAATTCATATGTGAAATTGTACTGATGTGTCTAGAAAACAGTTTACTTGTCATCCACAACCTCTGGCTCTTACACTATTTCTGTATTTTCTTCTGCAGTGATTCTGGGGCCTTTGAAAGAGGGTGGTTGAGTATATATGTTCCATTTAGGACTGAGTATTCCACAGTCTCTTATTCTTTGTACCTTGACAGGTGTGGGTATCTGTGTTAATCACCATCTACTACAAATAGAAGTTTCTCTAATGATGCTTAAGAGACATATTAATCTATGGATATAAGTTACTAGGAATCAATTTAATACTATGTTCATAGTTCATGTTAGTAGAATAATAGTAGACTAGGGCTTATGACTTGTCTAGCCACAGGTTCTTGGCCTGATAATGGTCCAAAGTATGGCTATCATCATCTGGACTCAGCTAAAATCCAATCAGGAAGTAGTTATTATTGTCATGATGTTCATGACACTGAAACATCACTGGGGATGTCTTGCTAGGTCAAGTGTGTATACATGCATGTCTGTGTGTTTGCATATGTGTGTATATGTGTATACATAAATGTGTGTGCGTATAATTATGTGTGTTTGCACACTCATAAAGAAGGAGTTGAAATGGAATTACTCTATAATGGGGGCAACAATGCCTCTACTAGACACCATGGGCTAACAACTAAAAATCTCCATGTTAGGAATGACTTGCCTCTTTTGGAGATGTTGGCCAGTAAGGTTCTATAGACCACCTCAAATATTACAGGTGATTGCTAATGCTTTTGGTTACCATACAAATCTTGAAGGCAAGACCCTGTTCTATTGATACCTTGTAATTGACTCGCAGAATATAAAGAAATCAAGCTGCTTCTCTTCTAGAAAGTCCATCCCTGCAGGGTACCTTTTATAGTGTGGGAAGATGCTATGCATGCTACCAGAGGAGAAAAACAAGTAATTTTCTCTTAAGTGTCTTAGTTAGGGGTACTATTGCTGTGGTGAAACATCATGACCAGAAGCAACTTGGGAAAGAAAGGGATTATTTAGCTTACTGTTTATCATTGAAGGAAGTTAAGACAGAAACTCAAACAGGGTAGGAACCTAGAAGCAGGAGCTGATGCAGAGACAATGGAGGGCTATTGCTTACTGACTTGCTTGTTTCTTGGTCCTTGCTCAGCCTGCTTTCTTATAGAATGCAGGACCACAAGCCCAGGGATGGCACCACCCAGGATGGGATGGGCTCTCCCGCATCAACCACTAATTAAGAAAATGCCTTATAACTAGATCTTATGGAGACATTTTCTCAATTGAGGTTCTCTCATTTCAAACAACTCTGTGTCAAGTTGGTGTCAAGTTGACATAAAATTAGTCAGAACAAGTGAGTTGCTACTTCTTACATTGCATTGATGTGAATTTAGTCTGTCTTACCACAAGTGAAATTGGGAAATGTAGTTTCTAGCTAAGTAGCCATCCAAACATGACTACTGTAAATTTACAGAATAAAGTAGTTTCACATTCAACTTCTCAAAGTCTCAGGTGTCTAAATGTCTTATTTCTACTGTCTTTCTTATTCCATTGATAATATATAAAGAAAAATATTTTAAGAATTATGTACATTCTTTTCTGTCCACAGTAAGTAAGCTGTTACTTATGAAATCATGTCAGATCAATACAGAAGAATATTTTAGAAATATATAAAACTTGATTTAATAGCTAGGGGCTTATAGGATATCCTCATCAACCTTCCAACCAATGAATGACATCTTCAAAACAGGAATACATGAAATAAGTGTTCAGAATGATCTGAAAATTACTGGTTTCTCAGTTTCAGAGATTGTACTTTTTCAGCAGATGGATTAAACTTTAGATTGTTGAAAAGCCACTGGCAGCATCTTTAAGACAGCAACAAAACAGGAACCCATGTTTTCCAAGAATCTTGTAACCCATGTGAGGTCACATGTCTCTTAAATCAAAATAAAATTTGCAAGCAGTGAAAGTGTGTAGATCTTAAATACATAATTTGATGAGTATGAGAAATTAATATACACATTAAACAATACCCCTACCAAAATAAAAAAAATTACCTAAGTTTTCTGTTTCAATTTATCTGCAACCTCTACCTTTTCAAAGGCAACCAGTGTTGTAACCTCCATCTCCATAGATTATTTTTCTTGGCCTCAACTTCATAAAAATAGAATCATACAACATATTCTCTTTTGTATTTAGCTTCAGGGTTTCAATGGCATGTTGACAATACTCATATTTGCCATTGTACACATCACTAGCTCTTTTTGCTGTAGAATATTTCATTTTAAAGATATGTCATAATTTATTCATTTTACTAATGATGGGCATTTAGGAATGTTAAAACAGATGCTTTTGTAAATATTTCTTTACGTGTTTATCTATAGATAGATAGATAGATAGATAGACAGATACATAGATAGATGTATACACATATATACATATACATTTATATACATATATACCCCAAAGTAGGGAGACTATCTTAAGAATGAAGGCCAGTCTTCACTAAACCTGAGAAAACAAATTCTAATAATCCCATTCTCTCAGTGTAGTGTACTCCAATTTTAGTAACATGAGACTCTATGTGATTGATTATTGACTTAAAAGAATTTAATATGTCATCACTTGTGAAATTCTTGGGGAAATTCCTTATGCAGTATAAGTAGTATAAAATTAACTTGTTAAATAAGAACTAGAAGCATATGAGTTGCTTGTTGCTATCTTTTCAACTAGACACATCAGAGAGTACCCACTGTCAAATAGTGGATAATATAATTATTATCCTCTCAAAGACGTGAAAGAACAAAACAGGATTTGAAGTAGAAAATTAACATCTAAAAGTGTCTATAGAAGTATGAGATGATTCAGAGACAAATATATTTCTAATCTAGAAGGAGAATAATTTGTATTGCATATAAAAAAACCCAAACATATCTTTCGCTTTCTGGTCTGATTTTCTCCTGTCAGATACTGGCTCTGTGGAGCCCAGGCAAGGGTCCTTAGGTGCTGATAACCTTATTTTTCACACAATAAGCTAGGAGTTTCCAAGTGCTTCATTTATATGTGTAGTCTTGAAGTTCATGTTTCTGTTTGAACTCTCAGCATACTTGTAGTAGGATATGGCTTTGTATATCGTTTTAAGGAAGTTAGTAGGGCTGCCTTATATGTATAAGGAAAAATAGTGATGGGCAACAAAGAAAGAAAAGGAAAGAAAGGAGTATTCCTGCATTTCAGTTGACCTTTACTTTTTATGAAGTGAACCAAAACATGGCCATAAATTAGTTACTAAAGGTTGGCAGAAATGAATGATGTTTGACCCTCAGATGGCAAGTGCTCCCTGTCAGTAGGAAAGCTGGCTTGAGCCAGCCAGCTTTTCCTGGTATCTTCCACTTCACTGCATTCAGAAGACCATTCAAAGCTACTTGAAGTTTCCACTGGGCAGTTAAACTTCTGGCCTCTCAACAGTGTAAAATCCTTTATGAGCAATTTTGTATTTGTTATTGCTTTTATAGACAAGACTTTACTATATTCACAATTGCAGGTATAATAGTCTAAGCAGGGGCCGTCTCAAGACCACCCCACCTGAGTATCTATCCCATGTGCAATCACCAAAGGTAGATGCTGATGTGGAAGACAGGAAGTGCATGCTGATAAGAGCCTGATATGGATATCTCCTCAGAGGCCTTCAAGAGTCAGACATATTCAGAGGCAGATGCTCACAACTAGCCATTGAACTGATCATGGGGTTCTCAATGGAGGAGTTAGAGTGAAGACTGAAGGAGCTGAAAGGGTTTGTGGCACCATGAGGAGAGCAACAATACCAACCAACCACAGCTCCCAGGGTCTAAACCACCAGCCTGGGAGCACTTAGGGGGGAATCCAGGGCTTCAGCTGAATATGTAAAAGTGGAGGGCCCTGCTGGGCATAGGTGGAAGAAGAGAACCTTGACCTCATGAAGGCTGGATGCCCCAGGGGGTGGGAATTTTGAGGGTGGGGAGGGGGGAGTGGGGGGGGTGTAGATAGAGGTTACATCCACAGAGAAGAAGGAGGAGGGGCGAGGGGATTGGAGGTTCCGAGGGGGTGGTGGGGGATGGGGTAAGGGGACAACATAGGAAATGTAAATAAATCATCCAATAAAAAAAAAAAATAGTCTAAGCAAAGATCTAGCTAGTGAGAAGAAAGATGGCTATGCTAGACAGTGTTTTTTGTTTTTATTTTGTTTCTATCATCCTTATGTTACCTGAGAGAAACAATTTAAAGAAGGAAATATTTGGTTCAGCTCTCACCTTCAGAAGTTTTAGACCATAGTACTCAGCTCCATCACTTGTGGACCTGTAGTAAGGCTGTATGTGGTAGGGGGCACATAGAGGATCATGGAAACTCACTTCATGGCTGACAGGAGGACAGTGGGAAAGAGGGAGACAAGACCTAGCTTTTCAGAGCATGCCTCCAGTGACTTACTTCATCTATCTCCTAGTTTTCACTCCTTCCAAAAAATGTCATCATATTATGAATTCATCAACAGATTAACTAGGTCAGAGCCCTTGAGATACAGTCATTTCCAAAAAGTCCATTAGCTGGTAATAAAGCCCCTAGTATATGACCCCATTTGCGATATTTCATGTCTAAATTATAACATTCTACCTCTGGCCCTAAGCTCTTGTCCATCCCATCATACAAAATACATTCAGTCTATTTCCAGGAGTCTCTATAATCTTAACAGTTCTAGCACTGTTAAAAAGTCCAAGTCCAAAGTCTCTTTGAACACAAAAGGTAAACTATTAGTTGTGAACCTTGTAAAATGTAGAAAGTATGCTGTATACATTTCACATTCAGAGGCACAAAGAAAGTAAAAAAAAGTCTCAAAAAGAGAAATGGGGCCATAGAAAAGAGGGATGACACAAAAGCAAGACTAGAACTCAGAAGGACAAACTTTAAATCCTGTGGATCCATGTCCAGCATTCATGACATATGGTGCGTTATGTGAGCCCTGGGTAGGTTACAGTTGTCCTGCTGCTATGGCCTTGCTGTCTACAGCTTAAATGGGCTATATTATGGGCAGGCCCTGCTCACTGCCTGCAGCTTTCTTCAGATGTTCAACTCTCTAATGTCTCTAGTAGTTTTATCTGCACGGATTTACACATTGCTCTCTAGGTGTTGCCTGCAGGAATCTTGATCCTGCCACATGTTACCTATCCTCCCACGCTTTCTTTTGAAGTCCAAGTAAAGCCTCATGACCCCATAACTCTTGCTTTCTGTATCTTTGCTAAAACTGTATCAAATGGGCACCATCAAGGTCTGTTGCCAGCTTAAACAGTATCTGTGCCCTCTTGGACTATGGCTTCAGTGGCCTATAAGTGCTTGGATGAGTGAACATTGAGAAACACTTTACAAGTGGCCTTATGCCAGCAGAGATCCCTTAGCTCTTTTTTTTTTTTAAAGCAATGCTCTTTCAAATTAGTTAACCTTTATACCCTTGAGCCTGCAATGGACAGGTCAGGGTCATTCCTGAAGATATTCAAGGGATGTATCTTTCCTATTGTCCTGATACAAAATACTTGGTTTCTTTTAATGGACCAAATCTCTTCAGTAGCTGTATTTTCCATGCCCCCAAGCTAGCTGCTGCTTTTCTGAATGAGTTGTAAAATATCCAAACCTTTCTGCTTACAATTTTTACTATAAACTTGACTAAGATCAGGTCGCAAGATAGATACCACAATCTGAATGTCTGGTTCCCTTGAACTTTCCTCTGCCAAATTTAGTAGTTTATGACATTTATTTTTTAATTAATTTTATTTGTTAACATATGAGAGTTTTTCACACATGTATGTCTATATACAACTTGTATGCCCAGTACCTGTAGAGGCCAGAAAAGGGTATTGAATCCCCTGGAATTAGAGTTAAAAGTTTGTGAGACAACATGTGGGTACTGGTAAATTGAACCTAAGTCCCCTGGCAGAGCAGCAGGTACTCTTGACCAGTGAGCCATCTCTAGTCCAGTCTATTACCTTTAAATTCATCCTCCTATAAAATCTCAAGACACTGTAGATAGGTTCTTTGTCATGATATAACATAAATAATCTCTAGTCTAATTCCAAGTAGAGTCTTGGTCCCATCCGAGATCTCATAAGCATAATCTTTACTGTCTGTATTTTAATTAACCTTTTGGTCTTCTGTGCTGTCACTAGAATCACCCACCAAACTTTGGTTACAATCTCTCTAGCTTATATCTGTCAAATTTTTTGAAACTCCTAAGGAAGCCAGTTTCAAAGGCTTCTGAACCATGTTATCAGGTAAACCCATAGTTACAGCACTACTCCTGGCATCAAAACCTGTATTTGTCAGTGATCTCTTTAGGAATAGAGCCAATAGGTTATGTATGTATGTATGTGTATGTATAAATGTATATATGTATGTTGCAAATCATGCATAATTATAAGGGAGAATTTAATACATTGGCTTGTACATTTGAAAGCTACATAGTCCAACAAGGGCCATCTGTACTACAGTGGAAAGTAGTAGCCTCAACAGCATAAAAGAAACCAATGTGCTGGAGAGATGGCTCAGAGGTTAAGAGCACTGACTCCTCTGCCAGAGGTCCTGAGTTCAATTCCCAGCAACCACATTGTGGCTCACAACCATCTGTAATGTGATTCGATGCACTCTTCTGGTATGTGTCTGAAGATAGCAGCGTACTCATATAAATAAAAAATAAAGAAAGAAAAAAGAAAGAAACTGATGTTACATTCCTAGTCCAAGACTATAGGTATGGGAGTTCTTGTAGGGTTGCTGATATGAATCTATGTTGCAAGGCTAAAGAACAGAGGTCTAATGACCATAGATAATTGAGGTAGCAGCAACAGACCTGTTTGTTTGAAGAAGAAATGGAGCTTGCATGTGTTGTATGATAGACTCTTTTCCCTCTTTTATTCTGAGTCCATATTCAGGGTAGATCTTTCCACTTTGGTTGCTGACCCTGAAAATGGAGGAATGGGATAATTGATGACAGTAATTTAATCTGCCATATAGCAGAGAGGCACTAACCTTGTTCAGAGCCATCCAAACCTCAGCTTCTGGAGTCCCCAGAGGATGTTTAAGTGAAAGGATACTTTGTCTTTGAGATCATGTGGGCTTGTCATCTCTGGAGTCTCCTTTTAGCAGTTCAGTGTATATTTACTATTCGGTGCAACCATCTCCTTTCTATGGTTAATATAAGTAGCCATTCTGTATTACATGTTTGTCATGAGTAGAAAAAGGCCGTCTTCCAACTATTATAGTACATTGTCTACAGCTACCATAAAGCAAAGAAAAATGTATTTATTATTGCTTTCCTACCAATGATGAGAACCATAAACACTGCCAACTTAGAATTATGTAATTCCAACTTTTTATTTTAGGAAGGATAAAGAAAAAGGTAAAGGTACAAAATTAACAGCTGGTCAGTATGATCTGGGTCCATAACCATGTTATTTTAACATAGCATATGTAATACTAGTCTTAAAAGCTGAAGTTAGTAATATCGTGGCATAATTAATTTCACTAATCTCAAAATGCTTTAATTTATATTTTGTGTGCCTGTAGGACTACCAAAACAAACCATGAGATTCTACCTGAAATTGCTGGGCAATCTCTTTATACTGCTTGGTTTGGCATATGTAACTGAGGGTGTTAGATAGTAGCTGAATGCTCATACTTCATAATAGATACTTTCAGTAAGAAACAAATGTTTCTTTTTTTTTTTCAAAAGGGAGGGGATTTATTCAGGGCAGAGGGCAAAGGTAGGGAGAGAAACAGGAGAAGATGGTGGAGAAAGAGGAGAGAGAGAGGAGACAAGTGGAGGCTAGCCATGACCACATGGAGAGAGGGGGAAGGGAATGGGGAAAGGCGAGGGGACAGAGAGAAGCTAGAGGCAAGAGAGTAAGAGAATAAGAGAGCAAAACAATAATAATGTTTCTTATTGTGGTAAAAGCATGTAATCTAAAATTTGATTCAGTAGTATTAAATACGTTTTTACTGTTGTGAAACAAATCTCTAGAACTTTTTCATCTCCCAAGCAGAAACTGTGTATTTACATTTCAACTCTATTTTCCCCTGACTTGAGCACATAGTAACCACCATTCTTTCTATGAATTGGACTACTTTCAACAACATCTTATGTAAGTGTAGTTTTCTGTGGCTGACTTAATTGTTTTAGTGTAGTCAAGGTCCAAAATCATTGTGCTATATATTAGAAATTTCTTCCTTTTAAAGCCTGAGTAAGATTTCATTGTATGGATAACCCACATATTGTCTAGCCATTCATTCTTTGATGGATATTTAGGATACCTTTATCTCTTGGCTATTGTGAATCATGCTACTATGAAAAATATCCTGTTGCATTAGTTTTCTGAGAAAATGAATTACTGTGCTTCCTTCTGCACAGCAGCCTTGCCAGTAATACAGGTTTTATTTTTACAAACTGTTTGCCCTTTCTGTCTGATCACATTGCTTCTCACTGACCACCTCAAACCTGCCACATCATCCTGTTTGCTTTCCTGTTTTTCCCTCCTGTTTTTCCTCCTTTATTTACTGAGTCATTTATATATCAGCAGAAATGTGTTTGTGAAAGGTAAGTGAGCTAATGAAGGATAAATGAGAGTAATGGGCATTTTTAAAAAACAAAATCACGTGTGTGCATTACATGAACACACTTGAATTTACAGAGATAAGCAAACACATTGTCTTTAAAGTAATTGTACTGAAATAATCTGCATTCAACAGTGTTTTCTTAATTCAGAGTGTTATGATACCAGAGAGGTTTTTTGTTTGTTTTGGTTTGGGGTTTCTTGGTTTGTTTTTGTTTTTCTTTTTTTGTTTTGTTTACAAAACCTGTCTAAAGGCCAAATTACAAGAAACACAGAAAATTAATATAATTTAGTGGATTTTGCAGAGAGACAAATCTGACTTTGAAGGTCAGCTTGAGCTATATGACACTCTATCTCAAAGAAAGAAAGAAAGAAAGAAAGAAAGAAAGAAAGAAAGAAAGAAA
>NW_021604662.1:892877-992109 GCF_004785775.1 Grammomys surdaster | reverse complement strand
AGAAAGAAAGAAAGAAAGAAAGAAAGAAAGAAAGAAAGAAAGAAAGACAGAGAGAGAGAGAGAGAGAGAGAGAGAGAGAGTTTTTTATTGGATATTTTATTTATTTGCAATACAGATGTCATCCCCTTTCCCCATTTCCCCTCCCTAGAACCCTCTATCCTATCCCCCCTCTTCCTTTATGCTTTTATACCATTTTGATTACATGCATGTATTAACGTCAGTTCTAGGTCGAAGGTCTAGCAATACAATAGATGTAAATAGTCAAGGAACAAGCAATACAATAAACACAAATAGTCAAAGAAAAAGCAAGGCACTAAACCCAGTTACGTGAACACTCCTATGATCACTGTTTCTAAGGGCTTATCAGGATGACCAAAGTATCTGAGCCTACTTCCTTGTCTCAGCCCAAGGTCATTTTCATGTCTGAAGCCTACTTCCTTGTTCTAGCCTAAAAATTTAGATTCCTGGCTGAAATTACTTCTTTGTTCTGGCCTAATATTTAGATTCCTGCCTGAGATTACTACTTTGTTATAGCCTACAATTTAGACTCCTACCTGAAATTACTTCTTTGTTATAGCCTAATGTCAGATTCCTGCTTGAAGCCTACTTCCTTGTCCTTGGCCAGTGTCATATTCCTGCCAGGCAGCCCCTTTCCTTGTCCTTGGCACATGTCAGCTTCTTTCCGAGCAGCCCCAAAGGTTCTCCACCTCCCCCCTTTTTATTTCATTAACAAGACTGAACCTGCCTTAGGTTGTTCTGACAAGAATACCTTTTTACTCATCATGGAATATGCATTATCAAAGGCAATGCACTTATGTCTTAGGTTGGTAAGGCTTTGTGCAGAATCTTACCTGTCTTTGGCTTGCCAGTCTGTTAATTTAATAACTCTGTCTGGGGGTCCATTTTCATGTTTAAGCAATGTACTTGGCTGCCAACATGTTGATGTTGTTAAAGATAAGCTTTAACACGATGGGCAGGAATAAAAGTATTCTCAGGACAAGAAGGGCTAGCCTGATCAAGCTATTTATGCCATTCCTGAGGTTTGTCCAAAATGGAGATACTAAGCTCAGGCCAGGATAATTTTATCAGCATTATCTGCAGCATCAAAGGTTAACAGAGCAGCATTTTTTAAATTCATGCAAAGTTAACACACCCAGAGAGGTGTTAGGATTATGCCAAATATCCTATAGGTGTCTTTTAACTTTTTTTCTAATTATAATGACAATCATTGTGAATTTCAAAAGTAACACTACTCCAATGATATTTGTACTGACACTTGGGATGGCTCCTAACTCTTGAACCCTAAAACCTCCTTCAGATAATTTGAATAAGTTATAGAGCATCATTCGTTGTTCTAGATACCTATATAAATCCTTTTGTATACATTAGTAACATTTTTTTTTGCTAGATGGTTAACAAAAATAGTTGTCTTAACTCCTTGTGTCAGTGCTATTGCAGAAGCAATGATGCTAGCAATTAATGAAATTAAAGCTGTTAAACCAGCAATAATCAAGCCTGCTACCCTCTTGCTTCTACTTAAAGCCTAACTCACTTCTCCCAGGGCTTTCAAGCATTTTTCAGAGAATCAAGGTTTCAGGGCAGTGAGACGAAAGCTGGTTGATAGATCCCCCGTAACAGACATGCCAGGTTTCAACACACTAACATAATTGGAAATTATACAGTCAGTGCAACTTACAGTAAATGCTGTAGAAGAGACAAAACCAATTTTAACTTGACAATTAAAAGAGCCTTAAAACATGCACTAACCCTTGTTTGAAATCCAGGTCCTGTCCCAACATTATCTCTTGCTATCCTAACATCATAGCGAGCTACAGCTAGCTTCCAAATATGTCTCTGACAAAGTCCAGATCCAGTCTTCCAAAAGTAGACTGTTATTTCCAATATTGGATTGATTTCTAGACCAGAACATAATTGAGTCCTAATAGCTGGGCACATTTAAGAAGAATACAAGAGACATAATTTCTCTTTTTGATTCTCTATCCAACAAGGTCTAAAAACTTGAGGCAAGACAGGTTGTCCCATCTGGGATATAGTCTAGCAAAGGTGGGTCAGGAACATATGTCCAATACAGCTCCCCAGTCACCCTTGTCAGGGCACTCAGCAAGCTCATGGGTTGGCATCATTCTTTGTCTCAGCAACAGTATGTCTCACCAATCTTTTTAAAGTTCCATGTGCCTCTTCCACAATACCTTGACCTTGAGGATTATACGAAATCCCCCTAATAAATAGTTGACAAAAAGTCTCCACTGTTCAACTACAGTTGTCAGACCCATTATCTGTTTTTTTAATTGGATATTTTATTTACTTACCTTTCAATGTCATCTCCTATCCCATTCTCCCCCACCCCCGCAAAACCCCTCATCCTATCCCTCCTCCTCCTATTTCTATGAGGGTATGCTCCCACCATCCTCCCATTCCCGCCTCCCTGCTCTCTAATTCCCCAACACTAGGGAATCCAAACTATCAGGCACCAAGGCCCTCCACTTCCACTGATGTCTGACAAGGCCACCCTCATCTATCTATACAGGTGGAGCCATGAGTCCCTCCCTTTGTGTTCTCAGGCTGGAAGTTTTAGAATGACTACTCCAGCTTGTTTCTTAGGTCCATTTGCTTGAAAAATTGTTTTCTAGTCTATTACTTTAAGGTAGTGTCTGTCTTTGTCATTCAGGTGGTTTTCCTGTATATAGCAAAATGCTGGGTCCTGTTTATGCATCCAGTCCGTTAGCCTATGTCTTTATTGAGGAATTGAGTCCATTGATGTTAAGAGATATTAAGGAGAAGAGATTGTTGCTTCCTGTTATTTTTGTTATTAGCGGTGGCATTGTTCGTGTGACTATCTTCTTTTGGAATGGTTGGAAGAGGATTACTTTCTTGCTTTTTCTAAGGTATTAATTTCCCTCCTTGTATTGGAACTTTCCTGCTATTATCCTTTGTAGTGCTGGGTTTGTGGAAAGATATGTGTAAATTTGGTTTTGTCGTGGAATATCTTGGTTTCTCCGTCTATGGTAATTGAGAGTTTTGCTGGGTATAGTAATCTGGGCTGGCATTTGTGTTCTCTTAGGGTCTGTATGACATCTGTCCAGGATCTTCTCGCTTTTATAGTATCTGGTGAGAAGTCTGGTGTAATTCTGATAGATCTGCCTTTATATGTTACTTGGCCTTTTTCCTTTACTGCATTTAATATTCTTTCTTTGTTTTGTGCATTTGGTGTTTAGATTATTATGTGACGGGAGGTATTTCTTTTCTGGTCTTATTTGGCGTTCTGTAGGCTTCTTGTATGTTTATAGGCATCTCATTCTTTAGGTTAGGGAAGCTTTCTTCTATAATTTTGTTGAAGATATTTACTGGCCCTTTAAGTTGGGAATCTTCACTCTCATCTATACCTATTATCCTTAGGTCTGGTCTTCTCATTCTGACCTGGATTTCCTGGATGTTTTGTGTTGGGAACTTTTTGCATTTTGCATTTTCTTTGACAGCTGTGTCAATATATTCTATGGTATCGTCTGCACCTGAGATTCTCTCTTCTATCTCTTGTATTCTGTTGGTGATGCATCTATGACTCCTGATTTCTTTCCTAGGTTTTCTATCTCCAGGGTAGTCTCCCTTTGTGATTTCTTTGTTGTTTCTACTTCCATTTTTATGTCCTGGATGGTTTTGTTCAGTTCCTTCACCTGTTTGGTTGTGTTCTCTTGTAATTCTTTAAGGGATTGTTGTGTTTCCTCTTTAAGGGCTTCTACCTGTTTACCTGTGTTCTCCTCAAATTCTTTGAGAGTGTTATTTATGTCCTTCTTAAAGTCCTCTATCATCATCATTAGAATTGATTTTAAATCTGAATCTTCCTTTCCCGGTGATATGGGGAATTCAGGACTTTCTAGTGTGGGAGAACTAGGTTCTGATGATGCCAAGTACCCTAGGTTGCTGATGCTTATGTTCTTGTGCTTGCCTTTCACCATCTGGATCTCCTTAGTGCTACCTCCCTGTCTCTGACTAGAGCCTGTCTTTCCTATTGTCTTGGTTGTATCAGAACTGTGTGGGGCAGGTGTTGCTACTGGAGTTAGAGCTGAGGCCTAGGATCTCAGAGCTTTCATACTTTTGAGAATCAATAGAGTTTGTTTTAAAAGCTGAGTTTAAAAGATATTTCTTACTTGAAATGTTTGGGACTAAGAGAAGACTATTTTCACTTTTAGGGATTTTCCCTCCAGATTTTAGAGTATTTATGTACTTTGCCAGTTGAATACCTCTCATCAAAAAGATCTGAAATTTGGGGGGAAGGATTGAAGGAGCTGAAGAGGATGGCAACCCCATTGAAAGAATAACAGTATCAACTAATAGGGACTCCTGGGAGCTCCCAGAAACTAAACTACCAACCAAAGAGCCTCAGGGAAGGGAGGGAGGGGTGCCTTGGGGGCATCCTCTCAGAGACAAAGGGGAGAGAGAATGGGGTGAATATCCTGGGATGGGAAACTGGGAAGGGGGCAACATTAGGAATGTAAATAAATAAAATAATTAACTAAAAAAAATCTAAGATTTGGGGCTGGAGAGATGGCCCAGCAGTTAAGAACACTGGCTGGGCTTCTCTTCCAGAGAACCTGGGTTTGTTTTCCAGAACCCATGTGGCTCAGAACAGATCCTATGCTATTCATGGACAATGCATGTACATGGTATGTCCCACCCCCTCTCCCATCAGACCTCCCTACTCCCTGGAGCCCCAGATCTCTAGAGGGTTAGGTGTATCTTCTCTGACTGAGCCCAGACCCAGCAGTCCTCTGCTGTATATGTGTTGGGGGCCTCATATCAGCTGGTGTATGCTGCCTGGTTGGTGGCTCAGTGTCTGAGAGATCTCAGGGGTCCAGGTTAGTTGAGACTGCTAGTGTTCCTATAGGGTCACTCTCCTCCTCAGCTTCTTCCAGCCTTTCCCTAATTCAACCACAGGGGTCAGCAGCTTCTGTCCATTGGTTGGGTGTAAATATATACATCTGACACTTTCAGCTGCTTGTTGTGTCTTTCAGAAGGCGGAAGGCAGTCATGATAGTTCCCTTTTATGTGAGCTCTCCTGAAGTCCAAATGTCCAAATAGGATACCTTTAAAAATTTTGTATTTTTAGATTAGGGATACTCAACATGAATTACCTGGATTAGTCATGGCATGAAATGGGTGCTTAGTTATGGCTAGTAATATCACTGTGTAGTTTGATCTTTTATAGTTTTACCAGTTTCAGCAATAACTTCTGATCACTTTAAAATACCAAAACTATTAACAGAATGCAGGATTGCCATCAATTGCCACCAATTGCCATCTTCAGCTCTGGAGAAAATTCATAAGAAGTTTATCACGGTGTTGTTAGTACAGAGTATTGTTGGGACAGGCACGTGCTCTCTAAGATAACTGATTTTTTAAAATTATCATACAAAGTAGTGGATTCTGGGATTTCCATAGTTTGTTTTTGTTGATCTTCCCACACCTTAGTAATCCCTCCTCTGCTTTCATGGAAGATGACTATTTTGAATAGGGCAGAGTTTATTTGAATGTCAGTATTGGAAGGAAAAAGGAGTAGTATGGTTGATAATTTCAAAGTTAGTTACAACATGTGCCCCAGTCTTAGTGTGATTGACATTGGGGCTCAGTAATTCTCTGTAATTGGAGCTTTCCCTGGTATTTACCTACTAGATGCCAAGAACTTACTGCTTCTAAATGTAACAATGTAAAATGTCTCCAGCCATTGACAAGTGGTCCACTATGCTGGTTGAGTGCACTGGTCTATAGGGAGACTTTTCAAGATGTGGAAATAGTACCTATTTTGACATTTAAAATGCAATACATTGACAAGGTTCAATTTGCTCATCTGTAAACTAGGTTGATGATGCTGGTAGTGAGCATTGAATGAGATAGGCTATGTGATGGTATCTTTACAGCCAGTAGCAACTGGAAGGCAGTTCCCTGAAGTTCAGTCCTGCCTTCATTTATTCTCTCATTCACACTTCTTAAGTCAAATTGAGAGTTAAACTAGTGGCATACAAAATTACTGCAGTGTCAACATGGTAAGTGTCATGTGACTTAGTGGCTTACCAAGTAGGAATTATGGTTGTTTAAAGTAGACAAAAAAACCTATTTATATTATAAAAAGAAAAGACGTCCATAGATCTTCAGCAACTGTTGCTTGCCCAGACAACATTTAACTTTGGAATGATCTGAGAAATCAAAAGCATACTGCTGTTTACAATCCACAAAGCCATACACTCTACTTACATGGTGGGTATTAAAGGAAGCTTCTAAATATTAAGTAAAAATATCATAAGCAGAAATTTTAGCATAGTATTTAGCGGATAGAATATGTTCGATAAATGTTAATTGCACTTCTATTTACCAAAGGAGAATCCCAACCAGCAGTCTCATATCATAATTAATGATGAACCTAAAACAATGTCGTTAGCATTTTTCTGTTAAAGAAAGTACAGCCCTAAAAAAAGTTAAATAAACCAGTAAAGGACTTTTGAAGAGCAGTTGTCTTCACTACTTAACACAAGTCTTTCTAATAAGATTTAAAATATGTTTTTTGTGTTTTTAAAAAGTTTATATGCATTGGTGTTTTGCCTACATGTATGACTGACTGTGTGAGTGTTAGATCCCCTGGAACTAGAGCTACAGATGGTTGTGAACTGCCATATGGGTGCTGGGAATTAAACCTGGGTCCTCTGGAAGAGCAGCTAATGTTCTTAACTGCTAAACCATCCCTCCAACCCCCTCTTTTTATGGTTTTTAATTAATGTTAGGTTAGTATATAAAATAATGTGCTTTCTCATAACATTTTATAATGTTGGTTTTTAATTGGTTTTTAAAAATTAGCATACAGAGTAATTGGTTTAATTACAGAATTTTCAAATTTATTATTCTTCAGATTATAACGTTGCATTTGCTTACTCTATTATTTTTTCTTGTCCTCCCCCATGCTGGTCTCTTTCTTCTCCTGATACTCCTGCTTTCATGTCACAAATATATATATAAATCTAGATACTTCATATGGAAGAAAATGTGATATTTATTTTTGATTTAACAAATCTTTCATCTTTGAACTTCAGTATACAGAAAATTCCAATGATCACTAGTCAATTACTTCATCAATGCTTCAGCTTCCAGATTCAGATATTATTTAAGGGCTAGGACATTATTTACAATACATCTTGTAAAAAAAATAAACCACTAATCATTAACAATTTGTCCTAGTCACCATTCTGTTGCTGTAAAGAAACACCATGACTAAGGCAACTAATATAAGAGAAAGCATTTGCTTATAGTTTCAGGTGTTTAAGTCCATTGTTGTCATAGTGGGGAACTTAGTGGCATGCAGGCAGGCACCAGAGCAGTAGCTGATCCAGAAGTGAAGGGGCACACACACACACACACAGAGGGTGGAGGGAGGGAGGGAGGGAGGGAGGGAGGGAGGGAGGGAGGGAGGGAGGGAGGGAAGAAGGCAAGCAGACAGACACTGACTGACTGGGCTTAGCATAGGCTATTGAAACCTCAAAGCTCACCCCCAGTAACACTTCCTTCAACAAAGGCACAACTAGTTCAAAAAGGCCACACCTTCTACTCCTTTCAAATATCTAGTAGATTCAGCCTCTTTTATGTCTCAGAATGTATTTTCAGAGATTTTATATGCATCAAATTCTTTTGCTTCTGTCCTTGAAATAGGGCATATGATCTGGAGGAAACAGCGAAGCAGGTTTTCAGATTTCGCAGGAAAAATTTCTAAAGGGACACAAGGACCACCAAATCAACCATACACATCTCCCTTCTGAGTCCAAGGATAACAGTTTACATTTTAGGCTAAATACTGTCAGTAGCATAGTTTCAGGTAGTACTTTACAGAAGACTCCAGGGCTTGGGTGTATGTGAATAAAATATTTCTAGTATATGACAGCTGTCACTAAAGCAATATGGAGAAGAAACTATTATGCCTTTGTTATGGGAGCTGTCAAAAAATATTTGTATGGTGGAAAATGTATTTATTTGGGAGTTACGTTACTATATTCCATCTCCACTTTGTTGCTGTCTACCTGGGCACCTGTTAGCAAGTCATATGACTTCTCAGAAATTAGAACCTCATTAAGATAAAAATAAAATGAGAGGGACAGTGAGATGGCTCAGCATATAAAAGTATTTACTGCAAATATAACCACATGAGTTCAATCCCCTGGACCCACATAATGGTAAGAGAAAATTGAGTCCTACAAAGTGCTGTCCACATAGATGCTGTGATGACGTATTTACACACATGCATGCACACACAATTAATGAATGAGTATAATAAAAATGTAAAAAGGAGAATGGGCCATAAGTTGGATACCAGCCTTTTGGTTGTACTCAGTGCCCAATTGGAAGGTCATCTGGCACTACCCCAAGTATTTCAGTAATTGATGTTGACAAGAGGAATGGTGGACTTCAACTGTAATGATGAGTTTAGTTCAACCTGAATGAAGGGATCATTTATGACAAAAATAGGTGGCTGATGAGGAAGATTGGTTCTAGAGACTGAGGACTACATACTTATGAGTGACTTACATTTTGTTCTGTAGACACTAGGGTGTTACTGAAGATTAAGCAGGGGACCCATATGAGCCAAGTGTCAACTCTATGTCTTATCTTTAAACAACTCACCAACCTTTTCTGAATGCATTAGTCCTCTTTAAAAGAAAACAACAAAAAGAGTTGTATCAGATTGTCTTTGAATTTTGTTTTTCTTTCAGAAAATTTCCATGACTTTATAGCATGAAGCAGCAAATTTTATTAAATGATCCTAGATTTCTTGAGCTCTTGTCTTTATAGTGGATCCTTTGTCCTGTCAACAGTCTCAGTCCCTAATCATACAGAGAAACTCAGTTCTGTCACCACTTGGGAAAGACTGCAGCATGCTCCATATGCTTTCAAATAACACATTGTATTCATGAATGTTTTGTTTAAACAATATTTTGTCAAAACATTGGCTAGCCGAAAACCATATTTATAATTTATTTTACTACTAAATGCTAAACTTTCCTAAAATTAATTTATTCTCTTCTTTGCTTAACCTCCATCCTGTTTCATTATTTTTGCTTCTTGTGAATTTAGAAGCAATTTCAGTTGATAATCTTAACAGGGATTTTCCTTAGTAAGAATTTCTAGGGCTAAGGTTTTAGCCCAGTTGTTATTTTTCCTACTATGAACAATGCCCTGGGTGTGATTCCCCAGTACCATGTAAACCAGGTATGGTAAGCCCAGAAGTTCAAGGTCTTCCTTAGCCATATAGTAAGCTCAAAGGCAGCCAGAAATACTTGAGACCCTCTTGAGAGAGGGGTGAGGGGGAAGTAGAGGTAAAACAAAACTTTTCTATATACTATAAAGTCATAGTTTACATTCTTTCCCAGAAGCAGCCTCCAGGAAAGAAAACCCAAGCAAAATACAAAAATAAAAACAAAATGGCTACACACAATTCATTTGAGAGGTGATCATAAGATGCTTCAAAAGAATAAGAGAGACTGTGACAGGGAGAAACAGAAATGCTGTAAGTCTGGAAGACATGTGAAGAAGTAGAACACTAGGGCTCTGTTCTAATTAGAACAAACCATATATTTGTCTTACCTAAAAGAGAGGAAGCTGTCACCTTACCTACCAAATTCCACCCATCACTGCTTGCAGAATACTGTGCAGTAGCAGTAACAGCTGGTACTATTATCAAGGCTCTATCAAGTCTGTGGAGATGAGTGCTGGTAGAATAAGGCCTGGGCTCTGTGTGTCTGCTACCCCTACTGTTCTTGGAGCTGATTTTACATCATCAATGTCTTCTATTTTCATCAGTGTTTCTTCTTTTTTTAAAAGTTATTTATTTATTTTATTCATATGAGTACACTATAGTTGTCTTCAGACACACCAGAAGAGGGCATCAAATCTCATTACAGATGGTTGTGAGCCACCATGTGGTTGCTGGGAATTGAACTCAGGGCCTCTGGAAGAGTAGTCAGTGCTCTTAACCACTGAGCCATCTCTGTAGCCCCCAGTGTTTCTTCTTAAAATACACTTCTTCCGACATTATATTTTTCACAGAATTATGGGAGTCATTTCATTTTAGTTTATTATGGTGGCTTATTCTGCTCTGCAAGATAAATCATAAATATTTGAAATGTTTACATGAGTGAGGGTGATTATGAGAGGTATTGATGTTATATTCTATTGAAAACTTTTTTCTTAAACAACTATTTCATTTGTGTAATACTTAGGATAATTGAAATAGCAAGGCAGAAAAACATCATTGTCTAGGATGCCTCTGGGTAATGTACATTGTAAACCCTTGTCAGACTAATTAGTTTTCAAGAATAGTCTTAGTATCATTAAGTCATACCAAGAATGTCAAATATCATTAATGCTGTAGCACGTGTAAAATGTTAGATTAATGTTGGTCAGATATCTCTGATAGTTTTCTTTTGCATGGTGAGAATTACAGGGCATACAAGACCAATAAACAGTAACATTCAATATCTAGGTTAGCTGTTCTGTGTATAATAATGGCTAAATTATTAAATGTTAAGATGATAGCTGATATCTTACATTTCTAAGATCAAGTTTAACTTAGTTATAACATTAACACTAAAAAAATATTGCCTATATGTGTTCTTTTTCTAATATATATATGTTATAGATATTATATATAATATATATTATGTTATAAATATTTTATATGTAATATATATAATTTTTGAGAATTTATTATATAATTTCCATACCTCCATCTCCCTTTTCCCATTCCAATTCTTCCCACCTGCCCCCTACTCAAGTGAAGATTTTTTTGCTAGGATATAATATTTCTCTGTTCAAAAGTGGTTTTAGCCTGGGTGATTTGTCACATGGTTGTTGTCCCAGCTACTAAAATGCTGAGGCAAGTGGATCTTTTGAGCCTAAGAGCTTGATATTTCCTGAGCAACATAGGAAAAAAAAACGCATTTCAAAAAAATGTTTTGTTTGACTTTCTGATAAATGAGTACTCAGAAAGCTTTTAGTGGTGCATCTCTGAATTATGTACACATACATGAGCTTCTTCTGAGAGCAACTTAGGAGAGTCACTGTTAGGAGAGAAGCACCCTAGTTCCCCTCATTTATGAACAGATGGAGATTGTTGGCTTTGTCAATGATCCAAAGGAAACATCAATGCTAACTATCAAATGACCTTCTAAAATGAGAAAAAAATCCTCTTTTAATTAATATTTTTATTTGTTCTTTAGAATTTCATGCATATATAAAATGTAATTTGGTTATATCTATCACCTACTCCTGCCTGAAACTTCCTAGGCTGACCAGAAACACATCTCCTTCCCAAATTTATGTCCTCTTTTTAAAATGACACACCAAGTCCAATCTGTGTTGTCCACATGTGCATGCGGTGTGGTCAATCACTGGGTTATGGGCTACTTCCCAGTGACCACCCTACCCCAAAGAAAAGTGACTTTTCTTCCCTCAAAGGTCATCATCTGTCAATAGCCCCCAACCCTCCAACACACATCCTGTTGAAATTTTCATATGGCTTGATTTTCTGTAGCTCTTATTCCAGTAACCACAGCTGCTGTGACTTCATGTGTATAACAGCCAGGTCATGTCCAGAGAATAGCATTTCACAGCACCATTCCCATCTTCTAGCTCTTAAATTCTTTCTTTTCAGCATGCTCTTTTGAGATGTTTCCTTGGGTGAGGATTGAAATAGCCATCCCATCTATAGCTGAGTATTCAAAATCACTTACTCTCAAACAATTTGGATAGTTACAGTTGTCTCCATTAACCACTACCCTCTGAAATAAACTCGTCTGACCAATATTTGAGACTAATCTATCTATATTAAACATAAATATTTGAAAGCAGTTGACAGTGTGCTATTTAGTAAAATATAGCAGAAAACTAAAAATTCAGAGGGAAAGAAAGGGGTGATGGTAGGGGATCACAGGACTAAATATAAATCAATTAGTTGTATTATGCAGGTATATATATATATATATATATATATATATATATATATGAAATTGTCAAAAGTTGTTAAATTTTATTTATATTTTAATGAGTATTTTTAAATTATTTTAATTTTAACTTTATGTCTATGGGTGTTTTTTTCTGCATGTATGTCTGTGCACCATATGAATGTCTGATGCATATGTAGGCCAGAAAAGGACGTTGGATCTCCTAGAACCAGAGTTATGTGGGATGGTGAGCCAACATATAGATGCTGGGAATTGAACCCAGATCCTCTGGAAGAACAGCAAGTGCTTTTAAGCACTGAGCTATCTTTCAAGCCCTAAACTTAATACTCAAAAAATTACTTGTTACCCACTGTTTTATGTTTGTTGGTTTGGTTGGGGTGGGTTGGGTTTTTCAAGACAAGGATTCTCTGTGTAACAGAGCCCTGGCTGTCCTGGACTCACTTTGTAGACCAGGCTGGCTTCATGTTTCTGCCTCCAAAGAGCGAGAGGCCTGTACCACCATGCCCAACTTGTTACCCATTCTTACAGAAGAATTAAATTAGCAAGAATGCCATTTTGTGCTTTTAAGAAGTGTTGCCTAGCAAATCAGATGAAAGTAAGTTGTGAGTTCCTCACAGTCAGCCTTCCTTGTCATGTGTCAACTTCCTTGTATTTGTGGGGATATAAGGAAGGCCAAATGGGTGGTTCATGCCTACAGAGAGCTAGATGCTCCTTGGGTATTTAGGGAAAAAGCAACATGGAAGGAGCTAATCTTGAAAAGCCATATGGGGTAAAAGGTGAAATTTGGACAAAAACTTGTGAGTTCCTCTGGCTAGATTAGGCTGAGCTTTCGAGAAACTTTTAAGAAGAGCACTAACATAGCTCCACCATGTGGTCTGGTTCCACCTCTGGTTCACTTCTTTCTAGCTGGTCCTCCATGTGAGGAACAGCAGGCTATTGATACCTGTGGATGCTTGCATGTGTTTTTCCTGTGCTGGGAATGCTTTCTGTCATCACTTACTTGACTTACTGAGGTTGGTCATCCTTCAGTATCTAGTTTGTTCCTTTCTGAAGGCCAGTACTAAATCTGAAAGTGATCCATCTGTGTGTTTATTTGTCTAATACCTAACATTTCTCCCATTAGATTCTAAATCTGAGGAGGGACTATGCCATGGTATTATACTAGGCCACTGATACCCAATGCCTAAGATCACTGTGTCACCCATATGGAAATGTTCAATAAAAATTTGTTGAATGGAGTAAATTAACTAATGGCTAGGTGATTGACTGCAGTATAGAGTTGGAAGAGATCCATACATAATGAATGTATGAGTGCTATGGTTATTTTCATGGTTTGGCAGTAAAAGGCAAATTTTTATGTCATTTATTTACATGTGAGTATATACATAAAATATTTCAGTTATGTTCAGTATATATAGAAAAATATCAAAAAATAATTACTGGTAATACCACTATCTGTATTATGTTTTTACTTTTGCTGCTATGATAAAACATCATGACCAAAAATGACTTGTAGGAGAAATAGTTTATTTTGGCTTACAGTTCCAGAGGGAGAGTCCATAATGGTGGGGAAAACATGAAGTGACAAACATGGCAGCAGGAAGCTAAGAGACCCCAATTTCATCCACATGAGGGAAGTAGAGAAAGAGAACTTTAAGTGAGATGAGACTATAAAGACTCAAAGCCTGCTCCCAGTGACCTACTTCCTAACAGCAAAGCTCTTCCTCTTGTAGGTTCCATAATCTCCCCCGAAGAATACCACCAACAGGGGACCAGGTATTCAGAACCTATGGGTTTGGTTTTGATCGAAACTTCCACACATAACATCCCTTGAATTAGGACCCAAAGCAGGAGATACATAGGTCAGGGTCAGTGGCGATGGAAATCTTCATAGTCAGGGACCCCAGGTATTTTCCAACAGGACAATTTGATATAGAGACTCAAAAGAGAGCGTATCCTCCTGACCAGGTAAACACTCGCCTCCTTAGTATCGTTGACTTATGTACTCAACAGGGTATGGTAAGTGCTATAAGAAACAGCCCACAGAGAAAAAAGTTCTCTTCCCTCATGCAGCATCCAGATGTAGATGTATTCTGGTGGACAGTCCCTTCTTCAGGTTATTAACTTGACAACCTAGTCTCTATCTATCTCAAGGCTCTGTCTCTTCATAGACTGTCAGATCTCCTTTAGGCCAAGTGATAAAAAATGAAGAACGTAGTGAATTGCAAGGGGAAAGCTGTGTATTTTGTTTCAGCTTTATTGCAATATCTCATACATACTATGCAATTCACCCAAAATGGCAAGTCAGTGAGTTTTAGCATATTGTCAAAGTTGTACAATCACAAGCACAGTTAATTTTAGAACATTTACATCATTAATCTTGAATAAATCTATCTATTAGCAATTACTTCCCTTTCTTGTTTCCTCCAGGTTTCCTCCCTACTCACTATTAATCTATTCTGGCAACCCATTAGTAGTTAATTCCAATTCCCTCACCTTTTGTTTTTCATCTCTGTCTGTGGCTTTGCCTGTACTAGCCATTCCCTATAAATAGAATGTTTAAGTATTTGTTGTTTTGTGTATGGCTTTTGTCATGTGGCATACTATTTTCAACATTCAATTGTGTCATAGACTGTGTCCGCATTTCCTTTTTGTTGCTAAGTGTTCTATTGATTTCCTAGGCATTCCATAGACCATATTTTATTTATCATTTCATCTGTTGAAGGCTATTTCGGTCGTTTCTACTTTCCAGTCATTGTATGGAGGTTAGTATGAGCCTAGTGAGGGACTGATGGTTTTTGTTCCCTCCTTCTTGTGTCCATTCACCCAAATTAAATTCCACCTACTTGCAAGGGAAGTTGGAAAATGGAGTCTGGGTGGTCAGGAAGAAAAGGATATAAGCTGCAATGAGCCCACTCCAACTTGTAGATAGGAGTGGAGACGTAACTAGATCCACTGTAAAGATCTCTGTTAACATGTCACAGGGCGGGATCAAGGCAGGAATGTGCTTCAGATCCTGCTCTCTTTGTGCAAGCTGGAGAGCCAGTCTGCACTCTGTCCAGCTGCGTTGCACAGTCTTCTAGTCATTCATATAGAGCCATCACATATATTTCTTTGTGATCCCCCTGAAGGCTGAAGAAACTTGGTATGATGGGAGCATGACAGGAATGCTTCTGCCTTGTGATATAACTTGGACTTACTTGTAGAGTAGGAAACACCTATTTTGGTTTGTGTTTCTTTGGCTGCGGGCATCGTTGGCATGAGAACACAGGTTAGGTTGTCTCTAATTGTTCCCTTCTCATCTGTAAATATGAGGCATCTGGCCAGGGGAGGGCACCTGCTTTCCTTCGGCAGGTGTGTATCTGTCAGAGCTCAATCAGGAAACAACTACTGTATGTATTAAATAGAAAAAACTGAACACAGGAAATTGGTTGCACAGGGAATGAGAGAGTTGAAGAGGGAGTCAGAAAATCAGGAGGCACCCTAGAAATTAGCAGCTGTAGGAAACTGCTGCCACCCTTTATCTGGAGAGGTCTAGAACACAGGTGAAATTACCAGAAGGCAAGATATCAGAGTAGCCTGGAGGCAACCTGCTGGGAGCTGTTTATGAAAGAGAACCATCTGTGGCTGGAGGTGCCCCAAGCCAGGAAAGAGCAGACAAAGTTGCCTGGTCTCTTCCTTCTCCCCATCCTCCAGTTACCTATGTAGATGGCCTTTCAATGGCTATTAGCAGATAGATGGTTATCAGAAGCCTGGAGACTTGACTCCTTGAATGAAACAGAATAGTGAAGACAGAAAGTATCTGAAAGAAAACAGACCCAGCACTGGCCCAATAAAACAGTCAGGTGTACCGATTGGTTTCTGTATGCTCTTAATACAAATTGTGGCATAGTTTATATGCAATAAAATGTAAAATTATAAGTATATAATTTGATGAATGTGGTCAGCAAAATATACTCATGAGATTACTACTGTCGAGAGGTACAATGGTTTAACCCCCCCAGAGTTATCTTTTTTTTGCCCTTTCTTAGTCATTTTCCTCACCATCCAGCCCCAATTTGTGGTTTTTGAGGGGTTTTTGGGTTGTTTAGAAGGGAGTTAGTTGGTGGCAGGGGTCTGGAGTAGCGTCTGAATTGGCATATGCTCATTCAGTGGTTTTTATTTTTTCCTGTGGTGCTTAGACTTGTGTTTTGGAGTTTTCATTTCTCTTTCCTCTCCCTTATTCATTCATTCCTTCTCTTCCCTCCTTCTCTCCTTTTCTTTTCCCCACCATGTACAATATTCATAGAAGCAATGTAATTTTTAAAGATTTATTTATTTATTTTATGCATGTTAGTACACTGTCTGTAGCTGTCTTCAGACACACCAGAAGAGGGCATCGGATCCCACTACAGATGGTTGTGAGCCACCATGTGGTTGCTGGGAATCGAACTCAGGACCTCTGGAAGAGCAGCCAGTGCTCTTAACCACTGAGCCATCTCTCCGGCCCACAGTGTATTTTTGATAGTTGATTTCAAGTTCTGGTTTGGAGTGGATTTTTTTTTTTTTTGAGAAAGGGTTTTACACTGTAGCTCAGGCTAGCCTGAACCTCATGCAGTTCATCTTGCCTCAGGCTCCCAAATGCTTGGGTGGCACATGTGGGTAACATACCCTTCCCAAGTTGTTATTTTCAGTAAAGTCATCACTAGTCAGTCCAGTTGGTTATGTTATATTTCGATTATTGAATTGCATTTTTCTGCTTCTCTGCACATCTCAATATTTTATACATTATACCTAAAAGTCCTGAGTCTGAAGTGTGTTTTTATTTTGTTTGTTACTGTGAATATTAGAGGCCTTGTCTAGGCCTGGTGATTAGCATTTATAGCTTTTTTATGGTTCTAGAGAATAGCTGGGTTGAAAGTGGATTGCATTTTTAATTTGATTCACTTCAACTGTGATTAGCCCAACCCCCAACCTCCTGTCCCCCTGCTGCTCTTTCTGTCTTGTCAATATTTGTACAGGAAGAGCCAGGGACTGCCATTTCTGATATCTTTGCAGGGCCTGGAATCCAAGTGCTGTGATTAATGCATGCAACAGCTTTTGGTTTCTGAATATCTCTTTAATTTGTGGCTTTCTAAACTAAATTTAGAGAGTGAGGATGGAGCAAGAAAATTTTTAGGATAAGTAATTTTGTTTTGCTTAAGGATGATTCTAGATTGCATTTTATCCTGTCACCTACTGTTTTTTCTTTTTAAAAAAGCTGAGTTGATCCCTGTCTTTACTACCAAAGGCTCTTTCCTTTAGTCATCTACATAGAACAGGCAAACGGATGTAGGAATTGTGAGTTCTGGAATTGACCTCATCCTGACTTCCTACAACAAGAATAACTCTACACATGCTTGTACACCTTAAAAATCTTCTATTATATTTACAGCAGTTGCAAGACAATGTTCTAGAAAGGAGCGTGGTCTCATCAGAGAAGACCTACTCATTAGAAAGTGATCTGGAGTAAAGTCAGAAAGTAATCAGGAGCCGTGTCATATACTTACTAGCATTGGGAACAGTAAGAAGGCTTGCAGAGCTGGAGCAGAATAGATGTTAGGGAGTGTTAGACAGTAAGGGATGAGATTGGAGAAATAACTAGCTACAAGATCTTGGGAAGTATTGAAGACAACATTTAGAAGATGATATTTCTTCTAAGCTAAGAGTACCTGAAGAGTTTGTTGTTGTTTTTGTTGTTGTTGTTGCTGCTGCTGCTGTCTTGTTAGAGACAAAGTCTTACTGTAGCCCAGGCCTCAGATTTACAATACTCCTGTTTTAGCCTCCAGAGTTCCGGGATTACAGGCATACACCACCACCCAGCTTGACCCAGGAGAGGTTACATTAGAACCATTTGCTACCTGACATTAAATTGTTGCAGGATCAATGACTTCTGTGTTAAGAATTGATTGTGGAGAAGTAAGGGAGATGATAGGGAATGACAGTGGCCTGGGCTATGGTGGTAACTGTGGAAGTCATGAGGAATAGACTAACTTCAGATATGGTTTGAAATAAAAACCAGTGGCATGTGCTTGATGGATAGGCAGGATTGAGGGACATCAAATGAATGAAAAAGGAGCCACAGTTGTCAAATGCACACACAGGTCAAATACACACATAGATCAAATAATCAGTCTGAGAATTGTTCAATAGACTTAGCAGTAGTGCAGACATACTGGATCAGAATGTGAGGAATAAAAGGCATGGTGGTCCAAATATCATCTCTGGAGATTCACAGGTAATTGATTTGGGGCACGTTCTGGATCTCTAGACTTTTAAAGACCCCTAGGTATGTGTAATACAGTTAAGACCCTGTCATCTTTACTTTCTCTTCATTGTAAACTGGTCATAGTATCAGAAACTGATTGACTGACAAACCTCTGACTGATTAAACCCAGGAGTTCTTGTCTTTAGGACTTGTTTCTGGATACTTGGGATCTGAAAATGATAAACAGAACTGAAAGCTGATTAGTAACCACTGTAGGTATTAGCTCTTTAGCACCTGTCTTAAAGTGGCTTTTAAGCTGAAAATCTCTTGGCTTTTCATTTTTTCAGGTGCTTGATTTTTGTTTTGTTTTGTGTATATTCAAAAGACATTTTGTTTTAATAAAGATAAGTGCGAGTTAATACTAATAATTTAAAAACTCAAAAGGAAATCTTAGTATAACTAGTCCAGAAAAAATTCTAACTTGAATTATCAATAATTAAGTATTTAGATGAGCTTAGTTAATTTCTTTGCAAAATCCTGAATATTGCATGACTCAAAAGTTGGCTAGTATCAGGTGTAGAACTGTTTTACCTCATTCTTACTATAGATGAGTTATCTAGATGCTTTAGTAAATTTGAGTTGGTTTAGTATCTGTTAGCTCTAACAAAGAATATCATGATAGGCCACAAAAAGCAATCTGTTTTGCTGGCTGATTAAATTAGACACTGTATGACAGAGAGGTAAACAAAATACATTAAAACAAGACCAAAATAGAGTATTAAAAAAAAGACAGAGTAGAAAACATGCTTAGTTACTACAGGATTCCAGAAAGGATGCCAAGTGTCTAAATTAGCCCTTCTCAACCTGGGTTGAATTCCAACACAGGAATTAAACCCTAATGTCCTATGGAATCCACTGTATGACATAATAAATTTATCTCATGCATATGCAATGGAGCTAGTCATGTACCATCATTGGGAGAATTTAGAAAATAGTCATTCAAATGATGCAGTAATGTTCTGTAGGATTTAATTGTATAGAGGATCCTTTGTTGAGAAAGACTATTTAGGTACTATTATGTCTTCTTGGATGATGAAATATGTTTTTGAGGTGTATGTCTTTAGGAAAGAAAACATTAAAATCTGCTATAAAAGTACCAAGAAATCAAGGATAATTTTTATTGGTTTACTAAAATAAAGCTTGGTATAGTAGTTGGCACATGTAATCTCAGAATTTGGAAGGCTGAAGCAGAAGGATTACTATGAAGTTGAGGCCAGACTGGGGCTACATAGTGAATTTCATTCCAGCTTGGGCTGAGTGGCATGTCCCAACAAAATATGTAAAAGATTCACTATTATTATCAGTTATTAACAAGGCATAAAATATATCACTTTATGTAAGTCCTCATAGGAGTTTTCTAAAGAGTTTAATGTGTATCCTTCCAGGCATCTGTCTATATGCACGAACATATATGTTAGCAGTGTTTATTTCAAAGAAGAAGGTCATGCTTTCCATTAGCATTTTCCATACAATATTATGTATATTCTACATTATCATTTAGGTATCTATTCCTTTCTAAGAGCTGCATAGTAGTATTACATAGGTTGGCTGTTATACAATACATCTGATGGTTCATTTATTCTGTAAACAGACATTTACAACTACCGCCAATTGTTCACTATTAAAAGCAATGCCACAACAAATGTCTTTTGCAACATTTGTTAGGGGAATTTTATATTATAAATTCTAGAAGTAGAATTGTTAAGTCAGGATGTTTACCTTTTACTTTTATGAAAAATGTTAAAAGTATTCAAAAGTGGAGAAAACTGTGGTTATAGGCAAAAATCTTCATAGCCATAGACCAATAAGAAACACAGAGATCTAAGAAGAGCCTGGCATGGTGGTACATGTTTGTATCAGCACTAGAGAGGCAAAGACAGAAGAATTGCTGCAAGTTTGAGTGAACAGCTTAGTCTACACAGTGAGTTCAGGGAATAACCAGGGCTACAATGTAAGATCATGTCCGAAATGGTGGCAAGAATAGAAATAAAATGATATTTATTATTAGAATTATCTTGTGTGGTTGTGGGGGCTGAGAAGCCCCATCATAGGCTACAGACAGAAAAAAGAAATCTTAAAATATTTTTCCTTTGAGCAGAACAACATCTTAAATTACATGACTGTGATCTCGTAACATTATCTTTCAGGAGAAACAGCACAGGTGACCGTGAAAAGGCTCTTCAGGTCATGCTCCAAGTTCTGCAAAGCTGTGACCACCCAGCTCCTGACATGTTTTGCCTGTGTGGGAGGATCTACAAGGACATCTTCCTGGATTCAGGTTGTGAAGAGGATGCAAGCCGAGACAGTGCCATTGAGTGGTAAATAGTACACTCGATGCTACATAGAACAGAACCTTGTAGGCGGAATAGCCAAGTCTTTCCCTAGTGTGTGTATGTCTGCTGACTGACAGTGAAAACAATTGCAATATATGTATGTGATCAAGGAGAGTTCAGATTCCTGGGTCTGAGAGAAAACCGTGAGAAATAGCGGTTCCTGTTGTATATACTTACCCCATTCATCTACTCATTCATGAGACAGGAATGAGGCTTCACATACACCCACCAGCTGCCCTTTCAAGAATTGTCTCCACCACCATTGGGCTTCATCTTCTCAGTAAGCTGTTCATGTCTGCCTGTCTTTATTCAGTAGATTTTATTTATTGAATTTACTGAAGGCTTACTTGAAGGCTTACTTTGAGCTAGACACTTTTAGATGGGTTGAGCAGACATAGTAGATACGAATCCTTGTCTTTGGGGATCTTGCCTTGCTGGTAAGAAAAGTCAGCAAGCAAATCCAATCTATAGGATATCAGCTGATGGTAAAGGCCTGGGGTGGGTAATCAGGGAAAGAGAGTAAAAGGAAGTTTGGGAGAATGATCTTACATTTTTAATTTATTTTGTTTTATTTTGGAGTTTCTAGGGATCAAACCCAGGACTTTGTGCATGCTAGGCAAGTGCTCTGGCATTGAGCTATACTTCTAGTCCATAGTTTGTGATTTTCAATAGGATAGTGTGAAAGGCAGGTGGAGATAGGAAGACAATGAAGGAATAAGCTTCACAGGTAACTATGAAGAAAGTGGTCCTCGTAAGGGAAAGAGCAAAAGCAAAGATGTTGGAGGAGTGACCATGCTGGACACACTAAGTAGTGGTGAAGAATAGGCAAAAAAGATCAATGAATGGGACAAAAAGATTATTTTTCTCTTAAATGGGAAGGGACATCATTGAATAGTTTTGATCAAGGACTGATGATATCTGATGTGCATTATTATTATTAATTTATTTTTCTTTTTTTTTACACTCCAGATTTTATCCTCCTACCAGTCCACCCTATGACTGATCCACATCCTGTACCTCCTCTCCACCCCTCCAACCCCCATCCCACCATACCTCTAAACTTCCTGAGGGTTAGGTGTACCTTCTCTAACTGAGTTCAGACCCTGCACTCCTCTGCTGTATATGTGTTGGGGGCCTCATATTAACTGGTGTATGCTGCCTGGTTGGTGGTCTAGTGTTTGAGAGATTTCAGGGATTCAGGTTAATTGAGACTGCTGGTCCTCCTGCATGGTCTCCCTCCTCCTCAGCTTCTTTCAGCCTTTCCCTAATTCAGCCACAGTGGTCAGCAACTTCTGTCCACTCGTTGGCTGTAAATATCTGCATCTGACTCTTTCAGCTGCTTGTTGGGTATTCTGAAGGGCACTCATGATACGTCCCTTTTTGTGAGCACTCCATAGCCTCAGTAATAGTGTCAAGCCTTAGGGGCCCCCCTTGAGCTGAATCCCACTTTGGGCCTGTCACTGGACCTTCTTTTCCTCAGGCTCCTCTCCATTTCCATCCCTGCAGTTCTTGAAGGCAAGAACAATTATGGGTCAGAGTTTTGAGTCTGGGATTTTGACCCCATCCCTCACTTGATGCCCTGTCTTTCTGCTGGAGGTGGGCTCTATAAGTTCCCTCTCCCTACTGTTGGGCATTTCATCTATGACTATGGTCCCTCCATTTGAGTCCTGAGAGTCTCTCACCTCCTAGGTTTCTGGTACATTCTGGAGGGTCCCCTCAACTTCCTACCTTCCTAGGTTGCCTGTGTCCATTCTTTCTGCTGGCCCTCAGGGGGTCAGTCCTTTTCCCTCACCCAATATCAGATCAGGTTCCCCTCTCCCCACCCCCTCCCCAGTCTGATTTCCCTCCCAGGCCCCTCCCTACCTCCCCACTTGTGGTTGCTTTTGTCTCCCTCCCCAGTGGGACTGCGGTGTCCTCACTTGAGGTGGCCCTTCAGCTTGTTGACCTTTTTGAGTTCTGTGGACTGTATCTTGGGTATTCTATACTTAGGCAATGGGTATATTTTAGGGAATGTCCCCTCTGTGTCTTACTATATAACGTCCCTGAATGTTGTTAGTAGCTCCACATTGTAGCGATTTGTGGGTTGTGATCCTGTGGGATTTTAAGGCAGTTCCTTTTCTAGGTCTCACTCCTAAAGTTGGTGTCAGCTTGGGGTTTTCACAGGGTTAGAAAATCCAATATGGCCCCATTCATATCTGACAGCTGATATTGAAAGTAAAGGTGGGAACTACAAGGCCTGTTGGGGCTTATGTTCAGGAACTCACTTGAACTCACTTCTACCACATTTGGTTAAAATAAGTCATGTGGCCTACCAAACTCAAAAGGGCAGAGAAATATACTATGTACACAATTTCTCTGTACACAAACTTTGCTGGGATTCCCAACCACTCCCATACCTTAGGGCCCTTAGATAGAGAGTTCCAGCTTAGCTACTCTCTTAAGACTATGATCCCATATCATCTCTTTACCTACCTGTTTTACTTAAGAGTGATGTTCATATTGAGTTCATTTTGCAAATCTCTCACCTCAGTCTCTCAAGTGCTAGGAATAAAGCCTTTCCTGCTTAGCTTTGGTATACCTTTTCATTGTGACAGAAACATGGGAAAATCTGGTAAGATATGAAATTTTAAGTCTTAGAACATTGACAGGGTTAGAGAAAGGTTGCAGTTTTGTTATCAGTGACTTCTTGGTGTCCTCTGGTCTGTGTGGTGGTACCTATGTTATCCTCCAAAGTTCATAAAACCACATTTTAACCAACTAAATAACTTTTCTCTTTAATAGCTAATGGGTCACTATATTCTCTTGTCATATAAATGAAAAGAAAATCACTCTTGGTTTGTAAATCCTTGGTATCATCTATGTTTGTGTTACCACTCTGTTGAATCAATTGCTTTTCCTTATCATAGAAGTCATACTTGCTAATAGATAAACATTTTATGTCTAGTAAAGAATATAGCAGACAGTTAAAATGAAACTATATAAATGGCACTCTTTGGTTTTACCTCATTCCCATTGCTTCCCCTGAACATTTGCATTGATAGCCACTTAGGGTTGAATTCAGGGATTATCTTCATACATGAAGAAGTGATTCAGTGTTGTGATAATGTAAGCAAGCAAACAAATGACTAGTAGAGAAATAACTCATGATTGATGCCATTTCTATGAAATAAAAAATATCCAATATAAACTGAGAGTTTAACTTAAAATGAGATTCAAATATCAAATTAGGGTCATTTGGGAGGATTATAATGGATTTTAATTTTCTTTTGTATGCTTTCATATGATTTCCCTTTTATTTAGTCAATATATGCTTTTGTGATTAAAATATAAGGATGAAAATTAAAAATTTCTTGGTGTAAGTTACTGTGTTGCTCTTACATTGTCAAAACAGGTTAATTGAGACTGTTGTGTGTACATGTTTGTCAGGATTATGGCAAGAACTATAAAACATTAGAGTAATAATTATTTTTATGAGAAGGTATTTTGTATCATTGTCTATACATTTCACTTTAAAATAAGATGATGTAATAATTTGGTGGGTCTGTAATTATAGGTATCGCAAAGGGTTTGAACTCCAGTCATCACTTTATTCGGGAATTAACCTTGCAGTTTTGCTGATAGTTTCTGGACAACAGTTTGAAACTTCAATGGAACTAAGGAAAATAGGTAAAGCTGTTTATTATTGCAAGCATTTATGTTTTAGTTATACAAATTGAACATTTAAAAAAATCTGTTCAATTTGTTGGGTATGGTGATAGACAACTTTAATTCCAGCACTCAGAAGTCAGAGTTAGAGGCAGGTGAATCTCCCTAAATGAGACTGGCCTGTTTTACATAGTAACTTCCAGATAACCAGACCTACATAGCAAGACTTGAGATTGTGTGTGTGTGTGTGTATTTCAAATAGCTAATGATGCTTTCCAGTTACTTTCCAATAGCATACCTGAGAGAGCAGCCAAATAAAATGGCTGCCTGCTTGTCCTTTTCCTAAAGTCTTATATAATATGTCAGAACTAGAAAGTTCTTTCATGATATCAAAATTCAAATTCTTAAGGTGTCCGGCTGAACAGTTTATTGGGAAGAAAAGGGAGCCTGGAGAAAATGAACAATTACTGGGATGTAGGTCAGTTCTTCACCGTCAGCATGCTGGCAAGTGATATTGGGAAGGCTGTCCAGGCAGCAGAGAGGTTGTTCAAACTGAAACCCCCGGTCTGGTAAGTCCCATCTGTGCCTAGTAATCTCATGTCTCCAATGTTATCCTGTTCTGAAATGTCTCATTCAAGGAGAAAATGTGAAATGCAACAGGGCACCAACTACCTAACTTCCTCATTAAAGCGGTTAAGATAGACATAACAGCTCTGAGAGTTCATTGCTTTTATGTGCAGCGTAGAAGAGACAGATACATGCTCACCTGGAATGTATCCTTGCATGCTCTATCCCTGAGACTAGACTGTCAGTCCTCTTGACTCTTTTTAGTTTATGTCTTCAAGAGCAAAATGCTGTTTGATATTAGTATTTATATGTGTCTGTAATAAGGCTTATATAATAAGGCTGAAAAACACCACCAAGAAAATGATGTTCCTGAGCTGGAGGCATGCAGCGGTCTGCTAGCCATTGTGGGCTTTGTGGTGACAGAAGGTATTCTGTTGACCCTCTTCAAGGATGTTGGCATCCTTCTCAGTTGCTATACTGCCTCCCTACTCCACAATCTATCCCTATTCCTGGAGAACTACACTTGGAGAACTATTTTCTCTAGTTTTAATTTAAAAATGTATACCTGCTATGCTACTCATGGAAAAAGGATGGGCAATATCAGACTTTCCCATAGATACATGAAGCTTCATTAGAATTACATAGTTACCTTATTGAATACTATAGTCTCATAAAAATGCTTAGTAGACACTTACATAATGAGTAAATGATAAAGAGATGTTATCCTAGATATTGACAGTGCTTATCTTAAAGAGATGACCTTATACAAGTTTTAATTTTGTGTTTTCTCTTATGGATGCTATCTGAGTTTTCTAAAATACAGATCTATTTCATGTTGAATATTCCTTATCTGAAATACTTGGGACTCTAAAGCATCTGAGATTTGGGAGTTTGGATTTTTTACTATTTGTATAGACTTCACTACATGAACATCCCTAACCAAATCTGAACTGTTTCAAAACCCAAAGCTTAAATTGTGTGTGTATGTTAATTATACAAAATGGTGGATTTCATTGTTCAGTTCTGCATGGGTGAACTGCATGATGGCTACAGCCACCCCCATTACCTTCTCCCACCTCTCTTCCTTCCCTCTGGTCTCCTTCCTATCCCAAAATAATACCTCTTTTACTTTCAAGTCTTTTCTAAAATTAAAAATATTTTTCCCCATATTTTTCCTCCATGACCTGGATTATTTTGCTTAACCTGATGATCTTTAGTTCCATCTATTTTCCTTCAAATAGTATAGTTTCATTCTTTATAGTCAGATAATATTCAGTTGTTTATGTATACCTTGTTTTCCCTGTTGATGGACACCTAGGCTGATTGTATGATTCCACTAATGTGAACAGTGCTGTAATAAACACAGAGATGTAGACTCAACACTCAAAAAGTGTGGGGTTTTTAAACATTTCAGATTTTGGATTCTCTGATTAGGACTCAGACTTGATTTTTTTTTAAAATTAAATAGCCCATGTCCACCTGCTACTTCTTACTTTCCAGTTTAATACACCAACTGGATTCTGAGGGTAGGGATTTCTTCCCATTTCTTCAATCTTTATTCTCTCCAGTCTGAGAAAACTAACATTTGGTTTCCAGGCCCTATCAACATTCTAGAAGTTCTTGAACTGAATGAGTACATCCATGTTGGGTCTCCAGCCCTCCAAGAATGGCTGCTGTGTATAGTATCCTAATCTTAAGTTCACTGCTGTGTCTGGACCAAGTAGAGTAGACTCCAGAAAAAGGAAACCCTGGGGTTGGATCTAGTGCCCTTGTATTAGTACCTGGGTTAACTGACTAACAATGTTGTGCTTACCATCAAGAGTGCCCAGTACCTAAAAGCCAGTCTGGTGTTTAGGACTTAAACAGAACTCAGAAATGTTATTACATTCATTGTTATGACTGTTACATTGAAATAATACAGATTAAGTTAGTGATGGCAGAAGATACTTGGAACATGTGTCTGGAAGAGATTATGTACACACTTTCAAGTCCCATCTCCCAGTGGAATAATATCTACAGATGGGAATAATTATTCCATCACCAATATGTGACATTAGGGATAAAGTGCTGACAGCCGGGAAAGTTCAATAAGCCTTGATATGCAGCTTTTTTATTAGGATGAATTATGTAGGCACAAAATGTTCATGCTCTTAATATTGCCATCTTCAGCTTTTCCAGAGGTCAAACTGATATGGTGCATGGACCAAGGCTTTCAACCTGAGTCATGTTGTTAGTGAAGACTGTCATGCATTAGCCCTGGAAAACAGTCTTAGCAGACAGGATATTCCAGAGCTTAGAGCAATGTTAGCATCTAGACAAGGGCCAGAATGTGTCAAATGTGGGTGATTAAGGCCTCATAAGTACCCAAACCAGTCAGCTAGAGTTGAAACTGGTCTACTTTTCTAAATAATGTTTTATTTTATCCTCAAAGAACCAAATAATACAATGATGCTTTCATATGAACCATCCCTATTTATTTAGTGCCAGAGAGAAAGTGACCACCACTGCCTGACAACTATATTTTCAAATATTCAGTTTGCTTGAAAACAGCAAAGTGTGGGCAGAATCAAGGATTCCTGACATGAAAGTGTACCTGGTCAGATTATTATGATATTTGTAAGTAAAAAGCAACAGGTTTTAGATAAGCAGTTGCTGGAATTGAGGGAGAGGATAGGAATGGGAAAGAAATAGTTATTACTGTAGGACAGCAACATGAGGGGGTGGCTCATAGTGGTGGGCATGAACTCTACCTTGACTATAGCAGTGGCAGAATTTTGATTGTGATACTGTACAATGAATTTGCAAGATGTTGTTAGTAGAGCATATTGGATCAAGGATATATAGATTTTGGTATACTATTTCTAAAAATACCTCAAAACTTAAAGGTTACTTAAAAAATTTTTAAGAGGTTTGACATATTGCCATTTTGTAATTGCTTTTTCTGTTTTCTAAAACAGTTATCCCATGCTTTCCACTACGATTAGATGTCGTACTGAAGCTTGGTCTTAGCCAAAAGGCCAAGAAACATTGGACAGTATGTACTAAAATTGGAGTGTTAGTAAAAAGCTTGTCTTTTAGAATTTTGTTGTATTGATTTTGTCTGCTGTTTGCATTTCTTGTGATTAGTTATGTGTCTGCTCAGTGACTTTATGAAGAGCTCATGACAAATGCAAATTGAAGTGCATAAGGCTTTGAAAAGCTTCTTTTAAAGGGTTTAGAATTGATTTCAGTTTCTTTAGGAATCTAATTTATGAGGTTCGTGACTTTTTTCCAGGTATCTGCGGTCATTAGTTCAGAACCTGCTGTTAATTCAACGCTTCAAGAAACCCATTGCAGAACACTCACCCCGGCAGGAACGACTTAACTTCTGGTTAGATATCATTTTCGAAGCAACAAACGAAGTTACTAATGGACTCAGATTTCCAGTAAGATCTGCTAAATGGACAGGGGGGTGGTTGTTTCTTTGCTGGGATCGAACCTAAAAGTGGTACATGTTAGGCATATATTCTAACACTAAGCTATACCACCAACCCTAATCCTTTAAGATAGACAGAAGAAACTAGACATTTATGCTACATAATTGTGAAAAACTTTAAAAAGGAAGAAAACTGCAACTTATAATATTGGGATAATAGTCTGTGGGATCAGCAAATGATAAGTTAGACTCTGAGACAAAGTTGCTCATGTCCTCTCAAATATTGTCTCTTGACTGAATGTAATTTTGTTCCATTCAAGAGACATTTGGCAGAATTTGTAGACATTTTGGGTGTTAGAACTAGGGGTAAGAGTTGATGATACAGTCAATAAGATATAAGGACTAGGGTGACTGCTAAATGTCCCCCAGTGAGTGGAACAGTACTTCTCACACACACAATAATTATCTGGTTCAAAAATAATAGGGTGAAAATAAAAAATCTCGTCCTTAAAAACGTTGAACAAGGAATTTAAAGCTGTCTTTTCCTCCAGTGCTACTAATTAATATTTAAAACTTTGTTGAAAAAGCAGACTTGCTTTTAGCTTTTCATTTAGTTTTTGTTTCAATTTTATGTACATCTCATAAATTTTTATAAGTGAGATATCTAAGTATTCTAGCCATTGTGTTTTAATAACTGTATTTCATATTTATGCCATGAGACTTTTGTGAAAATGAGTATTTTTAACAAGAATTTTTATTAACTACTCAGTTGTTGGAAATGCTTACAGTTTTTTTTTTGTTTCTGGGTAGTACATTTTAAAATCTTATTTTAGTTTTAAAATGTTTTAAACTGGATAGGTACAAATCAGTAACAAACAGTAGGTCCTACATAGGTTTGCCATACTAAACATGTTGATTGCTCTGTTTGGGAGATTCATTTCCTCATCTGCTCCCCACACCTACACCTCCACCTGCCCTCTTTCTCTCTTCTTCACTTTCTTCCTCTTTGCCCTTCCATGTTCTTAAGCAATTAAATAGCATTACTGATGAAACACCACTCGATTTTCATTTCCTTGCATATGTACATATTGGTACTTGCTGGCCAACCTTTCTACTTCCTTATTTATCTCAAAAACTATAACTTCCTTTTTTTCTTCTGTCACCTTTTCAAGCAAGCCTTTCTTAACCTCCCTGTATGATCAAGCCCAACTTTTCTGCTTCTTACTCTTTTTGGAGTGTTACTTGGCATTAGATTGGATAGCTTTGTGTATTCAGTGTTCTGGGTGCCCTCCTTGGAACAGAACCTTCATGCAGACAGGGACTTGTGTGCCATGCTATAGGCCTGGCTAGAGCCTTGCTGGACATAGTTGCTCTTCAATATTCATTGAATATAAATTATAAATTCTTTGACTTCCTCAATGGGCAGGGTCACCTGTGTGATTGCTGTCTTGTAAAAAATAAAAATCCTCTTATTTTAGGTTCTGGTAATAGAGCCAACCAAAGTTTACCAGCCTTCTTACGTTTCTATCAACAATGAAGCTGAAGAAAGAACTGTTTCTTTATGGCATGTCTCACCCACAGAAATGGTAAGGGAAAAAATAGGACTAGTGCTGTCTTTTATATTATTTAATCAGTGATTTGATTTTGAAATAGGACAGTTTGTATGGTAGTATTAGAGATAATAGGCACCTATGGTTAACTCTAAATTATGATACTGTACATATACTGTACACATGTGTGTGCATGTGTGTGTATATGTATGTGTGCATGCGCATACATGTGTGTATAGTCACAGTTGCACATGAAGGTCAGAAGACAACTTTCAAATTTTGGTTCTCTCCTTCCACTGTGGGATTTGGGGATCAAATTTAGGTCATAGGTTTGTAAACCAAGTGCTTTTACATTGACCTAACAGTTGTTTCTTTTGAAACTTGTTTTTAAAGATTTCTATACATCCTGAACAATTTTTCACAAGGCATACACCCAGCCACCTGATTTTTAAAATGTCACATTCCTTATGTTTTCCTATTGTATGGTATGTTTCACAGTCTAGATGTACTTACTGTATTTCCCCTTTCTCACTGATACTTAATACCATTCTTCCATTTTTCACCCTTGCCAATGACATGCCAGTTTGTATCTTAGAGATGGGCTTGCTTGACTGCAGAGTATGTATGTTTAGAACTTTGATAGTTACTATGAAATTTATACAAGCTTATACTGTAATAACAATTATAATTGCCCATTATAAAGATTACAGAATGTTGAGCTGGGTCTTCAGGTTTGGGTAATACCAGTATCTTCATCTGCTTATCTAAAATACTTTATTTCTCATAAATTCTGTAGTCATGAAGCGTAGTGCATGTAATAAGCACATTAGATAGGTTTATTTGCTGTACGTGTGTTTCCATGGAGTATGGGGGGAACTTCTACCATTAGCTGAGCAAAGAAAGATTATTTTCCTCTCTGTTAGCAAAAATGGGAATGATTGTGTTATCAGGCATAAATAAGCATTATCTTCACAAATAGAATACAGCATGGTAAAATAAACAGAGGCTCACATTCAGATTAGAAATACCTTAGCAGATTAGTCAAATCTCAAGTGAAGACCATTAACCTTGTCTAATATTTAACTCTGGAGCAATCTTTTTGTTGAAAATACAGTTAGAAATCATTAATGAGGATGAGCTGCCATGATGTGCTTGCATTTTTCCTGCACAGTGTATATTAAATACTTGAGTCAGGCTCTCGTCATGTAGCCCTGGATGGCCTGCAATTTTACCGTGTGGATCAGACCAATCTTGGATTTTCGGCAATCTTTTGCCTTTTTATTGCTAGGATTATAGACTTGTGCCCCTATGCTCAGCTTTCATGGAGGTTTTTAAGAGCTTCTCACACCCCATTGGTCAGGACGCTGTCATATAGCCTCATCTAACTGCAAGGGAGACAGAAATGTGGTTAGCTGTGAGCCCAGGGACAGACTGAAACAAAGATAAATGAGGTTTGTCAGTCTTATGTCTCCAAATATTTTTATAACTGAGGTGGGCTGTTCCTATGCCTATTTCAGAGTTTGCCTACTGTGTTGACAGAAGAGGAAAGACTACTTACTCAATGTGTGTAGTGTATCTATCCCAAGCTACGTATTTCAAATGTATATTGTTTTCTCGAAACTGGATCAGAGGCATGAATTTTCATACCTCAGAAAATGTTTTGTGTGTTCCAAGTTTTGTAAAGTATATTGCTCTAACCCCTAATCACTATTTCACTAAACTAGAAGAAATAATTGATGAAAGGATAAAATCAGAAATAATACTTTATTGAGAAAAATCAAGCTCTTGACTTCCATCTTTTATACTTGCAGAAACAAATCCATGAGTGGAATTTTGCAGCCTCTTCTATTAAAGGAATAAGGTAAGAACATAAGAGAAAGATGTAACTGTCTGTCTTTTTTTTTTCTTTTTTTTTTTTTCGAGTCAGGGTTTCTCTGTGTAGCCCTGGCTGTCCTGGAACTCACTCTGTAGACCAGGCTAGCCTCGAACTCTCCAACTCGGAAATCCGCCTGCCTCTGCCTCCCAAGTGCTGGGATTAAAGGCGTGCGCCACCACCGCCCAGCGTAACTGTCTGTCTTAATACAAATAATGGTGGTATTTAAGGTACTTTGATATTTCCACTCATTTATAAGATGTGATGTTTTTATTTTTAACGGAACTTAACAGAATATTTTTTTTTATTGTTGCCCCATATGATGTTCACAGTGTGCTGTTACTAAGAGCCTCTTGACTTGTAATATGGTAACTTCCAGTCCTGTAGAAGGAATGATTAGTTATCATACCTTAAAGAGAAAATGTTGACTGAAAAAAAGATTATCTCTTTAGAAACAATTTCAAGTGCTCTCCTCCTCCTCTACCACCACCACCACCAGCAGCAGCAGTACCCCCCAGGGCTGAAGTCAGTACTTGCATCTAGAACTTGAGTAGGCCTCCTGAATAGAGCTCTGGGGGCAGGGGTACTGTTAATAAGAACAGAGATGATAAATTCCTAAAAGTATGACACTTGCTATTGGGAATCATGAATGGTGAGCTTTCATAAATTATCCCAAGCCACACTAACATACCTCAGATGCCCTAATCAACTTACCAGGACGTCCAAAGGTAGGAGTTTACTGTGAAGTAGATATGAGTTCTCTCTTTGCTATGTGGCATTATAAAAATCACCCAGCCTCTATAGGATTCTGCTTTTTCTGTTTTAATCAAATAAGAGTTTGAGGTAGAGCTTTTTTTTTTCTGTCCTTTCTCTAAACATAAGACATAAAACATAAACTCAAAAGCCACTGAATGAATCCTTTATTACCTTCACACCCAGGATGATCTTGTCCTGAAAACATCAGTGCTTAAATAGGGATAATGGTGTATTTGTATAATGCTGCCTTGAAACCAGGAGAAAAGATTATCTTAATGTGGCAGTAATGTACAAAATGTCAACATGGCCTTTTGTTTATATTACTTCATAGAAATACCGCTAGCTTTCAGTTCAGCCATCAGTAGAGATTTACATAGAGCTCTGCTAAGACCTCAGGACTAGCATAACATGACAGGCATTCTTTGGATCCTCTTGTAGTTATTTTTTGTAGATTCCTTTTTCATACCTGGCTCATGTATAACCTAACTTTAATTTGTTTTGAATCACCCTAAGCTGTTGCTGTTTTAATACATCTTCTTTGTGTCATCTATAGCATTAAGGATAGTTTAAGACATTTTTGCTCTATTGGGAGGCTAAAGCAGAAGAATCATGATCTGGAGTCTAGCTGAAGCTGCATAGTAAGCTCAACACCACCCTGAACTATACAACAATATTTCATCTCAAATAAACAGATAAGAGATAGGTTCTCAATGAGACGGGAGGCCCTTGGTCCTGTGGAGGCTTGATGCCCAGTATAGGGGAATACTAGGGTGGTGAGGTGGGAGTGAGTGAGTAGATGGGTTGGTGGGTGGGGGAGCACCTTCACAGAAGCAGGGGGAGGGAGGATGGGATAAGGGGTTTCAGGAGGGGAAACCAGGAAAGGGGATAACATTTGAAATGTAAATAAAGAAAATAACCAATTAAAAAAAAAGACAGGTTCTGGATCAAAAGAAATGACCAACAAGGGGCCAGATAAAGTGGCTTCATTTGTTTGAAGAACTAATTGTATAGATGGTACACTGGACTCAATTCTCTGGCAGAATGAGGGCTATTTATTACATGTTGACCCAATGTGAATGAACTTTCTAACAGAAATCTGTAAGTAGATACTAGTGTGATGACTTTCATTCACTGGATGTGTTTAAGCAAAGTGAATATTGCTTGTTTGAAGCTATGTATGTCAGGTCCAGAAATTGGGTAGAAATAGACTGAAAATATTTAATGGTCTTTCTCAAGTTTACATGCCTTGACCATGAATGTCCTAATACTTTCTAAGTGTCAAAATTCCTTTGAGACAATTATTATTTCATAAATACTCTTACCTTTCTGTTTTTGTAAGATTATGAACTAGAAGACAGAGATCATATTTTCTACTTTTTTCTGTTGGCCATGTTTTCTTTGCCCTTGAATATATAGGAATCTCTTGATACATATTAAAATCAATTGAAAAATACATTTGCAATATAAGTGTCTCTAAATTTAACTTTCATGGAGTAAGAAAAGTCAAATTGTGGCATATTTGCTAAAGATTAATGAAGCATTGGGGCTAGAGAGGGCTCAGTGTTCAAGAACATTCACTGCTCTTGTAGAAGACCTGACTTCAGATCCAGTGCCCATGTTGGCTAGATCACAATCACCTGTAAGTCCAGCTTCAAAGGATCCCACAGCCTCTTCTAGTCTCTGCAGAACCTGCACACACAGGCACACACAGGCACACACAGGCACACACACACACACACACACACACACACACGTATATTTATGTATAATTTAAAAATAAAAATACTTTAAAAATAATGATTAATAAAATCAGGAACTCAGAAAGTAGACACAAATATAAGCTAGATTTTTTCAATTTTCCTTAAAATTTAAAATTGGTTTGTAACTGACATGCAGCTTGGTCTTCATGTGGGTCCCGTAAACCACCAGCCTGGGAGCACTTAGGGAGGGATCCAGCGCTTCAGTTGAATATGTAAGAGTGGAGGGCTCTGCTGGGCATAGGTGGAAGAAGAGAACCTTGACCACATGAAGGCTGGATGCCCCAGGGGGTGGGACTTTTGAGGGTGGGGAGGTGGGAGTGGGGGGGGTAGATAGAGGTTACATCCACAGAGAAGAAGGAGGAGGGGTGAGGGGATTGGGGGTTCCTGGGTGGGTGGGGGATGGGGTAAGGGGACAACATAGGAAATGTAAATAAAACATCCAATAAAAAAAATTGAAATGTAAAAAAAAAAAAAAAAACAATTGGAGCAGGTGCTGTCTCTGACTCTGTTGCCTGTCATTGGATCCCCTTCCCCTACCTGGACTGCCTGGTTGGGCCTCAGTGGGAGAGGAGGTGCTTAGTCCTACTGGGACTAGATGTCTCAGGGCAGGGTGGTCCTCAAGGGGGCTCCCCTTCAGAGAAGGGGACAGAGTAATGGGGAGAGGGATTTGTAAGGGTGGGGCTGTAAGGAGAGGAGAGGGGACAACTGTGATTGGGATGTAATGTGAATTTAAAAAAGTAAATTATGAAAAAAATTTTAAAAATGACATCATAGTGTATGTATAGGCATCCTCTTTGGTTTTGTTGTTTGTTTTTTCTATAAAAGGTTTCTCTATGTAGTACTAGCTGTCCTGGAACTTGCTCTGTAGACCAGACTGACCTCAAATTCAGGGATCTACCTATCTTTGCTTCTCAGTGCTGGGATTAAAAGTGTATACCACCGAACCTGGCTTTGTATAAGCATTCTTATGTTTTGAAATTTTACAGCCTGTCCAAGTTTGATGAACGGTGCTGTTTTCTTTATGTCCATGATAATTCTGATGACTTTCAAATCTACTTTTCCACTGAAGACCAGTGTAATAGGTGAGTTATAGCTAATTTAGGTATGTGTAATGTATTTATGGCAGATAATACTGAAGGATCTTTGTTATGAAAAATGTTTGTTAACTTTACTATCTTTCTTGAAATTTTTAATTCATATACAATTGTTTTTACAACATTGAGATAGAATCCACATATCTTGCAACCATCTAAAGTTTTTAACCTAATAATTTTAATGTAGCTCCAGACTTTAACAACCATCATAATACAATTTGAAAATTGCAGCCAAACATCAGACTGAGCACAGGGACCCCAGTGGAGGAATTAGGGGAAGGACTGAAGGAGCTGAAAGGATTTGCAACTCCATGGGAAGAACAACAGTATCAATCACCCAGACCCCCAGAGCTCCCAGGGACTAAACCACCAACCAAAGAGTACACATGGAGGGACCCAAGGCTCCAGCTGCATATGTAGCAGAGGATGGCCTTATCTGGAATCAATAGGAGGAGAGGCCTTGGTCCTGTGGAGACTTGATGCCCCAGGGGAATGCTAGAGCAGTGAGGTGAGAGTGAGTTGGTGGATGGGAGAGCACCCTCATAGAAGCAGGGGGGAGAGGGATGGATAGGGGGTTTGCGGAGGGGAAACCAGAAAGATGAACATTTGAAATGTAAATAAATACAATATCCAATAAAAAATAAATTCTACACTGAAGACTAAATAAAAGAAAATATTTTCATTATTCCTAAAGGAAACCCAGTAGCCATTAATATTCACTTACCATTTTCTCTTATCCAAACCCTCTATAACCTCAGCCCTATACAACTGCCAATCTATTTTCTAGGAATTTTTTGGTCATCATGTATACATGTTGTGACATAGTATGTGGCCTTTCATGCCTGGCTTCTTTTCTGTAGTGTCCAGTTTTTAAGAGTCTTCTATGACATACCATGTACCCATACTTTGTTGTGGCTTTGGAGGCCTTAGCAGCAATACTCCCTTATAGAACTAATAGTACATTTTATTTGTCTGTTCATCAGTTACTGGTCATGTAAGATGCTTCTAGCTTTTGGATTATTATGAATTTTACTTCTGTGTACATCCATATACAAGATTTGTGAGTACACCAAGCTTGTAGAATTAGGGATCAAAATACTAGACCCTTCTCCCATTTTACATTTCCATTAGCAATATATGAAGGTTCCAACTTCTTCACCTCCCTGTCCTTCATTGTCTAGTTTTTTATTAGTACTAGCTGTCATAGTAGGTATTTGTTGAATCACATTGTGTGTTTGATTTGCATTTCTCTATTGACAAATAGTTCTAGGCATCGTTTCATTTGTTGATAGGATACTTTTTATACTCTCTTTAAAGAAATGTGGTTCAAGTCCTTTGCCCAACATTTTAAAAATGTACTTTTTATTTAGAAAAATGTTGAAAGCTGTAGGAAAGTTTCAAAAAAGAATTACCATGAATGCTTTACCCAGAATCCCTCAATGCAAGCCCGTTTACTAAGTCATTTTACAGTTTCTATATGCATGTTTTCTCTAAACTGATGAATAAGCAATAGAAATAATGCCTTATTGCCTCTACATATTCCAGTATAGTTCCTAAAAACAAGAAATCTTCACTTATATACTTATTATAGTTATATAATTAGTAATTAAGATGGACATGGCATCATAATCTAGTACAAAATTTTACTTACTTTCCATCCTAATGCCTTTTATAGCAAAACAAGGTATTTTATCTTTGGTTCACAGTCCAATCTAGGGTCATGTGATGCTTGAGTGTGGCCATCTCTGTCTCCTTTCATCTTGAAGACTTAATACTTTCAAAAAGCACAGGCCTTATATGTTGTGTAGTCCTTTAATTTGGGTTTCTTTTCTATTGTCTCATAATTATACGTGTGTTATTATTTGGGGTAGGAATAGCACAAAAATGATACTGCATATTGTTTAGTGCCTCATAACAGAGGATACTCAATATCTTTGTGTTATTCCTGATAATGTTAACTTGGATTGCTGATGAGAAAGTGATGTTTGTTCAAATAGTTGGGCTGTTTGTCTTTTTATTATGGGGTACTTACATATCCTACATACATACCCAGATAAAATTTGCTAAGACTTTTTCCCATCCTGTGAGTTATCTGTTCACATCACTGATAAGTATCACTTATAACACAAATATTTTTAATTACTAGATTTATCCATTTTCTTGTCATTTGCATGTTTTGTTTATATTTATGGTTTTGGGGGCTAAAGATACCTTAGGAGTTAAGAGTACTTGTGGAGATCCTACAAGTGGCAATGCACAGTCAGCTGTGACTCCAGATCCAGGTGATCGAATGCTTCCTTTTGGCCTCCATGATCACTGTATCACACACATGGAATATGTACAGATTAGCAGCCATGCACAGGCACACACGTTCGTGCTCGCACACAAAATTAAATTTAAATTAAGAATGCTTTACCTAATTTGAGGTACTTGTTTCTTTTCTAAATTTATAATAGGCTTGGCTATCATATTTAAGTCTCTGTTCCATTTTGAATTCATTTTATTTACTTATTTTTGGGTGTGGGGTGCCAAGGTGTTCATGTGGAGATAAGATGACAACTTGCTAGAATAGATTTTCTCCTTTCACCATGTGGATACTAGGGATTGAGTTTAGTTCTTTAGGTCTGGCAGCAAGTGACTTTAGCTGATAAGTTGTGTCACTATCCCTTTAATTTTTTTACTATTCTATAAGATAGGAATATAACTTTGTACTTCGTGTGTGGTATTTGTCCAAACACCATTTGTTGAAAAGAATATTCCTTTCTCCATCAAGTAGTCTTGGCATTCTTAGAAAATGAGTTGGCCTTAAATTTAAGAGCTTATTTCTGAACTTCTATTCCATTTATTTGCATTTCTATCCATTTGCAAGTAGACCTTGTTACAGAAGCTTTCAGGAGGTTATAAAATCACGACATGTGCATCTTTCAATTTTGTGCTTGTTTTTCAAGATTATTTTCATTATTGTTGATGCTTGCTTTTGCCAAGGACCAGCCTCAGGTTGGAGAGGGGTTCTGAGGAAGGAGTGTTTGGGAGCAGCTAAAAGAATGACTCAAGGTCAATTGTAGGGTAAAAGTTGTATTCTGCTTCTGCCAACTCTTCCAGACAGTTCATCCAGATAGCTCTGCTCTTATAGACCAAAGTCCAGTCCTTTATTTACATATATCAATTTGATTATTTATTCAAGGTTCTCTTTTGATTATCCCAGGAAGCAGCATCCCATAACCTTAGCCCCTGGATTCTTAGAAAAAGACAGCAAGCACTTTTCTTGAACATTGCAAATGAATTCAGAGATCTGCCTATCTCTGTAAGCACAGATAATGAGCTATTTTGGTAGGATCTCACTCTCTGATCACCATTCCCACCATACCTGGGCCTAATCTCAATCTGTCCTGAGCTGACCTTGAACTCAGGAATCTGTCTGCCTTTGGAAGTACAAACAATAAACTTATCTGGGTGTGGGATCTTGTCCTGTAATCACCACTCCCCAAATCTCTTTATCTCCTTCTGTAATATATTTCTGACAAGCTGGCTCATAGTACCACTGCCTCCCTTCTTTTTGGTCCGTGAAGCTCCTTATACAGTTCATATTGCATCCTATATTTCTTGAACTCATGGTTTCAGAGTTCTTTGCAATAGCCTTAAGAGCTATCCTGAAGGTCACAGAATTTAAGGACATTAGATACACCCTCACCTCCCAGATTTGTGCTGTCTCTACTTATCATGGAGTCATTAATTTTGGCAGGGAGAGCATTCCCTGAAAGAGGAGAATGAAGTCACACACACACACACATATACACACACACAAAGTCTCACATCCAGCAACCATCAACACTCGTGGAGGCCCATGCCCTTCTGGCTCTGTTCCAGGGGCAGGAACCATGTCATATCATCCCTTCCATGAACATACAGGACTCTTCCATGTTAATTTGGGGTCAGCTTGTGAATGGTAGGGGGAAAAGATGGAGAGAGGATTGATGAGAAGTTTGTTGGAAATATTAATCAATTCAGGGAGCATCACCATATTATCAGGTTATTGTTCAATCTGTGAGTATAGGTTGACTTTTTATGTATTTATTTATGTTTTATTAGATTTCATCTGTGCTTTATAATTTCAATACATACATTTTGTACTTCTTTTGCCTGAATGCTTTATTCTTCAGAGGCTTTTGTAAATGACGTTTTTATTAATTTCAAAATACACTTAACCATTGTATATTGGTTTTCTTTTTTTTTTTTGGTAACTTTTTTTTTTTCTTTGGTTTTTCGAGACAGGGTTTCTCTGTGTAGCCCTGACTGTCCTGGAACTCATTCTGTAGACCAGGCTGGCCTCAAACTCAGAAATCCACCTGCCTCTGCCTCCCAAGTGCTGGGATTAAAGTCATGTGCCACACTGCCCGGCACGTATGACAAGATGGGACATCCTATTCTTGGCCCCGATCTTAAGAAGAAAACAACCAGTGTTTCCTCTTTAAGTATGATTTTAGGAGCCAGTTTTTACAGACAGCTTTTATTAGGCTAAAGGAATTTCTTTTTTTTTTCTAACTCCTAAGTAGAAATGTTATTTATTTTCTTGACATTAGGTAAATACTCAGTAGGTGCTACATTTTCTTCCCTCTGAAAAGTACAAAGTTGATCACAAATGCCATCGTGCAAGTTGCTCAGAGCTTTTATAGGAAGATCTTTTTTAAAAAATTTTATTGGATGTTTTATTTACATTTCCTATGTTGTCCTCTTACCCCATCCCCCACCCACCCAGGAACCTCCAATCCCCTCACCTCTCCTCCTTCTTCTCTGTGGATGTAACCTCTATCTACCCCCCCCACTCCCACCTCCCCACCCTCAAAATTCCCACCCCCTGGGGCATCCAGCCTTCATGGGGTCAAGGTTCTCTTCTTCCACCTATGCCCAGCAGGGCCCTCCACTCTTACATATTCAACTGAAGCCCTGGATCCCTCCCTAAGTGCTCCCAGGCTGGTGGTTTAGACCCTGGGAGCTGTGGTTGGTTGGTATTGTTGCTCTCCTCATGGTGCTGCAAATCCTTTCAGCTCCTTCAGTCCTCACTCTAACTCCTCCATTGAGAAACCCATGATCAGTTCAATGGCTAGTTGTGAGCATCTGCCTCTGAGTATGTCAGACTCTTGAAGACCTCTGAGGAGATATCCGTATCAGGCTCTTATCAGCATGCACTTCCTGACTTCCACATCAGCATCTACCTTTGGTGATTGCACATGGGATAGATACTCAGGTGGAGTGGTCTTGAGACAGCCCCTCCTTCAGTTTCTGTCCCTCACTTTGTCTCCATATTTGCTCCCTTGAGTATTTTGTTGCTCCTTCTAAGAAGGACCGAATCACCCCCACTTGGTCTTCCTTCTTTATGAGCTTCATGTGGCCTGTGAGTTGCATCTTGGGCATTTCAAGGTTCTGGGCTAATATCCAATAATCAGTGAGTGAATACCATGTGTGTTCTTTTGTGATTGGGTAACCTCACTCAGGATGATAATTTCTAGTTCCGTCCATTTACCTAGGAACCTCTCGAATTCATTGTTTTTAATAGCTGAGTAATACTCCATTGTGTAAATATACCACATTTTTTGAATCCATTCCTCAGTTGAAGGACATCTGGGTTCTTTCCAGCTCCTGGCTATTATAAACAAGGCTGCTATGAACATAGTTGAGCATATGTCCTTGTTATATGTTCGAGCATCTTCTGGGTATATGCCTAGGAATGGTATAGCTGGATCCTCAGGTAATGCTATGTCCAATTTTCTGAGGAACCACCAGACTGATTTCCAAAGTGGTTGCACCATCTTGCAGTCCCACCAACAATGGAGGAGTGTTCCTCTTTCTCCACACCCTCGCCAGCATCTACTACCACCTGAGTTTTTAACCTTAGCCATTCTGATTGGTGTGAGATGGAATCTCAGGGTTGTTTTGATTTGCATTTCCCTGAAGACTAAGGATGCTGAACATTTCTTTAGGTGCTTCTCGGCCATTCGAGTTTCTTCCGTTGAAAATTCTTTGTTAAGCTCTATACCCCATTTTTTAATAGGGTAATTTGGTTGTCTGGAGTCTAATTTCTTGAGTTCTTTGTATATATTGGATATTAGCCCTCTATCAGATGAAGGATTGGTAAAGATCTTTTCCCAATTTGTTGGTTGTCGTTTTGTCCTATTGAAAGTGTCCTTTGCCTTACAGAAACTTTGCAATTTTATGAAGTCCCATTTGTCAATTCTTGATCTTAGAGCATATGCCATTGGAGTTCTGTTCAGGAACTTTTCCCCTGTGCCCAAGTATTCCAGGCTCTTCCCCACCTTCTCTTCTATTAGTTTCAGTGTATCTGGTTTTATGTGGAGGTCCTTTATCCACTTAGACTTGAGCTTTGTACAAGGGGATAAGAATGGATCAATTTTCATTCTTCTACATGTTGTCCTCCAGTTGAACCAGCACCATTTGTTGAAAATGCTGTCCTTTTTCCACTGAACAGTTTTAGCTACTTTGTCGAAGATCAAGTGACCATAGGAGTGTGGGTTCATTTCTGGGTCTTCAATTCTATTCCATTGATCTTCCTGCCTGTCTCTGTACCAATACAAGGTAGTTTTTATCACTATTGCTTTGTAGTACAGCTTGAGGTCAGGGATGGTGATTCCTCCTGAAGTTCTTTTATTGTTGAGAATAGTTTTCGCTATCCTGGGTTTTTTGTTATTCCATATGAATTTGAGAATTTCCTTTTCTAACTCTGTGAAGAATTGAGTTGGGATTTTAATGGGGATTGCATTGAATCTGTAGATTGCTTTTGGCAAGATGGCCATTTTTATTATATTAATCCTGCCAATTCATGAGCATGGGAGATCTTTGCATCTTCTGAGATCTTCTTCAATTTCTTTCTTCAGAGACTTGAAGTTCTTGTCATACAGGTCTTTCATTTGCTTGGTTAGATTCACACCAAGGTATTTTATATTATTTGCAACTATTGTGAAAGGTGTCATTTCCCTAATTTCTTTTTCAGTCTGTTTATCTTTCATGTAGAGGAAGGCTACTGATTTGTTTGAGTTGATTTTATAACCAGCCACTTTGCTGAAGTTGTTTATCAGGTTTAGGAGTTCTCTGGTGGAAGTTTGGGGGTCACTTAAGTATACTATCATATCATCTGCAAATAGCGATATTTTGACTTCTTCCTTTCCTATTTGTATCCCTTTGACTTCTTTTTGTTGTCTAATTGCTCTGGCTAGGACTTCCAGTACTATATTGAATAGGTACGGGGAGAGTGGGCAGCCTTGTCTAGTCCCTGATCTTAGTGGGATTGCTTCAAGTTTCTCTCCATTTAGCTTGATGTTGCCTACTGGTTTGCTATAAATTGCTTTTACTATGTTTAGGTAGGGGCCTTGAATTCCTGATCTTTCCAAGACTTTTATCATGAAGGGATGTTGAATTTTGTCAAATGCTTTCTCAGCATCTAGTGAGATGATCATGAGGTTTTTTTCTTTAAGTTTGTTTATATAGTGGATTACATTGATGGATTTCCGAATATTGAACCATCCCTGCATTCCTGGGATAAAACCTACTTGATCATGATGGATGATTGTTTTGATGTGTTCTTGGATTCGGTTTGCTAGAATTTTATTGAGTATTTTTGCATCTATGTTCATAAGGGAGATTGGTCTGAAGTTCTCTTTCTTTGTTGGGTCCTTGTGGGGTTTGGGTATGAGTGTAATTGTAGCTTCATAGAACGAACTGGGTAGTGTTCCTTCTGTCTCTATTTTGTCGAATAGTTTGAAGAGAATTGCTATTAGGTCTTCCTTGAAGGTCTAATAGAATTCAGCACTAAAACCATCTGGTCCTGGGCTTTTTTTAGTGGGGAGACTTTTAATGACTGCTGCTATTTCCTGAGGGGTTATGGGACTATTTAGATGGTTTATCTGCTCCTGGTTTAACTTCGGTACCTGGTATCTGTCTAGGAAATTGTCCATTTCATCCAGATTTTCCAGTTTTGTTGAGTATAGGCCTTTGTAGTAGGATCTGATGATTTTTTGAATTTCTTCAGTTTCTGTTGTTATGTCTCCCTTTTCAGTTCTGATTTTATTAATTTGGATACTGTCTCTGTGCCCTCTGGTTAATCTGGCTAAGGGTTTATCTATCTTGTTGATTTTCTCAAAGAACCAGATCCTGGTTTTATTGGTATTTTGTATTGTTCTTTCTGTTTCTATTTGGTTGATTTCAGCCCTGAGTTTGATTATTTCCTGCCTTCTACTCCTCCTGGGTGTATTTGCTTCTTTTTGTTCTAGAGCTTTTAGTTGTGCAGTCAAGTTGTTAGTGTGTGCTCTTTCCAGTTTCTTTTTGTAGGCACTTAGAGCTATGAGTTTTCCTCTTATCACTGCCTTCATGGAGTCCCACAAGTTTTGGTATGATGTGTCCTCATTTTCATTGAATTCTAAAAAGTCTTTTATTTCTTTCTTTATTTCTTCCTTGACCAAGTCATCATTGAGTAGAGAGTTGTTCAGTTTCCATGTGCACGTGGGTTTTCCATTGGTTTTGTCATTATTAAAGACCAGTCTTAGTCCGTGGTGATCTGATAAGATGCAAGGGATAATTTCAATCTTTTTGTATCTGTAGAGGGTTGTTTTGTGACCAATTATATGGTCTATTTTGGAGAAGGTACCATGAGGTGCTGAGAAAAACGTATATTCTTTTGTTTTAGGATGAAATGTTCTATAGATGTCTGTTAAGTCCATTTGGCTCATAACTTCTGTTAATGTCAAAGTGTCTCGGTTTAGTTTCTGTTTCCATGATCTGTCCATTGCTGAGAGTGGGGTGTTGAAATCCCCCACTATTATTGTGTGAGGTGTAATGTGTGTTTTGAGCTTTAGTAAAGTTTCTTTTATGTATGTAGGTGCCCTTGCATTTGGAGCATAGATGTTCAGAATTGAGAGTTCACCTTGGTAGATTTTTCCTTTGATGAGTTTGAAGTGTCCTTCCTTATCTTTTTTGATTAATTTTGGATGAAAGTCGATTTTATTTGATATTAGAATGGCTACTCCAGCTTGTTTCTTGGGACCATTGGCTTGGAAAATTGTTTTCCAACCTTTTATTCTGAGGTAGTGTCTGTCTTTGTCACTGAGGTGCGTTTCTTGTATGCAGCAAAATTCTGGGTCTTGTTTGTGTATCCAGTCTGATAGTCTGCGTCTTTTTATTGGGGAATTGAGACCATTGATGTTAAGAGATATTAAGGAAAAATGATTGTGGCTTCCTGTTATTTTTGTTATTAGAGGTAAAGTTATGTTTGTATAGTTATCTTCTTTTGGGGTTGTTGGAAGACTACTTCCTTGCTTTTTCTAGGTTGTAGTTTCCCTCCTTGTGTTGGCGTTTTCCATCCATTATCCTTTGAAGTGCTGGGTTTGTGGGAAGATATTGTGGAAATTTGGTTTTGTCATGGAATATCTTGGTTTCACCATCTATAGTGATTGAGAGTTTTGCTGGGTATAGTAATCTGGGCTGGCAATTGTGTTCTCTTAGGGTCTGTATGATGTCAGTCCAGGCTCTTCTGGCTTTTATAGTCTCTGGTGAGAAGTCTGGTGTAATTCTTATAGGTCTGCCTTTGTATGTTACTTAACCTTTTTCCCTTACTGCTTTTAGTATTTTTTCTTTGTTTTGTGCATCTGATGTTTTGATTATTATGTGACGGGAGGTATTTCTTTTCTGGTCTAGTCTATTTGGTGTTCTCTAGGCTTCTTGTATGTTTATGGGCATCTTGTTCTTTAGGTTAGGGAAGTTTTCCTCAATAATTTTGTTGAAGATATTTACTGGCCCTTTAAGTTGGGAATCTTGATTCTCATCTATACCTGTTATCCTTAGGTTTGGTCTTCTCATTGTGTCCTGGATTTCCTGGATGTTTTGAGTTAGGAGTTTTTTGCATTTTGCATTTTCTTTGACAACTGTGTCAATATTTTTCACCGTATCTTCTGCATTTGAGATTCTCTCTTCTATCTCTTGTATTCGGTTGGTGATGCTTGCGTCTATGACTCCTGATCTCTTTCTTAGGTTTTCTATCTCCATGGTTGTCTCCCTTTGAACTTTCTTTATTGTTTCTATTTCCAGTTTCAGATCCTGAATGTTTTTGTTTAATTCCTTCTTTGTGTTTTCTTGCATTTCTTTAAGGGATTTCTGTGATTCCTCTTTAAGGGCTTCTATCTGTTTACTTGTACTCTCCTGTATTTCTTTAAGGGAGTTACTTAATTCCTTCTTATAATCCTCTATCATCATCATGAGAAGTGATTTTAATTCTGAATCCTGCTTTTCAGGTGTGATGGGGTGTTCGGGGATTGCTATATTGGGAGAACTGGGTACTGATGATGCCAAGAAACTTTGGTTTCTGTTGCTTATGTTCTTGCGCTTGCCTTTCGCCATCTGGTTAACTCTAGTGTTACCTGCCCTCACTGTGTAAGACTGGAGTGTGTATTTCCAGTTATCTTGCTTGTTGCAGAGCTCCTCGGAGTCCAGATGTCTCTGTGGTCTTATGTTCCTAATCTCCTGGGTGGAAGAACTCCTGGGACTCAGGCCACCTCTTGGATCTGGAAATCCTTCTGCTCTGAGTGCAGTGGCTCCTCGATGACTCAGGATTCAGTTTCTCCACAGGACAGGAGCAGACCGATTCTGTGTCTGCCCCAGCCCAAAGGCAGGGATTTCTTTTATTCCTAGTTTGAGAGCCTGTATTAGGTAATTAGAGGAGACTTTAGCTCATTGTATCTCAATCATTTTCACAGTATATTCAGAGATCAGCATAACTAGCATACTGCAGACATATTGAGCCACAATCCTCAATTTACAGTAAGAAAATGCTGCCAAGTATTGGGCAAAACATTGTTTTATTATAAAGTCTAGTTTAGTACTCAATTACTTTATATTGCATAGTTTAAAAATTTTAGTTGAGGTGTGACATACATACAAGTAAAGTATAAATTTCTCTGAAATGTGCAGTTAGATGCCTTTATATGTATTTCTGACATAAATCTATACTCATGTAACTGTTTTCCACATCAGCACTCCAGAAGATGCCTTGTGTCCCACCCTAGTCATTAAACTCCCTTTAGTGATAATTAATTTAATTTCTATCACCATGGTTAATTGTGTCCATTTTTCTCCTATAAATAAATAAAATTAAATCGTCTGTAGTCTGTCCCTGGTTCCTGAAAATAATAGCCATGAGGTTAAGCCATGCTGTTTATATGTATTTATGCCTTTTATTCTTGAAGTGTTCTATTACATGAACATGTAGCAGCTTATCTGTTCTCCTACTAATGAACATTTAGATCATGTCCATTTGGTGCTCTGATAAATAAAACCTCTAGGAATAATCTTATACATTCCCTTTGGTGAGCACAAACATCAAATCTGTTGTGTATACACCTAGAAGTGGACTGTTCTACAACAAAAGAGGTTATATTCAGCACTGGCTTATAGTTAGTGCCAGCGATTTTCCAAAGTGGTCTCAAAAATTTACATTCCCACTAGCAACATATAAAGGGTCTGGTTCCTTTATATGATTGGCAATAGTTAATACTATCTTTTAAATTTTACTGTAATGAATGAATCCATATCATGTCTCTCCTAAGAAGTTTGCTTATCAGGTATCCCAGCATTCAAGTACCAGAAGAAATACTGGCAGAATGTGTTAGGGGAAAACAAAGAACATTGTAATATTAAAATTTATACAATTTTCCCTAATATCTTAACAGAGAAATATGGATAAACATTGTCTACTGAGTCAGGATCATGTGCATAAAAGAAGTTATTACATAGGACTGAGCAGGGGGCATACACAGCTCAGCATTTGTGATAAAGTTAGATGGGTAACTGTTGATGTTAGGCTTCATTTTTGTCAACAAAATGACATGGGCATTTCCTCATCATCCTTCCTAATATGAGACTTTCTGCCTCACTGAGAACTGGACTGCCCACATCTTGAGAGGAGAAAGTTCCACTATCCTTAGCACTGATCAGTTTATATCCGTATACTGGTATCAAAGCCAGAGTTAAAGAGTAATGGCAGGACACATTTGAAAAGGCTTGTTAACAGAATGGCTCACAAATTAGTACTGGAGAAAGCAGCAAAGGACAAGAAAAAAGGCTTATAGGGACATGATAAAGCTATTCACCTTTTTTTTTTTTCTGAGACAGGGTCACACACTATGCTGTCCCAACTGTCCTGGAACATGTTAAATAAACTAGGCTGGCATCCAACTCACTTTACTCTGCCTCCAAAGTACTGGGATTAAAGACATAAGCCACTGTGCCTTACTGGGTATTTATATTTCTAATGGGTGCTATTATGTATAAAAAGAATTATTTCTGTTTAATTTTTTATTTTTAACTGATACACAAAATTACACATATTTTATAGGATACCACATTTTGTTTCAATATATGCTTACACTATGTAATGTTCAAATTAGAGCAAATATAGTTAATCTCCTTTACAATTTTCACTTCTATAATGAAAATGTTGAAACCATCTCCTGATAGTTTTGAAAATTATAGTATATTGAGGCACAGTGATGCAGTTCTATAATTCCAGCACTTAGGAGGTCAAGGCAAAAGGATCACTACAAGTTCTATACCAGCCTTGGCTACATAGTGAGGCCCAAGCTGAATGGGCTATAGATGAGAGATTCTGTTTCAAGATACCAAAAATAACACTTGAAAGTACAGAATATTATTGTTATCTGTAGACACTCTACACAGAGCACCAACATTTCCCTTTTTAAAAAAAAATTTAATCTTTTATTTTACACTCCAGATTTTATTCCCCCCACCCCCGTCCACTGTCTGACCCACATCCCATACCTCTTCCCGCCCCATCTCCACAGGATGTCCCCATTCCTCCACCCCCACCCACCAGACCTCCCCACTCCCTGAGGCCTCCAGTCTCTTGAGGGTTAGGTGCATCTTTTCTGATTGAACATGGACCAAGCAGTCCTCTGCTGTATATGTGTTGGGAGCCTCAGATCAGCTGGTGTAGGCTGCCTGGTTGGTGGTCCAGTGTTTGAGAGATCTCAGGGGTCCAGGTTAATTGAGACTGCTGGTCCTCCTACAGGGTCACCCTCCTCCTCGGCTTCTTCTAGCCTTTACCTAATTCAACCACAGGGCTCAGCAGCTTCTGTCCACTGGATGGGTGCAAATATCTGCATCTGACTCTTTCTGCTGCTTGTTGGGGCTTTTGGAGGACAGTCATGATAGGTCTCTTTTTGTGAGGATTCCATAGCCTCAGTAATAGTGTCAGGCCTTGGGGCCTCCCCTTGAGCTGGATCCCACTTTCGGCCTGTCACTGGACCTTCTTTTCCTCAGGCTCCTCTCCATTTCCATCCCTGCAGCTCTTTCAGACAGGAACAACTATGGGTCAGAGTTCTGACTGTGGGATGGCAATCCCATCCCTCACTTGATGTCTTTCTGCTGGAGGTGGGCTCTACAAGTTCCCTCTCTCCACTGTTGGGCATTTCACCTAAGGTCTCTCCCTTTGAGTCCTGAGAGTCTCTCACCTCCCAGGTCTCTGGTGTATTTTGGAGAGTCCCCCCATCTCCAACCTCCCAATGTTGTCTGTTTCCATTCTTTCTGATGGCCCTCAGGGCTTCAGTCCTTTTCCCCCACCCAATACCTGATCATGTTCCCCTCTTCCCTTCCCTGTCCCCTTTCCCACCCAGTTCCTTCCTCCTCCTTCCTGTGATTGCTTTCTTCTCCCTCCCAAATGGGATTGAGGCATCCTCACTTGTTAACCTTTTTGAGTTCTGTGGACTGTATCCTGTGTATTCTGTACATTTTTGGCTAACTTGTTAACCTTTTTGAGTTCTGTGGACTGTATCCTGTATATTCTGTAAATTTTTTTGCTAATATCAACTTATTAGTAAGTACATACCATGCATATCCTTTTGGGTCTAAGTTACCTCACTCAGGATGATATTTTCTAGTTCCATCCATTTGCCTGCAAAATTCATGATACCCTCATTCTTAATAGCTGAGTAGTATTCCATTGTGTAAATGAACCACATTTTCTGTATCCAGTCTTTTATTTCCAGTTAGTGTTGTTTTTTTTATTTTTATGTTTTTTTCTTTTTTCCTTTTTTTATTGGATATTTTATTTACATTTCCTATGTTGTCCCCTTACCCCATCCCCCACCCACCCAGGAACCCCCAATCCCCTCACCCCTCCTCCTTCTTCTCTGTGGATGTAACCTCTATCTACCCCCCCCACTCCCACCTCCCCACCCTCAAAAGTCCCACCCCCTGGGGCATCCAGCCTTCATGTGGTCAAGGTTCTCTTCTTCCACCTATGCCCAGCAGGCCCCTCCACTCTTACATATTCAACTGAAGCGCTGGATCCCTCCCTAAGTGCTCCCAGGCTGGTGGTTTAGACCCTGGGAGCTGTGGTTGGTTGGTATTGTTGCTCTCCTCATGGTGCAACAAATCCTTTCAGCTCTCCTTCAGTCTTCATTCTAACTCCTCTATTGAGAACCCCATGATCTGTATCCAGTCTTATGTTGTGGAACATCTGGGTTTTTTTCCAGCATCTGGCTATTACAAACAAGGCTGCTGTGAACATAGTGGAACACGTGCCCCTGTGGCATGGTGGAGCGTCTTTTGGGTATATGCCCTAGAGTGGTATAGCTGGGTCTTCAGGTAGAACAATTTCCAATTTTCTGAGGAACCTCCAGATTGATTTCTAAAGTGGTTGTACCAGTTGCAATCCCACCAGCAATGGAGGAGTGTTCCTCTTTCTCCACATCCTCGCCAACATGTGCTGTCACCTGAGGTTTTGCTCTTAGCCATTCTGACTGGTGTGAGGTGAAATCTCAGGGTCATTTTGGTTTTCATTTCCCTGATCACTAAGGATGTTGAACATTTCTTTAGGTGCGTGTCACCCATTCGAGATTCCTCTGTTGTGAATTCTCAGTTTAGTGCTATACCCCATTTTTTGATTGGGTTGTTTGGTTTTCTGGTGGTTAGCTTATTGCATTCTTTATATATTTTGTCTATTAGCCCTATATCAGATGTGGATATTTTTTCCCAATCTGTAGGTTGCCGATTTGTCTTATTGACTGTGTCCTTTGCCTTACAGAAGCTTTCCAGGTCATAAGATCCCATTTGTCAATTCTTGATCTTAGAGCATGAGTCATTGGAGTTCTGTTTAGGAAATTTCCCCCTGTGCCAATGAGTTCAAGGCTCTTCCCCACTTTCTCTTCTATTAGATTCAGTGTATCTGGTTTTATGTTGAGGTCCTTAATCCACTTGAACTTGAGCTTTGTACAAGGTGACAAATATGGATCTATTTTCATTTTTCTACATTCAGATGGCCAGTTAGACCAGCACTATTTATTGTATTTTCTGTTTTCCATTGTATATGTTTGGCTTCTTTGTCAAAGATCAAGTGTGTATAAGTATGTGGTTTTTATTTCTGAGTCTTCAATTCTATTTCATTGATCAATGTGTTTTCTCTATACCAATACCATGTAGTTTTTATCACTATTGCTTTGTAGTATAGCTTGAGGTCAGGGATGGTGATTTCCCCAGCAGTTCTTTTATTGTTAAGAATTATTTTCACTATTCTGTTTTTTTTTTCCCTTTCTGGATGAATATGAGACCTGCTCTTTCCATGTCTTTGAAGGATTGTGTTGGGATTTTGGTGGGGATTGCGTTGAATCTGTAGATTGCTCTTGGTAGGATGGCCATTTTTACTATGTTAATTCTGCTAATCCATGAGCGTGGGAGATCTCTCCATCTTCTGAGATCTTCTTCGCAATATTTCTTTTTTCCTAACTAGATATACCCAGTATCCATTGATCATCCTTTTCATTCATTCATTCATTCATTCATTCATTCATTCATTCATTCATTCATGTGCATTGGTGGTTTCCTGCATGAGTGTCTGTGTGAGGGTATCAGATCTTCTGGAACTTTTTCAAAATGAATCTTAAATATAGTTGTCAACTACCATGTGGGTACTGGGAATTGAACCCAGGTCCTCTAAAAGAGCAGCATCTCATGTATGCTCTTCACCACTGAGCCATTTCCTCGTTCAGCCCTGATCATCCTTTTCAATCCCTCCTTTTTCTCTGATATCCTCAGCCTTTAGTAATCACCGCTCTTTCCTGACCATAAAACAGTCTGCCAAAGAGACATCTACACTCCCAAGTTTATTGCAGCACTTAGGAGTCAAAAATTGAATCAGTCCAAGTGTCCACAAATGACGTATGGATAAACAAAAACGAATGTAATTTACTCTACGTCTGTCGATGAAACCCGTAAAAGTGAAGCTTTTAGTTTAATAGAAGAGAAGCTGTTCTTGTTGAGTTCTACATATGTGATGCATTTACGAGAGGTTCTTTGGCATCAGGTGACCAGCTAATTGAAAGAGATACTACATGGAGAGGACTTAGGTATCACATATCTTCTAGAACTAGATTAGCTAATCATTAAAGTACCATGTCATATCAAGAGTGGAATGGTTGTTCCACAATTCCTAGAGGTTTAGTTTATGTTTAAGAACAATTTAATACAATAGAGGTAAGTTAAACATAAGGAGCAAGAGTGAATAGTGGGTAATACTCTGGGGCATTTGCTGTTCTAGATTTTGCTCTTTGGTCAAAGAGATGCTAAACAATGGAGTGGGCAGTACAGTGGAGTTGGAGGGAGAGGCTGATGGAGACACCTTAGAGGTAAGTCACAGAAGACCCTGAACTACCCAAACATCCTTTAATAATACCTTTTGTGCCTAAAGAAAAGTGTCCCAATTTGCATATAAAATCCTTTATTGAGTATAAAGATACTTTTGAACCAGCCAGATATCATTGTCCATGGGTCTCAAAGATTATGTATCTCTATAGAAAAATCATATGATCCTGTCAGTCAAAATGTTGAAGAAAAATGGCCATGGATTACATTAAAATTTCTTTAATACATGACTATGCAAAGTATATTTTTCTACATTAATAGTATGTATGAAACTCCAAGAGAAATAGTTGACAAGGTGGAAACAGATGTTTGCCTAAATGGACCTTAGATATATCTCCTTATAGATGGTATATTAAATACACCAGTGTTTAAATCACTTTATAGAAAATGACATTATCATAAGCTTGTTTGGACAGCAAAGTTGTAGTCTACAATGAGTACACCATTTAGGTGTGCTTAAATGTTGCAGTCATTCAGATTTACCACTAATTCAAGCTTTTCCAGTAATTATAATTTAATGAGATTTTATTACGTATTTTGAAGTTAGACTGAAATTAATTCCTTAAGGTTTTCTTCAAAAAGCTGCTAAAGGGTTCATTTTAGAAATTGGGTCATGTACAAAAATTATTAGTTACAGTCAAAGTATGTTATAGAAGTGGACTAGGTGATTGCCTTTAAAGGCAACAGATGTGACAAAGAGAGGAAGCTGAAATAAGTCTGTGGAGCAGGCTTGTTTCTAGTTCTGTCAGACAGTGGAGACCCTTAAGTTATCTTAATTGTGTATCAGTTGACATGAGCATCTTTAGGTGTATAGGAAGGAACATACACATTATTCAATACATAAATTGTTGTGGGGTAAATAAAAACAGTGGGGCATGCCAAATCACAGAAATATGTATTGTTCTCTCTATGGTTTTACATAAGAGTTGCTTAAACTACTGTCACCTTTGTTTTAATCATGAACAAAAATACACTTGAAGACATGCAGTGACTTATTATTGTTGTCATTTTCAACTTACTGTGCATGTGCACCCATTATGTGGGCACATGTGTGGAGGCCAAAGGATAACTTTGTAGAATTGATTCTCCTTTCTTTCTATGGGTTCAGAAGGTTGAATTAGGGTCACCAGGCAGGCATGGTAAGCACCATTAGCCACTGAGCCATCTCACTAGCCTTGTTTTTGTTTTGTAAGACAGGTCTTCCTCTGTGGTCCAGACTAACCCAGAGCTGAGTACTGGAATTATAGGCATGTGTTAGCCTTTCCAGCAGGGCTGCAGCAGGTTTTAATAATAAGACTGATGAGACAGACTAGCAATTCTAACTGTAAAATATATTTGTAGCAAGCACTAGATCTCTATGAAGGAAAGAGGGGACCTTCCAACATGTTGTATATTCTATATCAAGATAATATTAACTTTAACTTTTAATTCTTTCCTGGAATGTTGAAAGAGGTTTGTTTCCCGACAAGTTAATAAGAGGCCATGCAGGAAGATACTTACTTATGGTACTTAACATGCTTAGAAAGTTTTAAATTGCAGCATTAAAATGGTGAAAAATCTCCAAAAGATAAGCCAGGTAATTTACAGGTGAGTGGTATTTGTTTACTTTTCCTGAATTCTACTTCATTAAGTCATTCTATAAACACACGAACAAATGAGAATGATTGTTAAATGAAAAAGCATATACCCTAAGAGCTGTATTTGGCTCAGCACTCAACTAATGCTTTATAGTTCTGAAAACTTGTTAGATAATTTTTGGATTTCTCTTTGGCAAGTTGTGTTTTTTCATTTATTTATTTATTTATTTATTGATCTATCCTGTTGTTTTACCTTGTTTAGTATGAGTATGACCATGATGCGAATGGGGAGAGAGTTGTCTTGGGGAAAGGCTCCTATGGGGTTGTGTATGCTGGCCGTGATCTCAGTAATCAAGTACGAATAGCCATCAAGGAAATCCCAGAGAGAGATATCAGGCAAGTTGAGACTGCCTTCAATATTCTACATTTGCTATCTCAACACTCTATATCCCAGGCCTACCACTGATGGCGAAAGGATTTAATGATTTACTCTATATCAACAGAATGATGTGGCTACTTTATATTGTCAGAGCTTGTAATGTTCTGGTTTAAAGGGTGATCTGCTTTTATTCTCTGTATATTGTAAGTACGTTGAGAAAAAGCAGACTAAGAGGTTTATAGATTACAGAAGGTCATATTTCAAAAGAAAACTATATTTCTACCCACGACTATGTCTGAAATTTTACATTTTATACAGCTATTTTGAAAATATTTTAAAATGTAACTGAGAAATTTTTTCTCTTTGTTTTTTAGTGCTGGGGATAGAACCCAGGTCCTCAAGCATGCTAGGCAAGCACTCTACCACTGAGCTACACCTCCAGCCTTGACTGTGTGCTTTTAAATTGACACTGTAACAATTGAAAATGGCTATGATTTGTCTGGATATGTCATTTTACAGAACTTAAATGCTGTTAAAAAACAGTTTCACCATAAAATTTTGTTAATAACTGCCCTTCAACCTTACCCAGAGATTAAGGGCTATGTTTGTACCACCAGTATTACAACTTACTCAGCAATTTTATTATTACATTTATTTCTTTAATTTTTTATACAGTAGACTTTGATCATATTCTTTCCCCTCCCCCAAGTCCTCCCAGATCCTTTCCACCTCCCTACCCACCCAACTGCATATTCTTTAACTTTACATCATTTAAAATTTAGACCCCCATCTAAATCTGCTGTTGAATGATTCTGTAAAGAAGCTACACATGTAATCATGACCCCAACAGAAATAACCATCCATGGGCCACGGACACCATAGTTGCAGTATTGCATCCAGCACTGGGTGCCGATGGATGTGTGCAAACATTCCCTCCATCTAGGGGACCACTGTTTAAAGCTGTATTACACAGGATTTCTAGCAACTGTCTGACCATCCATTCATTCACTAATTTGTTTATTTTCAGTGGGATAGTATAGTATGTGAATTATAACTAAGACCTGAAACAAACTAATCTGATCTCTTCACATTATCAATATGGAAACCAGCTTGATGGAGATTCAAGGACTCCCAAAGGGACATACAGAAACAAGATGCACATTCCAATCTCCTGAGCCCCTCTTGAATGGTCTCTTACTAGTGCGATAGATAGGCTGTTGCAGTTGCATAGATCTGGGGATATTCCTGGCCTGTACCTCCATTGGTAGTACCAGCTGTTCTAGCTTTTCCTTTCCCACAGAAGTTCCTGAGGTTTTTGAGCCAGAAAGGGCCTGAGACATTTTGTCCAATTCACAAAATTTTTACACTGAATTGAGAATGACTGGGCATGTTTTTCATTCATGAATCTGGGCTGGTGCTAGGAAGTAAGAGGTGACTGGACTGCTGTCCTGACCCTAGGGTGCTGTTTTAGTAGAGAATGCAGATATTGTGTCCATGAGTTGAAATGAAAAGTGTTGTGACGGAAGGGTACACAAACTGTCTTTAGAAAACAGGGGGCTAACTTTTCCTGAATGAACTATTACAAATTTGAGAGAACACATCATCTTCAAGCTAGTTTTATTGAGGAGCACATAACCTTGGTAGAAAATAGGCCTACGAAGGAAAAACTGAGCTGTTAAGAAGTAAAAGTAAAAAAAAAAAAAAGAAATAAAAATACATTGATAAAGCAACCAATTTCTCAAAGCCTGAGGGTAGGCTATGGGCTAGTGAAAGCTCATTAGACAAAACTGTTAAAAGGGACCATCTGACCAGATTGGAAGGGCCTTTTTTGTCACCTTAAAAATATGGTATTGATGTGGAGTCTCTGAAGAAAAGTGTTTAAAGTGAAATTTGTGTTTCATAAAGGTAGGGTGGGGGAATGAAATTGAAAGTCCAGAAGCTGGGACTGGACACTCATTAGTTCTGGGTTGAGTCTGTAGAGTAAGACTAGATGTCAGTTTGAGACAGAATTTTCCACACCACCACTTTCCATGGGAGGAAGAAGATTGTTGAAAGACATGAAAATTTGTTGGATAATCTATACACAAGCAATAGTAATAGTAATAGTAAAAATAGTAACTCCTAATTGAGTTTTTACCACATAACAGGTACTGTGTCAGTGCCTGAGAAACGTGGGGCACCTTGGTCCTCTAGAAGCCCTCCATGGCTGTGTTGTTACAGATTGCATATTACTTATCTGAAATTCTTACAAGAAGCAAGAAGAGTCTCAAATGAGACTCAGATTTTGGAATGTTTGTATATACATAATGAGGTATGCATAGGGTAGGGGACATCAACCTAAATACAAAATTCCTGTACATATGGCCTGAAGGTAATTTTAGATAAAACTTTATTATGTATACATTTTAACAGTAACCCATCACACGCTGTCTACTGGTGTCATATTGACACTCGAAATATTCTAGATCATATTGTCTTTTTAGATTAGGGATACTCAGCCTGTATCCCATGTTTTACAGATGAGAAGTTTAATATTCTCATGGATGCTGAGGAAGAGATTCCAGAAGGGATCCAGTAGGGTGGTTACTGTTAAGGGACTATGAGGGCCTAGAGTCCTGGTATTTGGCAGGTGATACGGACTTTGCTTCTTTTTCTGTAATAGGTACTCTCAGCCTCTGCATGAAGAAATAGCTCTCCACAAGTATCTCAAGCACCGCAATATCGTCCAGTACCTTGGCTCTATTTCAGAGAATGGCTACATTAAGATATTTATGGAGCAGGTACCTGGAGGTACGTAGCTGCTCTCTTCTGATATCACATTCTGAAAAGCATTCATGAGCATACAATCTGGACATCATTGATTGTCTCACCATTAACAAAAACCAGACCTTTTAGAGATTGGAAAACATTGGTTTCTTAGAAAAATCGTATACAACTTTGCAAACATGATTCAGCCTAAAATGCTCACTGTCTACTGAGTGCTAACATTGGAGACAAAGAGTTTGAGAGAACAAAATCTCTGGCCTTGAGCTCTGATCTTCTCATTCAGGAGTAAGGGAGTGATTTGGAAAAGGATGGAAAAGGGACACTGGAACTTTTTCATAATTTTATACATATATACTGTATTATTTTTTATTCACCCCAAATTAGCCTCTGTTGTCCCTTTCTCAATCCTGCTGACTCCTTCCCAACTAGTCTCTTTCTTTCATATCTTTTTGTGATCCACTAGGTTTAAATAGGGTTGACTACATGAACATGGTTAGGGTTTTGTTTTGTTTTAATTGGAGCATGGGAAGCATATCAGTGTCTACAACACTGAAGAAAATCACCTCCAAAAACTATTAACTACTAATAGCCTCACTGGCCTTCTCCTATAATGAAATTGTGAAGGGCCCAATCATGTGTAGCTCATATACAGGGTAACTTAAGTTGCTATGTGTTTATAATTACAACGGCCATGTCATATCCAAATGGCATGCATCTTAGCATTGCTCTCCATTTTCTGGCTCAAGTTATTTCTATTTCCTCATCTGTAATGGTTTCTTATCCTTCAAGAGTAGTGGTAGAGGTGTCCCATTTAGGGTTCAGCACTCAACAGTACTTTATTTTCAGTACTTTGACCAGTTGTGAGACTGTATTAACTACTGCCCACCACCAAAAGACTTCACTGACAAGGTCTGGAAGTAGCACTAGACTGTAGGTTTAAACACAAATATTTAGAAGGCAGTTTAATATGTGTATTAGCTATGTAACAGTAATAGATTGTCTTTTATGGCCTGCAATCTCCCCAATCATAGGCTTTTAGATGATTTACAATACCAGGTATGTATTCCGTCTTGGACAATAGAAGTAAAATCCAACAGAAAATGGTTGGTTATCCCCCATAACCATTATACCACTATTGTCTCAGTGAGCACATCTTGCTAGCCTGGTCAATTTTGGAATATGTATGGTTTAAGCAGTGTGTATGCCATTGATTACCTTTCTATACTACCAGCATGCATCACATTTTACAAACCTGTGAAAAGTAGCCAGCAGAGAGGAAGCTCCCTGGTCAGTTCCAGCTTGATTTCTCTTCTATGTTCTGTAAGCAATGTTGTATTCAGCAATAGTTCTAACTAGTTCTGTTGGGCAAACAAGAACAATGGCAATAGCCTATACTATTTTTGAGAGCCTTTGGGGCCTTGCTGGTCAGAAATTCATAGGAAGATATCCCATACCTTGCACTGGGATTTTCATTTAAAAACCTATAGCTTGAGCTGTAAAGATGATTTGTGGTTAAGAGCACTTACTGCCCCACAGAACCCACATAACGATTCACAAATGCCTGTAACTTCAGTTTCAAAGGATCTGAAACCCTCTTTTTACATCTGAAGGCTCTTGCATGCACATGGTGCACATTGAGGCCTAAACTCAGGCAAACACATACACACACACACACACACACACACACATAAAATAAAATTAATTTATAAAAATTTATGGCTTCTCAGAGCAGTATTACCCACACTTGTAGGATACCTCCCTTCAAATGTTTTATTACTATTGTTATTATTGTTGTTGATGATGTATTTTTTAAAATAGTTTACAAAATAATGTGCTTCTTATATGGCTTTTTTATTTTGATTTTCAACGCATGTTTTCTCTGTGTATCACTGGCTGCCGTAGAACTTACTCTGTAGACCAGGTTGGCCTCAAACTAAGAGATTTTCCTGTCTCTACCTCCCTAGTGCTGGGATTAAAGGCATGTGTTACCACTGCCTAGTTTATACAGCTTTTTTATACACCCTTAGTTTTGATAAACCCTCCTACCATTCCTGCCTTTCCTCCATCTCTCTATGCCCATCCCCTTTGTCATAGTTAGGGTTTTAATGCTGTGAAAAGATAACATGACCATGATTATAAAGGAAAATATTTAATTTGGGGCTGGCTTACAGTTTTCGAGGTTCAGTCCATTATTATCAAGGTGGGAAACATGGCAGCATGTAGGCAGACATGGTGCTGGAGAAAGAGCTGAGAGCTCTCCATCTTGATCCACAGGCAGAAGAAGGAGACTGTCCCACTGGGCATGGCTTTAGCACATAGGAGACCTCAAAGCCTGCTTCCACAGTGACACATTTCCTCCAACAAGACCACACCTCCTAATAGTGAGGCTCTCTATTGGTCTGTGGAGGCCAATGACATCCAAGCTTCCACACCCTTTAAAACTTTGTATATCTGGTATCCCTAAGACTTTCATATCGCAGGGGGCACGGTTTATTTTAAAGAAATGTTGCAAAATAACAAATGGATAATAAAACCAAATACTAGTGCTTTGCATATAAAGTCCCTACATGTAGGCAATAGGATATTGGAAGTAAGAATTTTTTGGATCTAGAACTGGTAGTTTGAATGGGTCTAGCTATTAAGATTCTAGAATCTCAGTTTTGTGGTTAAGGAAATACACTGTTATATTCGAGTATTAATTACTATAATACTTGATAATACATCATTGGAATATTAAGTAGGCCCATCTCAGCCAATCATTGGGTAGGTTAAAGGAGATGATATAAGTAATAGCTTTTGGGAAAGTGCTTGGCAGTGAGCAGCTGATTAAAATAAGTTATACATTGAAATAATAATATAATATTTTATTTGAATAGTGATGATCTGAATACCAGTGTTAGGTTAGAACTATCACTTTAGTTTACTTCCCTGATGCCTTACAAATAAATCTTTGTCATCCTGGTGAGTTTTGTTTGTTTGATTTTTGTTTTTGATTTGTTTCTTGGTTTGGTTTTGCTGTGTCACTTTCTAGGAAGCCTTTCTGCTCTCTTGCGATCTAAATGGGGACCCATGAAGGAACCCACTATCAAATTTTATACCAAACAGATCCTGGAAGGACTGAAGTATCTCCATGAAAACCAGATAGTGCACAGAGACATAAAGGTATGGGATCTCTAAGTAATCAAGGTGGTATTTTTCTAAGCTGTCACTATAGTTGGCTAGTAATCTGCTCACAGAGGGAGACAGCTTATCAAGGCAGCCCCACCCCATGTCAGGTCCATTCTTTGTAGAGAGAGTTTATCAAGGCCCCACACTATAGGGTGCTGGTTCCTTTAAATCTTCCTTTATACACTCAATGCTGTCTTTTTTCTAAAGGGTGATAATGTTCTGGTGAACACCTATAGTGGAGTGGTAAAAATCTCTGATTTTGGAACCTCTAAACGCCTCGCAGGAATTAACCCATGCACCGAGACCTTTGCTGGTAAGCAGAGCATAGCTGGTTATGTTGTGCCATCTTGGATCTAACCTTTCTCCTGAATCTGTGGTCATCTCTGAACTACTTATTTGTCACCTTCTCAACACAATAACATTTTGATTTTTCTAAATTTATTTAATATTTTAGAATATAATATTCTATAGAATATATATAGAATTCCATAGAATATAGTTTGATTATACGTTCTGCTCCCCAACTCCTCCAAGATCCTTTCCACCACCTTACCCACCCAACTTCTCTCTCCCCCTCCCTCCTTCCCTTTCTTTCCACTCTTTATCTCTCTCCTCCTACTCTGTGTGCATCTTTTTAAAAAACAAGCTCCCAAATACTGAGCCACCAACCAAAGAGCATACATGGGCTGGTCCAAGCCCTCCCCCAAAACCCCCACCCCGCACACATGTAGCAGAGGGCTGCCTTGTCTGGCCTCAGTGGGAGAGGATGTACCTAATCCTGTTGAGACCTGATGACCAGGGTTGTGGGCTGTGTGTGAGGGCACCCTCTCAGAAGCAAAAGGGATGGAGGAAAAACTCTGCTGGGGGGGCACAGGGAGGGGAGCAACATTTATGATGTAAATAAATAAATAATAAATAAAACAATCTTAAAAGAAATCTATTAAGACAAAAAAAGGAAAACAAAAAGTGCAAAAAAAGGAGTCTGTTTCATATTGGCAATTACTCTTGGACATGGGGCCTGCCTGGCCTGGACTGTCGGTGATACACCAAATGACAATCTAAGTCCCTGTACCAGAAGGTATCTATTGCAAATAGTTTCTTGGTTAGGGGTGGGACTTTACCTCTTCTCAGAGTTGAGACTTTTGTGTGCTTTGAATTTGTGTAGGTCTTGGACACATCCTCTGTGAGTTCATATATCTATCAGTCCTGTTGTGTATGAAGGACACTGTTTCCTTGGAGTCATCCATCACTGATATGTGACCTTCAAAAGGGTCATGACCCACAGGTTGAGAACTGCCTCACTAGCATAATACTAGTAGCAAGTTTTCCCCTAGGCCCATGAACTATCTAGTTTCTCAGATTCTTGGTACTTTAGCAGTGTCAGGCATGGGTTTCATCTCATGGAGTGGGCCTTAAATCTAATCGGAAAAGAGGTTGGTTACTCCTATAACATTTATGCCACTATCGTACAAGTATATTTTGCAGGGTTGGTCACTGTTCTAGGTGACAGGGTTTATAGCTGGGTGACTATCGATGCTTGCTTTTCTCCTCTGCTACTGTACAATGTATTTTCCAACATCATGAACACTAATCAATAGGGGCAAAACTTCTGGTTGAGCAGCAGATCAATTTCTCCATGTTCAGTGTTCTAAGTAAGTTGTGTCTTTAGCAATAGGGACTTCCATCAGGTTATGGAAAATAATTAATAACCTTGATGATATTAGTGATGTTTAGGAGTTCTATGGGACTCCTTTGGTTAATGTCTCAACAAGATGGAACTCATTCCTAGGTGTGGAGCTTTTACTTGGTGGCATAGAATGTCTAGTTGGAGCATGCTCTCTCCCATTATATAATAGTGACTCCATTTAACATCCTTTCATATGTAGATATATTTTAGGAAGCAGCAAGTTTCCATATGGCTTTCAAAAGGCTTTAGTGTTAATGGTCTACTCCCACATTCCTTCCTTTACTCTATCCTTCCATCCCACTCCCCCCTTAACCCTCCTTATTCTAATTTTCCCTTTATATTTCTTTTTCTTTTGTAACACTACACTCTGCTTTCCCTTCCTTGGAAGATAGATCCTGTCTTCCTCCTGGTCACTTACAAGTTATCTAACTTCTGTGGCTTTTCAGATTAAAACACACATATTTAAATTTTAAATGTTTACATCTACATATAAGAGAAAACACACTACTTGACTTTTGGGATCTGAGTTACTTCATCTGGGATGATTGTTTCAAGCTTTATCCATTTTGATTCTTAATGCAGATGAAATATTGTCCTTGACTTCAAAGTGTTTTAACATTGTTATAGTGAGATGCTTATCTGATATAGCTATCTGTGGCAACAATATTACCCTATTTTCTTCTTAGCTTTTTACAATTCAGATAGACAAAGAATTCTGCTGAAATATCCTAAGGGTTCTTACTCAGTAAAATGGCAGTATGTCTTCATACTTGGTAGCATACCAGTCAAAATCTTGGGTAATTTTATGTAACTTACTAGGACATTTTATTGGTCTGTCACAAAGATAGCTCTTTACCATAGTGAATTCTAACACTTTGCATTTTGATATGATTATGTTTCCAAGGGAGGCTAATTCTTCTGGGGAAATAGGATATTTTATGTGAGTTTGAAGAACTGCATTTTCTTTTCCACCTAATGGTGATAAAACACTCTGAATATTGACAGGGTCTGGACTCAAATGTGATATAAATTACCAGCTGGTTTTCCATTTACCAGACCAGTAGGTAGAAGGTCTCTCGCAAGCTACCTGTGGCTTTTTAAAATTCCTGCTTAAAAACAACTATAGCTAAAACCTTGATCCTTGGAAAGAAGTACTGATTTTTAATAAGGTTGTGGTCTCCCAAAGAGGAATATGACGATCACAAAGGCCGTGCCAGATAGATCTGTGAAACAGCTCCCATAACTTTATAGTTCTGGAATAAAGAATACATGGCAGGTGGCAGTTCTGTCCTTGAAATGGCCAAAGTTGTACAATGGACTAATTTGGCCTTATTTATGGTAAATAATATTCCAGATTTAAAAGAATTTTTTTTTCATTAAGAGAATGTTGTTTATTAATCCCTGGGTACCCACAGTGGAAACATGCCCCGATATGAATCTATTAAAAAAAATGACTTTTTAGTTGTACAGCCAGTAGAGGTACATGTGTCTTAGGCTACACCAAGACTCAATTAGTCTTTCCCACATAAAAAATATATTGAAGTTATGGTTTCTGATATAAATATGTCCATATTTATATATGAATATGTATATTAGACATATCTCAGAATTTTACAACTTTAATTTCAAAGGACTTATATCTTCCTCTTTGGAAGTCACCAATTAGCTTGACTATATGTAGCAAGAGGGGCTCTGATATGGCAGGGATTTATTTCAAAATCATAAAACACCAGCAATTGATGTCATAATTAGTATCCCAGAGGAGAAAAAAAATCACATGGAAAATACATTATTGCATATCACATTTCCCAAGTAATTGGCTTAAGAAGGCATGAATTTTGCATTGCAAAATAATGTAGGAATCTCATTTTGGTGAAGAAATTCTCCTACATGTATTACTCTTTACAAAACAGAACAATTCTGTAAAGGAACCTAAGCTGGTTGTTACAGAACTCTGGCTATGATAGATAATGGTGAGACTTTTCCTCATAGATGCTCTAAGCTTGTCTGAACCTTGTTAAGAGAAACAGTAAGCCAATTGCATGTCCAAGATCCTCCCTTCCTATGTTCCTATGATGAAGGGCTTTTGCCATGTGTATGATAAACTAATTACAAAAAAAAAAAAATTTTGAAGAGTGTTGGGGCTGGAACCAGGACCTTGTGCATGCTATGTGAGTTCTCTGTTACGGAACCACACACCAAGCCTTCTTGTCCCTGTTGTAGTAGGCTCAACACTTCATGGAGGTAAAACATACATGTTGTTAGAGCACCACTTGAAATGCATGAATGATTCAATGGTTGATTGTTAATTTACCACATCCTGCAGCCATTTCCACAACTCCATTTTTGAACATTTCTATTCCCCTGAAAGATCCCTGTGCCCCTTTGCAGTCAGTTCAGGTTTCAATCCCAGACAATCATTGGATTAACTTGATATGTGTTCAGATTTGCATATTTGTGGGATAGCCCTACACATGTAGTGCGGCAATACATATTTTTAAAGTATTTCCCTCCTCACTTTATGATATATTTTCAAGGCTTGTACATTATGGCATATACCAGGCCTTTATTTCTCTCCATCTAAATAATCTCCCAAGGTATGAATGATAATAGGTTGTTCTGTGGTCACTCATGCTGAAACTTTGTATGGATGTATGTTTTTATATGTCTCTTACATTTATACTTAGGATTAGAACCAGAACAAGATCGTTTGTTTGGTGTAAGCTATATACATCTTCTAATTAGGATGAACAGTCCCAATCTCTGATTCAACTACTGGCTACCTGTGTCATCTTAGACATATAAATTACTATCTGTCTATCTGTCTATCTATGTCTCAGATTTTTGTTGAGTAAAATGATGTTGTATGACAAACTTTTTCACAAGAGACACAACACACATGTCTGTTCACCCCAGATAGAGGAATCCATGACAGACCAAAGTATGGATACACCAAAATCCAACATGATGAACCAATGATTTTATTGGGGTTACTTACAGGAATATGGATGTGTGGTTACTTACAGGAGCAGAAATGACTGAAAGACAGCTGTATAACCAAATCCTACCCCAACATGGGTGACGGTTCACAAAAGCTGGGAACTGGGAGCACACTACATAGCCAAAAAGTTTGGGAAATGACCTTTTCAGGTGGCTCAGTTGGTCTAAACCTTTTCTAGGCAGCTTGGCTTGGTTTTATTTCTAATAGACAATTTTGTTGGTCTTTGCCCATTAGTTCTCTGTCTCTCTCTGTCTCTCCCTCTGTCTCTGTCTGTCTCTCCCTCCCTCCCCCCTCTCTCTCCTGCTTGCTTCACCTCTGCTTCTTTCAGTCAGGTGGACTAGTCTGAGAGTATTCTTTGCAGCTTGCCTCTTCTGAAAGTAACTCTTAGCAGTCTTCTTTACTGTTTAGGACCTTCCTTCCTCAAGAATAGAGAATCTAGTCATTTTCATGGATTTCCTGAAGATATTTTGAGTTGCTTTACTTCCAGTCATTAGGAACTTCCATGCAGTATTTTGCCTCCCCTTAGAATGCCCAGTTGTTTTGCCTCCCTGTAAACATCCTGTTTTAAGAAGTTTCCCGCAAAAATGGAAAGTTAATCTCCTAGAAACTGTTACACAACAAATGGAAAGGGTCACAAAAACAGACAGTGGGGGTTTAGAAAAGATAAAGTGGATCAATATTGATGAAATGTTTTGACAAGCACCTGTATTATATATAGCAAGTGAAATTAAAGTATTTGTTAATGAAATAAATATGATCAATATGAAGTTTCACTTAGACTATGTAAGCCTTTAGAGCTGGAAGGTACCTTTAAGAGAACTGAGTTTCCATATGGAATTAATGTGTTGAACCTGTGGGATACAAAAGGTGTCATCGTAAAGGTTTTGTTTCCTACTGTCCCTTACATTTAGCCCAGAGCAGTTTTGTGGTCTGTCCCATAACTTTCCCAGCTACGTTGGATGACAGAATCACAGTGAAACTTGTGGGAACAGCAGGTCAAAGTGAGTGATGGAAAGGTCTAAGCTGTGTACTCGTCAGTGCTCTGGTCCTCATTCCTGGTGCTAACTCACTTGCCCCTCTCCCTGCCAGCTGTAGTGTTGGACAGTGACCTCTACTCTACAGTCAGTAATGTTCTTTTTTCTCGACTCTTTCCTAACTAACCAACTGCATAAAGGTAAACAAAGGGAATTGGCAGGTTGTATCTTAGTTAACATCTTTGTAAACTGGATCTGGATCTCTGTACTTTGGGGCCTGGTGTTTGATGTTCATTTCTCTTTCTGGAACCCCCTGAATATGACCTCAATGTCATGGATGGATACTTGGGCTGGCTATTGACTGAGTGTCCCCTGAACCTCTCCAATCACTTATTCTTCACGTTGTACTCACTGCTCTTTTCCTTTCCATGAGCCATTCAAACCCGGAAGACTGTTTCTGTAGTTCTTTGAAAAATACCCAAAAACTACATGGCAATAATTGGCCCCACCACTTGAATCTGATGTTTCTGTTACCTTCAACTCAGCATTGAAAGAGTGTCTCAGTATCCCCAGACCTTACAGTACCTGAGGCTATCACTTGGACAGCTTGATTAGGACCGTCTTTACCACTATGGAAGGTTGTACTATACTTCTCTTTTTACTACTCTTTTAATAAAATGATTGGAAATTCTGGCTACTAACAAAATCTCAGGGGCCCATGGGAGACACTAATGTGTGGTCTCTTTTCAAGAGCAGGTATGTGGAATCCATTGAGCTGCTTGAGTTGCTGTGGGCCATACCCTTCTGGGGATTCCTCAGTCTTACTCCTCTTATTTGGCACAAGTAAACAACCGGCACCATTCTCAAAAGAAGCTGCCTTCACTGTCTGCTCCACATCTGTTTGCTTTCCTCTTTAAAGTCTTTGATTTGGATGAGAGGCTCCAGAGTAAGGGGCTTAAACTTTTGTACAGAGGACTTTAAAGCTCCCTTAGAAAATATGTTCCTGTTGTCCCTGTCTCAGGCCTAGATCATAGCCTGGTTCCTCTGTCAAAGAATCACCTAGTGCTATGTTTTCTTTGCTGAAAATGTGGAAATCCTGCTTCCTGCTTTGGGAACTACCCAAAAGCTTCCAGTGGGATGGATGGATGGATAGATATAGATATAGATATAGATATAGATATAGATAGATATATTGGGGGGGAGCTTAATAAACAGTACAATGGTAAATCTTTCTGTACTCAGTTATAGATTCTTAGAAGGAGCATCTCCTGCCAACACCACTCCCTGTGTTAGTAACAGCAACAACAGCCTCTAGGGGATATTGTAACACCAGAAGTTTCCTTCCTGGGGCACTGGGATTTCCTCACAGTATAAGTACACAGGTGATGTATTTCCCTCTTGCCCAATTTTGCAACTAACTGAGCAGTTTCCCCCTTCATTTTGGCTCTGGAAGCCAAAGCTTTTATATGTACCCCACTGACCTGTTTGTCTTTACCAATACTGACTTAAAGTGGTTGAAACTAACTTAAACTAATTTAAAGACTCATTTCTGTTTCTCTCACTAACCACATTTCAATAGCATAATAGTCATATGTAGTTGATGGCTACCATGTTAGACTACACAGAATACACTCCCATTATTGCAGAACATTGTATTGGTCACAACTGTTCTAGGAATCTAGGTATGATGTCACACACTTTTAGAGGCTTGGAGAGCTAAGGAAGAAGAATCAACATGAGTTTAATGTCAGCATGGATTATATAGTGAGTTCCAGGCTAGTCCAGGCTATATAGTGAGACACTGGATGAATGGTGATGCCAGGCATAATGGTTTGTACCTGTGAACCCAATACTCTGGAGATTAAGGCAGGAAAATCAGGAACAGTTCCATGTTAACCTGGGCTGCATAGTAAGATCCAGGTTGGTCTGAGCTAGCTGAGTCTTCAGGAAGAACTATGGACATTATCTCTGTTAACTAATTGATATTTTATAGGAAGAGAAAATGGTAACATGACATCATTGGCTTTTCAACAAAAGAATGTAGTAACTTCATCGGTTAAAAAAAAAACCTCAGGAAACCTCCTTTGGTTGTTTTATAGACTTGAGACAGACCTTTCATTGCTCTGGACATCAGTATGGGAGTCATGCCTTGGCTAAGGTCAACTCTGCACTTGCTGTTTTATTCTAAGCTTCTTTCTTTCCCACTCCACAGATGTCCTGATGTCGTGTCCACATTCCACTTTCTTCTATTCTGATGCCATATTTAAGTAAAACAAAAGACTTTACTCCCCAAACCCTGAGTTGGGGAATAAAATCCCCATCGTCCTCCTTACCTCACGCATTTCCCTTTCATATTAATGTTGCCATAGCCAGTTATATCTTTGTCTAAATCCACAGAGGACCCCTGTGCCATCCTCTGGTGGCTCATGACCCATAGGACTAAGTCAAAAGTCAGCCTTCAGAAAGGTTGTTCCCTTGCTACCTTTTGTCGCCTTGCCCCAGATCATCCATTATTTGGCTGCACCCTGAACTCCATACTTGAGGCTTTACTCAAGCTCTCCCCTTTACCTTGATCTCCTCCAGTTTGTTTTCGTTTGTTTTTTTTTTTTGATCTACCTCCTTGATTGTTATAGCAAAAAACCTCCTCCACTGACAGCACCAGCTGCTGCACTTTTGGTTCATGTTGATCATGCTTTACCCAGGCTGTTCCCTATCAATGGCTGATTCTGGCAAAATAGAATTTATCCAGTATGCAAATTTTGGCCAGGAGCTCCCTAGTGGTTTTCTTACAGCGGTGGCTTTTGAGATAACCTCTACCTGATTCTTGTCTATCTCTCTTTTTGGAGATTAAACCTACATTGCAGGCTAGCACTCTTGCCTACCCCCCCTCCCGTACATCTTTGCTTGTTAGAAAAAAATAATCAACACATTAATAATTTCTCTGATTCAGACAAAACCTGATCAGACAAAGCCTAATCAAGTATTTATTCATCCACATGTGCCTCCTTGTATGTATCTCTTATTATAGCACTGCATTTTGGTTGTGAGCCTAGCCTTTAATGGCTGAGCCATCTCTCCATCTCTATAACCACCACTACCATCATTGTGGCATTTTTCTCTACCATGTTAACTATTTCTGACCCCCTCCTGCTTCCCAATCACAGAGTTCTTCTTTGCCTCTGAAACGGTGCCCCCCTCAGAATCCCCCCACCCTGGGGCATCAAGTCTCTACAGGATTGGGCTCATCTTCCACTAAAGCCAGACAAACCAATCCTCTGCTACATGTGTGCAAGGGGTCCTTGGACCAGTTTGGTTATGCTCTTTGGTTGGTGGTTCAGTCTCTGGGAGCTCTGAGGGGTCCAGATTAGTTGACACTGTTGGTCTTCCTAGGGGTTGCCACCTCCTTCAGTTCCTTCAATCCCTCCCCTAACTCCTCATAGGGGTCCCTGACCTCTGTCCAATGTTTGTCTGGGAGTAACTGTATCTAATTCAGTCAGTGGCTGGGTAGAGCCTCTCAAAGGACAGGCATGCTAGGCTCCTGTCTGCAAGCACAATATAGCATCAAAAATAAGTGTCATAGATTGGTACCCATCCATGGAGTGGATCCCAAGTTATGTCAGTCACTGGTCTCTATTCCTTTAGTCTCTGCTCCATTCTTACCCCTGCATTTCTTTTAGACAGGAGCAGTTTTACAGGTTGGTTGGTGTCCCCATTCTTCTACTGACGGTCCTGTATGACTACCTGTTTCTTCAGGTTCCATATCCCCACTGTTGGTCATTTCAGCTAAGGTCACCCACATTATGTCCTGGGAGCCTGCCCCATCTCAGGCCTCCAGGACTTTCTAGAGGTTCCCCCACCCCCAGTCTACACCCCCACCCCTGGCAACTACATATTTTCATTCATTCCCCTGGCCCTCTGAATCTCTCTCCTGTCTGCTGCCATACCTGTTTCTTCCTTCATTTTCCCCTTCCCTTCCCTTCTCTTCTCCCACCCAGGTCCCTCCTTCCCTCTGCCTCCCATGATTATTTTGTTCCCTTTTCTATGTGGGACTGAACCATCCCCACTTGGGCCTTCCATTTTGTTTTACTTCTGTGGGGTGTATCATGGGTATTCTGTACTTTTTCTGGCTAATATCCACTTATCAGTGAGTATATATCATGCCTGTCCTTTTGGGTCTTAGTCAAAGGACATTGTCAATAGGACAAAATGGCAGCCTATAGAAAAAGATCTTCACTAACCATACATCTGACAGAAGGCTAATATTCAAAATATACAAAGAACTCAAGAAGTTAGACTCCAAAAACAAAAAAAAATAAGCAAACAAAAAAAAACAACAACAAATAGCCCAATTTAAAAATAGGGTACAGAGCTAAACAGAGAATTCTCAACAGATGAATCTTGAATGTCCAAGAAGTACCTAAAGAAATGTTCAGTATCCTTAGTCGTCAGGGAAATGCAAATCAAAACAACCCTGAGATTCCATCTCGCACCAGTCAGAATGGCTAAGATTAAAAACTCAGGTGATAGTAGATGCTGGCGAGGATGAGGAGAAAGAGGAACACTCCTCCACTGTTGGTGGGACTGCAAGATGGTGCAACCACTCTGGAATCAATCTGCTGGTTCCTCAGAAAATTAGAAATAGTTCTTCCCAAAGACCCAGGTATACTGCTCCTGGGTCAATATACTCAAAAGATGCTCCACCATACCACAAGTACACATATGCTCCACTATTTTCATAGCAGCCTTAATTATCATAGCCAAAAGCTGGAAACAACCCAGATGTCCTTCAACAGAGGAATGGATACATAAAGCGTGGTTCATTTCCACAGTGGAATACTGTTCAGCTGTTACAAACCAGGACATCCTGAGTTTTGCAGGCAAATGGATGAAACTAGAAAATATCCTGAATGAAGTAACCCAGACCCAAAAATCCTCCTTCAGTGTGAATCGTGTTAAAGGAAAGCATATTACATATCACTGGTCAAAAAATGATGCAGCCAAATGGTTTTTGCACAAGAGAAGGTTCTATTTGCCATTGTTGAAGTAGTGAAAATCACACACTTAATCCACTTAAATTTTAAACAGTATGGTGCCCCCAGTCTTTGTTCATTTGTTTTTCACATAGGGACTCTGCAGTACATGGCACCTGAGATTATTGATCAAGGACCTCGAGGGTATGGTGCTCCAGCTGATATCTGGTCTTTGGGCTGCACCATCATTGAGATGGCAACCAGCAGGCCTCCATTCCATGAGCTTGGTGAGCCACAAGCAGCCATGTTTAAGGTAAAATAGATTTGTTTGTTTAGGTGGTTTGGATGTTGGGACAGAACTCCCCAGATGTGAAACACAGGAGTGTGTCGCTGAAGTTGGGCACTGGCAGAAGGTTCTCACAGCCTGCTTGCCTTGCATTAGCTGCCCAGACAATTCCAAGGCCAAGATCTAAAGTCAAGAGTCTTCTGACGTTTCAGTCCCAATAGAACCCTCAATGTAAGGGCTAGAATGTAGAAAGAACTTCCCCTGAACACATCCAATTGATCCAGCACTCTAATGGATCCATATGGGGCCACTGAAGACCATACCTGTAGCTTCCATCACAGAGGTTGGAATCTAGAGCAGCTGGTGCTAAGGAAAACAATTCTATCTGCTTTCTGATCTGTTGAACTCTTCTGCTGAGAAAGCACACCTGACAGCCATGAACTGTATTCATCACAGGGCAAAAGTAACTTTCCTGGTTCTCTTCCTGTCTCCTGCTTTTCCTTAGCTAATACGCTGTACAAGCTCTTTGGAATTGATTCACTTTTTGGGGTGAAGTCAGTTTTTATTGCCCACAAAAGCATAATGAAAGCACTTTTAGTGATGTACTTATGCCAGGCATGGTGGCAGAATCCTGTAATCCCAGCACTTGTGAGGTAGAGGCAGGATGATCAGGAGTTCAAGGCCATTCTCAGCTACATACTAAGTTTGAGGCCATCCTGGGACAGAGGAGACCCTTTCTTATACCCACTCCAACCATACACTTGCAAGATGCCAGGTGCTACCCACCACTTTGCCATTTTCATTCAAAGAGTCACGAGAAGAACTGCATCTTCCCACTTTAGATTCAGGTCCTGTGCTGGTGGGCACTGCCAACATCTCTTCCCTATTGCTCAAGTGAGGGGTGCTACAAATAATGCCCCGCATTTCAAATCCTGGTGATTGGATTCTATCCAGCATCAAATATTCTTCTAATTCTTAGGCTATTCATTTGTTCAAGCTATGAGGCATTGTGTCTTGAGAATGAGATGTGCCACTTGATTAAGAGCTTTATAGAGATAAAATCGGAAGGCTCTGTAGTTTCAGAGCTCAAAGAGTAGAGCAAGGAAATCAAAACCAACCTCCAGGAAAGCCAAAGAGTGGGCATTGAGCACAGACAATAAAGACACAGTGGACTTGGGGAAGGTACAAGACAGTGGTTAGGATGACTGCTTCTAAAAAGGCCAGAGAGCAGCCTCTAATGAGAACAGCTGCGTCCTACGCAGAAGTTATGCAGTTTTCACAGAAGAGTTCTATGCCATCATGGGACATGTATCTGGGAACTGATTCTTGCTCCACTGTGGATCACAGGGACCTCCTTTAGCAGCGCAGCAATTAGCTGGCAGGAAGAACTGAAGCACTTGGTCTTTTTTTTTTAACATTATTTTTTATTGGATATTTTATTTACATTTCAGATGTTATCCCCTTACCCTATTCCACTCCCCACGCCCAGGAACCCCCATCACATCCCCCCTCCTCCTGTGTCTATGAGAATGTGCCCCCACCTACCCCTCAACTCCCACCTCCCCACCCTCGAGTTCCCCAAATACTTGGGCACAGGAGCAAAGTTTCTGAACAGAACACCAATGGCTTATGCTCTAAGATCAAGAATTGACAAATGGGACTTCATAAAATTGCAAAGCTTCTGTAAGGCAAAGGACACGGTCAATAGGACAAAACGACAACCAACAAATTGGGAAAAGATCTTTACCAATCCTTCATCTGATAGAGGGCTAATATCCAATATATACAAAGAACTCAAGAAATTAGACTCCAGACAACCAAATTACCCTATTAAAAAAATGAGGTATAGAAATAAACAAAGAATTCTCAACTGAGGAAACTCGAATGGCTGAGAAGCACCTAAAGAAATGTTCAGCATCCTTAGCCATCAGAGAAATGCAAATCAAAACAACCCTGAGATTCCACCTCACACCAGTCAGAATGGCTAAGATCAAAAACTCAGGTGATAGCAGATGCTGGCGAGGGTGTGGAGAAAGAGGTACACTCCTCCATTGTTGGTGGGATTGCAAGATGGTGCAACCACTCTGGAAAACAGCACTTGGTCTTTCAAATCCTAGGAAAAAAGCACTTATCTCTCCCTTAGCCACCACCTTAGCCAGTAGGGCAGTCTACCTTATCTGTAGGATGGGCAATTTGCTTATCTGTAAAGTGGCAGCCTCAGGCTATGCTTGCTCGTGAGTTAGAGCTGGAGGCTAAGAATCTGGGCTGTGGGGTAAAATAGAGGTAGAGAGATAAGGGAGAAGGGTGTAACTGAGTATCTGGAAAGATAGTATCAACCTTTGAATATTCTCAGCTGGAGGCTTTCCTGCCTTGAAACCTGCACCCTCCGGAGCAGCCAGTCTCAACCATGGGTCTCTACCCCAACTGGGATCCTATATCAGATATTCTGCATATCAGATATTTACATAACAATTCTAACAATAGCAAAATTATAGTTAGGAAGTAGCAGCAAAAATAATTTTATGATTGAGAGTCACCACACCATGAGGAACTGTATTAAAGTCACAGCATTAGGAAGATTGAGAACCACTGCTCTAGAGGCTTAAAACATAGCTGTTCCTTAGAATTCTGAGCTGGCTATTGGCCTTTCAATGTTCTTCCTGGGTTTACTCATGGGTTCGTCCAACTGGTGGCCTTGCCAGGGCTCTCCTGCCTGGCTGAGGGTACAACAGGGTAAGGATCAGCTACTCTTCCACATGGCTGTCTATCCTGGCTCCCTTCTTATACGTTGGTGGTATCCAGATTCCAAGAGCAGGCTCTACCATGCTTTATAAGGCCTACCTAAGTCCTAAAAGCCTCACAATATTGTTCTCCTGACAGTTTCTTGGTATAAGTCATGAGAAACAAGCTAAGACTTCAGGGAAGGGGAAGTTGACTCCATTTGTCGATGGGAGGAGCAGAAACATCATGTAGCAACAGGATATCTAAATAAATGTCACCAAGCTTTTCTCAAGAGATGGCAACCTATATTGAAAGTGCACACACCTGAACTCACCCGATGCTAACACTGTTAACTATCCCTTCAATACAGGTAGGGATGTTTAAAATCCACCCTGAAATTCCAGAGGCCCTTTCAGCTGAAGCCAGAGCCTTCATCTTGTCTTGTTTTGAGCCTGACCCTCAGAAACGTGTCACTGCTGGTGACCTTCTCCAAGAAGGGTTCTTAAGGCAGGTGAACAAAGGCAAAAAGAACCGAATTGCTTTCAAGCCATCAGGTAAGGCCTACCTGGACAGCTGGGGAACACCCCGGGTTTGAGCTCCTCTCATGCTCAGAGAAAGAAGTTGGGGCCCTGGAGTACCAGCCTTCCCATGCTGGGTCCACTTCTGTGAAGAACAGCAGTAGTGATCCCAGAGGTCTGAAGAGAATCCCAGCCAATTGTCTACCTATTTTCTGACAGACACAGGGGCATCACTTTGACACCATTCCTGTACTTCAAGTATTTCTTTGAGGAGGAGGAAGGCAAAAGGTCCCTTGTCTGGGGTTTTGTAATTTTCCCACATGTAGAGCCTGGTGCTTCATTTTTGAAGTCTGGCCTGTCATCCTGTGTTGATACTGACCTTACTAAAAGGACACCCTGGGGAAATCTGACTGTGGTTACTGTCCTGAAGGTTACAAAATCCTATGTGACACATTTACATGTAGTTAAGTCCTGTCTGTGAACCTGTTGGCCTCTAAAAAGAAAACAAGTTTTCTTCTTTTCATTGAGTGGGTAAGTCAGAGGCTATGACAGTGTAGCTCACCAACTTGCTGTAGAGCCTAGCTTTATTGTGAGGTCCACCCCTACCCTACATTTTCACTAGGATCCTTCCACTAGAGAGTGTACCAGCATATTAAGAGCAGTCCGTGATTAGTGAGCCCTTGTGTGGGGGCCTGGCCACTCTCTGGCTGTTTCTCCACAGAGGGTGTTCGGAGTGGCACGGGTACTCTGGCTCTGCCTTCATCAGGAGAGCTTATGGGCAGCAGCAGCAGTGAGCATGGCTCAATCTCCCCAGATTCAGATGCCCAGCCTGATGCATTCTTTGAGAAGGTCCAGGCGCCCAAACATCAGCTGAGCCACCTTCTCAGGTACTCTCATTGTCCCTCATCCCCCTGTGGTGGTCCTCTGAAGGGTGCTGGTTTTTCTTCAGTACTGGAACACTTGCTGTGTCACAGAAAGGGGTTTTGCAGGGAACAGAGTGGCCAGAGAGACATGTCTTCACCCAGTGTCCCTTTTCTGTCCTTTCTCTTCTCTGGTTTTTCTGGTTCTTCCTCCCTCTCCCCTCCCCCTCCACACTTCCCCTTTCTTGTCTTCTCTTCCCCTTATGCTCTCTGCCACCCTGTCCTCTCCCTCTTCACCTCCCCTCCCTTTTGGCCCCTTATCTCCTTATTTCCCTCCCCCTAAATACCAAGGGGGGAGTCAAGAATGAGAGAGGGGATACCACACACCTTATCCACCAGCCTTCTTCCACAATTTCTCTTCTGGAGAAATTGTGTTCCCCAGGGCAAAATGTGCTACTCTTCCCAGATACACAGGAATTGTTGAATGTGTTTATCTACAGTGTTCCAGATGAAAGCTCAGCCTTAGATGACAGAAGCACAGCCTTACCCCCAGAGGAGAGGGATCCTGGTCTCTTTCTACTGCGCAAGGACAGTGAGCGCAGAGCCATCCTGTACAGAATCCTTTGGGAGGAACAAAATCAAGTGGCTTCCAACCTGCAAGAGTGTGTGGTCCAGGTACAGGCCGAGGAAAGGCCTCTGATAATCCCACCCACTCTACCTAGTCCAGATCTCCAACAGGTGTAAACAGGGACAATAAAGTGTCCTACATCCTGGTACATTCTCATAGTTGCAGTAATTACTATATTTATTCCCCAACACCCTTCTTTTCCTGACAAAAAGCGGTTTTTCAGCTTACTGCAGTATTCCTGGCATTGGTAGGCTGGTGCTGCCCTCTGGTGGATAACAAACCAGATGTCAGCTGAACGCTCTGAGAGGCTTAGCCCTCCCTTGGTCTCCCCTCTCCCCCTATAAACCATGCAGAAGCAATGGATCTCACCCTATGAGTCACAACTCCCTTGGGGTCACATATCACATGATACAGATAATTCATAACAGTACCAAAGCTAGTTATGAAGTAGCAACAAAAATAATCTTCAGATTGGGGGAATCACATGAAGACCGGTATTAAAGGGTTGCAGCATTAAGGTTGAGAACCACTGTGCTAGAGCCTACACTCAGGAGACAACAATCACTGGAGGGAGAATGGTTATGGAAGAAAACCAAGTTTTAACCAGGTCACAGTAGTAGCAAAGCATTCTCTCGCCTCTTATTATGGATAGGAAGGTACTTTGAAGAGGACACTGTCCTTCTGTGAACTCTACCTTCCACAACGGCTGTAGAGTGGTCAAACAGGAAGTAAGGATCATTCCAACCTGGCTTAGTGCTGAGGTTTTATGTATACCCACCGACCAGGGAGAACCCCCAAGACTTACAGGAAGGATATGGATGAGATTCAGGAAGAGATCCTTACTCAGGGGCTCCCACAATTCTGTTGGCAAATGGAGTGTCTACTTTCCCACAATGCATTTGGAAATATCTGTCTTCCCTCCAACTCACTCAAATGAAACTGATTAGTGTGTGTGTGTGTGTGTGTGTGTTGTGTGATTTCAGAGTTCAGAAGAATTGCTTCTCTCAGTTGGCCACATCAAACAGATAATTGGAATCCTAAGGGACTTCATCCGCTCCCCAGAGCACAGGGTGATGGCAGCCACAATATCAAAACTAAAGGTGGACCTGGACTTTGACAGCTCATCCATCAACCAGATTCACCTGATTCTGTTTGGATTCCAAGATGCTGTGAGTGCACTATCGGGCCCTGGAGAACATGATAGCCAAACCAGTTAACTCATTCTTCTGTAGCACCCATTCCTTCTCATTTGTTTACAACCTGAATCCCAAATCTTAGCAGCTCTTTGTAAACATTAAGTATATAGTAATTACATCACTTTGTGAAGTGTACCAATTGCATTTGACCACCAAGAGCATGGGATATAGGAAGATGACATTGGCCAGCATAGTGGCTATACTTCTGTGCCTGTCCAGATGTATGTTACTCCAATTCTAAAGCCAGGTCTGGTTTATCTTCTTACATGCTCCCACTATAGTCGGTCTGTCATGTTATAGATGCTCCATAAATGTTCCTTGAATAAACAACCAAGAGGCCCAGTGACATTGATCCCATTGTGATAGTCATCATTTAGAATCCATTGTGACTCAGGGTCCACCTAGAGGATTCAGAAGAATGAACCAGGCAGAAATCCAGGGCAGCACAGCACTAACTCAACTTAGTGGGAATAGAAACAAATTAGAATTAATAAGTGTTTCTTAAAAGTTCAACCAAATAGACAAAGGAACTTTTGTGATTTCTTTAGGTCAACAGAATTTTGAGAAACCACTTAATTAGGCCCCACTGGATGTTTGCAATGGACAACATCATTCGCAGAGCTGTGCAGGCTGCAGTTACCATTCTCATTCCAGGTAAGTGGCCTCTTGCACTCAAGATCAGATTCGGGCTGCCGAAAAGACCAGTAGATATCCTCAGCATCCAACAGCTGTCGCTTTGTTTCATTTTAGCTTTATACTTCCCTACAGTTAAGTAAAGCTGCCATAGATCTTTCTGGGGCTGTCTGATAACATCTCATGGTGCCCTACCTACCTCCTAGGCATAATGATTGTGTACAGGTTATACTTTTGATCTTACAGGAGTCAATGTTTGAAGGCAGGGATCCTCTAGTGCTCATACAGCCTCCTCAGTGTACATGCTCTCTCATGCTTATCAGATAGTTGATAATCACAGGCTGTTTCTTCCCTTAGAATCATCCTGTAATGGCTCTAGATCTTACTATGTGTGGGTGTGTGCACCCACATGGTCGTTCCTGGGAACCAACTCAGGCTCTTGTGTGCTGAAGCACATGCTGTACCTCTCTGAGCTTTCTTTTTGAGACGCAGTCCCCAGGTTGCTTCTTTTGTGCTACTCTGGCTGAGGATGGCAGGTTTTAGAATTGTCCTTTCCTCTTGACACTGAACCCTTGCTGGTCACGTCTGCCTGTTCTCTCAGATGCTCCTTGGAACAGGCACCAAGCAGAGCATTGTCCTGTTTGTACCATTTATGGCTAGCTGGTCTTTACATCCTTCATTGTCAGTTTTTTCTTGTGTAAACTGGGAAGGACCGTATTTACACTGCAGAGTCCAATCAAGTCATCTTTTTAGTCAGTAGTCCCCTCATATAGCAAGCACTGCATTGAACTGCCTTGTTGAGTGCCATTCTGTACCTTTATGTGTTTTTACAGAGCTCCAAGCCCACTTTGAGCCTGCTTCTGAGACTGAAGGGGTAGACAAGGACACAGAAGTGGAAGGGGACTATCCCCTAGTAGACCTCCTCAGCCAAGAAGTACATGTGACACCCAGAGGCACCAGACCTGGCTCAATGGCTATCCAGGAGGGCCAGCAGGACCCAAGTCTCCAACTGAGCAAGCTCAGGCAAGAGACCAACAGGTCAGGATCTTGCAAACCCTGTACAAGACTCCCTGATCACTATTGAGAATTTTCCCGGAGACGTGGAAAATATATACACAGTCGCAAACTGGAACAAGGGTACATTTACAGCTTCAGCAGAAACCAAGGCCTCTTGCCTTTCAATGCCAGGAATCAGTACAGTGCCTTGTCCTAGGTCACACATAAATCTTCCATATCAAAAGTCATCTGAGTTTTGTCATCCTAATAGAGCCCCTGGTATGGCATGTGGCCTAGCAGTGAATAGCTGCAGTCTGCCCCACAGCAGTTGGAGTAGGGGGCAATATATCACTTTATATAGACAGTGATGTGTCCTATAGCCCTGTCCTTAAGCCTTCCCAGTCACTTGTTAAATTGCCTTTCCAACCTTGTTAGTGAATGTAATCCCCCTTTGCTCTGGAAATTCTTAATTGTCAATAACCTTTTAAGAAATGTTATCCACAGACACATAAACTAGCTGGTGATTATTCAATTGCCACACTTGTACTTGTGGCAGTGCTGTCTGAATGGGGGAAGTTAGGTACTGGACACACATTTTGGATGAAAAGATTTTAATCTTATGTCACTAATTTTTAACACCTGGAATTTAAATGATCATGATGGCAAAACTAAGACCACAAATGTAAAAGTTGGTAGCAAAATGCATAGCGTTTCCTTGAAATGCCTTTGCAGAAAGATTTGTGATTCTCCAACTCACTATTAATGTGACTAGCTACTAAATAACTCACCCTGCCTAGCCTCATGCTCTGGCATAAACATGGACATCATTTCCATTAACCACACAGAGGCTCAAGCTACTTAATGAAGGCAGGAAGGGCAGAGGTGAGAAAGGATTTTTGACTTGGTGAATGCTAGTATTTTTGCCTCATGGTCTTGCCTGGGAAGAAGTGTCCACCAAAAAAAAAAAAATGACCACAAAACAGTTTTTTCATCCACTTATATTATGGCTGTACCTTCTCAGGGCAACATCAATAACAAGCTTCAGTCATTTACAGCCTAGTCCTCGAGTCCTTTGTTCACCAATACAGAGAAACTAATTAAAAGGGCATGCCAGGTGGTTAAAATAAACTAATCTTGCTTATTAGATACATGAGCAAACAAAAAGAGGCTAGCCATGGTTCTGACTTGCAACCCTGTTCCCTTCCAGTGTTAAGGAGCTAGCATGTGGAGATCCGGAAGTCTGAGGCTTAACTGTACAAAGACTTGCCTTTCATGCCCCAGGGAGACCATGAGTAAGACTGTCACAAAATGAGTAAGGCCCTACCTGTGAGACTGAGTAAATTGCTTAAAGAAACTGTGCATGGAAAAGAATGTTCACTTCCTAAGAATTGTTCTAGGTTTAAATGCTCTACGGGCAGTCCTGGGTCTAGTACTCAGTGAGTGCTAGCAGCATGCCTCCCCAGCTGTTTTCACCAAATACTCTTGCTTTGGCTCCTAATGAGCTGAGAATAAAGGCTACCTATCCTAGCTATTTACCTGACTTGATTTTAATAACCAGTTCGTCCTTCTGGCCAAGTTCTAATGATCATCAGGAAATTCAGTTTTGGTTCCTGATACATTTTGAAACAAAACTGTCTTAGTCCACAAAGGCTGCTCTAAAAATTAATCTACTTTCTTTCTCACATCTCTGCACATTGCAGTCTAGTTCAAAGTACTTAACTCAAGAATTCTATCACCTTCAGTTAAGTAGGCAGACTTAGTGTCTGAGCTCAGGTCTGCCTGCCGATGTATGTCGTATACTCACATGTCCTCAACTGGTGTCAAGGCACTAGTTTCTCTTCTCAAGGCCCCTTAAATCATTTTAGTAAGAATTTCAGGATGGATCCAAACATCAATTCCATTGCAAAATATTCCTACACTCTTTCAGTATTGGGGCTTTGCTGTCAAGGAGAAGAAACAGTTTTCCTATACCAGCCAAAACCTCTACAGAAATCTTTAGTAACCGCCCACTTGCTTCTCTTTGTGGCCCCACAGTTGGGATTGTGTCCTTTTTTCCCTACTATCTAATGTTCATCAAATGTATGAATTGAAATGTGAATACTTCATGAATGATGGGTTTCTTGTTTTTTAAAAACAGACTTTGGGAACACCTAGTTCAAAAAGAGAGGGAGTACCAGAATCTTCTTCGGCTAATTCTAGAACAAAAAACTCAAGAATTATATCACCTTCAGTTACAATGCAAATCCAATGGTGAGTCACTTTCCCTTTGCTCTGACATAGGTGTCAAAGAGGGACAAACTACTAAAATCTGACTTCTGCCATGAGTAACTAAATGGTTAAGGTTACCATATATTATATGAACAGAAGTCCTAATGGGTAAGGGTAGAGCTCAGAAGATTAAGAAAGAACAGGGTAGCAAAAATGTATCTTGACTTTGATAGTCATTCCACAGCTTTGCATCAAAAGATACCTACATTAGACTGACTCTCATATCTGCCCCTCAGGCACAGAAGTAGCTCTTGGAATGAAGAACTGGAAGCATTTTTTTTTTTTTTGGTTTTTTGAGACACAGGATTTCTCTGTGTACCCCTGGCTGTCCTGGAACTCACTCTGTAGACACGGCTGGCCTCGAACTCAGAAATCTGCCTGCCTCTGCCTCCCAAGTGCTGGGATTAAAGGCATGCACTACCACTGCCCGCTTCTGCTACAAAATCTTAACACAAACTTCTTCCACTGTAGTGAGTTCCACTATAGTAAGGACTATCCAGCCTGAGATAAGATACTTTAAAGCTGCCTGACAGTGGTGGCGCACGCCTTTAATCCCAGCACTTGGGGGAGGCAGAGGCAGGCGGATTTCTGAGTTCGAGGCCAGCCTGGTCTACTGAGTGAGTTTCAGGACAGCCAAGGCTACACAGAGAAACCCTGTCTCGAAAAACAAACAAACAAAAAAAGACACTTTAAAGCTGAGAACAAGCATTTAAGCAAGACTGACTAGCTCAAGTTCCAAACTTACTAAAAGTATTTTAGGTAGAGATGACTGTTCATCCCTTGGGGAAAGGGAACTCAAGAACTGTAAAAGTAGTTGAATCAAACAAGTTTAATTCATTTCCTTTTCACATCACATTTACATTTCTGTTTGGATACATCATTACATCCACTTTGTTACTTTTGAAGCAGTTTATGGTTATACATTACAATACAAATAAAACAAAATTGGAATCATTATAGGTGGTACAGAGAACCCACCGCCCCCTGATGGACTTGGAACTGACAGAGAGCTTATAGACTGGTTGCAACTACAAGGAGTGGATGCAAATACAATAGAAAAGGTAAATTTCTAAATCAAAGTATTCCTATGATATTGTTGAAAAGCTGCTTATCCATACATCGACTCTTTCAGATTGTTGAAGAGGATTATACACTTTCTGATATTCTCAATGATATCACTAAGGAAGACCTAAGGTGCCTCAGACTACGGTAAGAGAGCCTCCAAACAGTTAAATAATAGAAATTTCTTCATGTGAATACATTTACATGCTGGTAGCGTCCCCCTATCTTTGAAATTTATTTTTCCTATGTCGTAGCAAACACAGCTCATTTTCTCAGGTTCAAGGTAACAAGGCATGAGGTGATAGACCTTTCTTTTTACACTCTTGTTTAAATGCCCACGCCTCTACACAAAGCCACCAGCGTTCCTATGGTACCATGTCCAGAAAAAGGCAACATACTTTTTTTGCTCTTAAGTTACAGATGACATTTGAAGAGTAGATGGCTGCCTTCAAGTTTGTTTTTCTTAAGCAAATTATTGTCTTGCAGTGGTGGTGTCCTCTGTAGGCTCTGGCATGCAGTCTCCCAGCACAGAAGACAGATGCAGGAGTCCTCACAATGAGCCAAGCTGCGAAGAATGAGCAAAAACTACCCCACACCTGCTTATGACTAAAGCTTCTATTAGTATACACACAAACCCCGCGTTTACACAGGAAGACCCTTGTTCATTTCATTCAAGCACGTGTGATTTTAGAGCATCCTTGTTTATAAACATGATTGTAAGTAATGTCAACCCTGACCTAGTATTTAAAATGTTAGCATACCTTATAGCAATTGCTGGAAAAATAAAAGCATACGTATTTTATATACTAGTGTAATTACTTAAGTGTGAAAGGTTAAAAAAGGTGTGCCTTACTATGTGGAGAAAATTAAATTATTTTAAAACACATGACTGATTATATATAGCCTGTGATCAGACATGATGGTCAGTGCCAAACCAAGTCCAGCCTTCACAATTTGTGGTGGCCGCTACACTTCTACCTATGCTTTGCATTAATCCCAGCATGCCTCCATGAGGTCATTCATAGCTATGATCACACCACCAAATGGCACAGTTAGTCCTTTTAGTAACTGACCTAGGATATGATGAAGTGAAGGAAGGTTATGAACTCTTCATTACCCATCTCAAATCCTATACAAATACACTCTTATTCACATGAATACACCGAATACAACAATGTACAAACCACATGCAATTTTTACTCTCCCTTAATTTACATGTTTTCAAGACCTTTGTTGTCTGGGTATTTCCTGTCAAAGTTGAGAGCACAAAGAGTTCTTACAACAGATGAGGAACACCCATCCATCTAACAGTCTCCCATTAACTGACTGACTTAAACTTGATCCACTGGTTGGCACCACGCACTTCAAAGGGAGGATCACTGCTGTAGATGTGATAGCCTAGCTCCTCCAACGGTGGCTCTGGATCAGCCGTGGCAAACTGGGCAGCATCCTCGATTTCTTTCCTCACTTCCACATCAATCTCCTAAACAGCAGATTACAATGCAATAGATTGTTTTCAATCAAGGGCAGTTTTAGAACCACCTAAAATGTTTGCGACCCTGTTGGTAGTCATATTACGTGACTCTTCAATAGCACATGAATTAAAATGGAAAGTATATTTTTAGGAAAAGGGGAAACAAAAGTTTTTGTATGGATGTGATTAGTCACTTAAGACAGTGAGTTTGTATGTAACTCTTAATTGTGGAGGCCAGGTATCATCTCCACCTTATTTTTTTTAAGTCAGTATTATCTATCATTGAGGATTGGCCAGCATGCTCCAAGAATCTGCTTCTCTCTACCTCTACCAGAGCTAGTGTTGTACGCATGCGCCAATGTGCCCATTTTATTTTGGTGTTGGGAATCCAGACTCAAATCCTCATGCTTGTGCAGCAAGCGCTTTGCCAGCTAAGCCATCTCCCTTGTAACTCCTAATTCTCAGCAGGAGGACCAAAATATAGCCCTGTGAGACTTCAGAACACTTTCTGAGTTTGAACAAACTCAACTCTCTGGCCATCTGAGGGTGACATCTCGTGAAGGGTGGGAAACTGGTCATAGTACTCAACTTTAAAGCCAGAGTTAAACCTCCAAGAGCAACTGTACCTTTAATTCTTCCACACTTGCAAGATTGCTGTTCACCATTCTATCCTTGAGAAGCATAATAGGGTCGCTCTTACTTCTTACTTCCTGGATTTCTTCTCGAGTGCGGTAACTGTGGAGAAGAGAGACGCAGTGAGTGACAGACCCATAAACGCCTATGGACCAGAGAGCTGAGTGAAGTATATAGGAGTGTGTTTTTAAAGAGAGGAACAAGTTAATAGCGATGTCATGTCACTGTGGGAATAGCAGGGTGACAGGCTGTTAGGCATCTTTTATAGAAAGTTATTCACATCTGTATTGGTCAGGCTCTGACAGAGCCTCTCAGGGGACAGCTATATCAGGCTCCTGTCAGCAAGCACTTCTTGGCATCAGTAATAGTGGCTGCTTGCAGCCAACCATCAGACTGAACAGAGACCTCAATGGAGGAGTTAGAGAAAGGACTGAAGGAGCTGAAGGAGTTTGCAACCCCACAGGAAGAACAACAATATCTACCAACCAGAGCTCCCAGGGACTAAACCACCAACCACAGATTACACATGGAGCAACCCATGGCTCCAACTGGATGGCCTTGTCGGGCATCAATGGGAAGAGAGGCCCTTGGTCCTGTGAAGGCTCAATGTCTCAGTGTAGGGGAATTCCAGGGCGGGAGGGCAGGGAGGTGAGAGTGGGTGGGTGGGTGAACACCCTCATAGAAGCAGGGGGAAGAAGGGTGGGTTAGGGGGTTTGCGGAGGGGAAACTGGGAAGGGGGATAACATTTGAAATGTAAATAAATAAAATAACCAATAAAAAATTTAAAAAAAAAGAAAGTTATTTGCTCCAACTTGGGGCTACTCTGGCATTCTGACAAGGGCCAAGTTAGGGCCAAGTTTTGATTCACTTCTTTGATCTGGAAGGGAGAACCATCAGTTCTACCTCTTTAGCGTTAAATTTTTACATGGATGGGGCAAATGGGGGCTGGCAGTTGTGATAATTGCAGGTTCTGAAGCATCACAATACCTACCAATAAGGAAATACAGATATGCCTTGCCTTTCTCACTAAGACCCCAAAGCAGCATGGCTAGCAAACTGTTGGAAGTTTCCGCCTGGCTACTTCTGAAATAGCATCAGGGTTCTTTGGTGGGGCAGTTGCTATACAACATCCACTTGTCCGAATAATTTGTTCTCTGCCTTCCCTTAGTCCATTCTATAAAGGCTAAACTTTAAACTGACTTCTTTTGACTGTGTCAAGTCTCCTAATTCAGAATTACATGTTAGACCTAAGTGAAAAGGGACAACTGAAACTTCCCATGTGGCAGTTAGCCTTGCTCCCTACCACTGAGATTTCAAACCCCAGTCTTCTTCAGGTAGAACATGCCATGCTTGAATTTGGGGTAATGCCCCAAAATAATTCTCTATCACAGACCTGCCTTATATTCACTTCTACACTGTAATTTAGTTACGTAAGGCTCTTTTTAAAATTACTGCTCATGCTGTAACACAGAGGATACACTGCAGGGATCTTCAGGCTGCTTTTAGAGTAAGATTCAAAACAGCCACTTGATGCCAACAAAACTGCAATTTTATCCAGTTGCAAAAGCCAGTGTTGCAGAACTCTTGTCATTTTACTTACGTAGCCCAAAGCCTGCCCGCCCACTAGGGAAACTACACGTAGATTCCTCATGACTCTACCTGACTCCAGGGTCACTCATACTATGTCCATGGTAGCGATAAGTCTGTAGCTCCATCAGGATGGGCCCCTAAAACAAACCCATAAGTGATTAAGACTATGAGAATGGGTGCCGACAATCACTGGCCTCAAATGGAGACAGACAAGACACAGACATACACACACACACACACACACACACACACACACACCCGTGGACATTCAATACATTCTTAACCCTTCTATGTATCATCTCAGTTGTCAAGAGTTTACTGGTGGATTAAAACCTATTTATTGCACGTTTCCTCCTCAATTTTACCAAAAATAAATTGCAGTGGCATGTTTTCTGGGCTTAGAACAACTAGTTCGACTTTGCTACTTGGCTCTCCTTTTAAGCTAGTCTCACCATTGCCTTTCCCCTCCATGCCATACACTGAGATGTAACCTACAACAGCAAGACAGATTACACTTGACTGCCTATGAAGTCAAAGTAGACATGGGAAGGATTCCAAGTTTGATCATCCAAGGGGCTTATGACTAAGGGATGGGAACATAGGATTAACAGAATCAAACAACAAAACAACGTCAACTGGATATCAAAGTGAAGACAAAATGCCAAAGAAACACAAGAATAGAGAAAAGTGGAGTGTTTACCAGGTGAGCCACCAAATCTATGCTACCTCGTTGGACTCTGCCTCAGAGAGCTCATTAACCCAGGATAGTTCTAACAACTATCTGGAAAGGCTTCTTTGAACTCAGAGATAAATGCCATTATAAATGTATAACCTAAAAGCCTATGAAAAACTTTCCAGTCTTACCTTACCAGACCTGCAGTAGGCAGCTGCAAACTTTGTTGCCTCTCGGACACACAAGATATCCATTCCATCTACCTGTTAATAAAGGTGGAAGGGGCACAATGTAACTGAACTGTCCTGTAATTGTGGTGCTGGAGAATGGAATCAGGACCCTCCCACATGTTAGGCAAGTTCTCAGCCACTAAGCCACACCACCTGCCCTCCCATTCAACTTTGACCTCTTCAGGCCTAAGGTGATGAAACCATAGAGCAGCTAGTGACCTTACCCTCAGTCCAGGAATAAAATCTCCTCTTTTGTAGTAATCAGTGCTGGCTGCTGCTCTCTCAACCGAAGTGCCCATGCCATATCGGTTATTCTCACAGATGAAGATACAAGGTAATTTCCACAATGCTGCCATATTGTAAGCTTCAAATATTTGACCCTGAAAATATTTTATAAAATGTTCAAGTGGTTTAGTTTGCTCATTTCTCTAGACCGTTCCCATTCCTAACAACCGCTGCTCTGCCTAACACAGAAAGCATGTGCAAAGGCCAAGAGAGCCTTGATAACCACCTTTTTGATGGGGAGGGAAAAGGAGCATGTGCTGGCCATTGTACAGAAATGTGACGGGCACTGTATGACTAGTATACTTTTGGGGGGGTCTAATATAGGATACACTGTAAAGAACGTGGAGAAACACTGAGCTACCAATTACTTTTACACTCTCATTATAATCTGTCAAGACTCACTTGATCAGATAATCAGAGTGAACCAGCAGCATCTGAGATTCAGCACCTGGGACACGTCTCGCTAAGTGCCATCCAGAGACTGGTGATTAATGAGACCAAGACTGACAAAGAAACCAAGAGTCAAGGTTCTAACACTAGAGGAATCTGGTATTGCCCTGGAGTCCAAGAAAGTAAGAGTCTGTATATTTACAAGTGAGCCTGGACAACTGTTAAAAGCATATGCTGGTATTGAAGAAGTCCTAGGGTCAGTTCCCAGCACCTGTGCACATGACAGCTCACAACCATCTTTAACCCCAGCTCCAGGGGATCTTCTGATCTCTACTGGCACCAGGCAGACATGCAGTACACAAACATATAGAACAGGCAAAGTAACCACACACATAAAAATAAATAGATCTTTTAAAAAAGTTTTTAAAAGTCTCCCACCACAGAACATATCTGCAAAGCATTGAGGAGCTTCCTCATAGAAATGTACCCCCAGAAGGCTCTGGGAAATCATGTCAAGAGGTAAGTCTCTCATATGGCCATAGAACCAAATGTGAGTCTGCCACCTGAAGTGCTGTTTCAATCAACAATATGCCAATTTTTTTTATAAGTCCAAATATGACTAGTCACAATTTGGAAATTCAGAGATGCACTCACCTGATTAGCAGCCCCATCGCCGTATAATGTCAAACAGACCTCATCTTTTCCATTGTACTTGCAGGCCAGAGCAATTCCTGCTCCCAGGGGCACCTAACAGAAACAGCCAGGAAAGGACTCAATAGAAATTAGTCAGTTATGATGCTCTTAAACTTCAACTGCTGGAGAGACTGGAGCTAAACTAGCGATATATGTGGCTCCTCATTCCCACTCTGTCACTATTCACCTACCGGGTTATTTTCAACAGAACATAAATAAATACTATACTGTTTCAACAAATGCTGACATTTGTCCACCCAAAGATTTAACTACTGATCCTAACAAGGTAAAGGGGGAAGCCTAGGTATATTACACAATGAAAACCTACTGCATTGGACACTGTTGTATGTATGCTGTTAATGTTTCACCTCTCATTGGTAAGAATGAGGCCTCCCCAATCAAAGTAAGACTTTGATTTTGATTAGGCTGTCAATCTAACACATTCTTTTTGGTAACTGGGCCCCAGAGTTAGCATTATCTATGAGCAGGTCCGCGAGTGAGGGGAGGAGCAATTAGTTTTACTGAAATATAATAAGGTGAGGGAGGGCTAGCTCCGCTGTTACAGGCTTTCATGCTCTCACCACTCATGAGACACGACAAAAAGAACAAACTTTAAATCACTACCCAAATCTCCCTATTAATTCATAAATTGGTAAGACTCAGTGTTTAAACCAAACTCCCAAATTTTACTGAAATCCTTTGAGAGAAGTTCTCTGAGGTGAAGAAGTTCCTGAAGACACAGGCCAGGACCAAATCGACGGACACATCTCCCTTCCTCAATTACCTGAGCTCCAACGATGCCATTGCCCCCATAGAAGTTCTTGGCGTACATGTGCATTGATCCGCCTTTCCCTTTAGCACAGCCCCCTCTTCGTCCTAGAAATGGCAGCACACATCCATGCATGAAAAACCAACCACCCAAAGCAATAACCACCATAAAACCCAACTGTCTAAACACCTGACCCTTCGGGAAAACCCATTCCTCCTTGACTCCCTGTCTGATAAGGAAGGTTAGACTAAACTCCAGTGTCTGCTCTCTAATCACTTACCGTAAGCTAGCACGTGGTCTTGACATTGGGTTTGGAGGGAGTACATAAACCTGACTTCTACACTGGTACACTAAATAATATAGGACTCAAGAATGTCACTGGAAAGGAGAAAATTAAATAGCTATCTAGACTCTGTTGGCATATTACAAAGCACTTCACCCAACTTACTTTCTCTACTAGACTTCCGCTGGCATTTTTAGTGACAGCAAACCTTATTCCTACTGTGCAGGGCTATGATTTTTCAATTTCACCCGAGGGTAGCTTCATAAATGGTTTCCTCGAAGGTGCAACAGAGGTACCAAACAAAATGCCACACCAGAAGGCTCGTTTCAATTTTTTTTTTTACCACTAACTCATAATGCTTAGCAACTTAATGGGAGATAGCTGAATACTCCCTCCTCTTACTAGCCCCTCTCTGTAAATTGACTACAAACCTGTTAGCTCCGCAAGGATTGCTCGGACAGGTAGGCCCCGAGTGAAGGTGAAGCCATGAGCCCGGTAGGCAGTGATGAGATGGTCCGTGGGGTTTATGCCAGCCTCCAGGCCCACACAGCAGGCTTCCTGTAATAAAAGAGGAACCAGGAAGCAATGCCATTGTCACTTTTGAATAAAGTTTTTATTAGAACCAGTAAAAAAAAAAAAATGGGGTAGTAAATCCTGCTACTAGTAACCCAAAAGACAAAGTAGAGGCTAAGGTCCAAACCAGGAACCATAGCCAGTCCACAAATGTGCTGTTTCCTTTACCCTGGACAGTTTTGAAAATAACCCAATAGAATGTAATGAAAACCAAAGAAAGAAGCCTTAGTTAGTTCTATGTTTCCATACAGAAGTAACTGACTAGAACCAAGTCATGGCACCTCTGGGTAGGGCATAACCATCCCAACTCCCCATTGATCCATCTCATACTGTTATACATGCCTGCTTCACTCATTTATTCTACCTAGCTAGCTCCCATAGGTTTCTGAATTTGGAACCAGTAGCCATAACCAACTGTGCCTGCATTAGCTATCAACTTAAAAAGCTCTAGTATGGGCCTGGAGAGGTGGCCCAGTGGTTAAGAGCACTTGACTGCGCTTGACTGTTCTTCCAGGGGGCCTGAGTTCAATTCCCAGCAACCACATGGTGGCTCACAACCATCTGTAATGGGATCTGATGCCCTCTTCTGGTGTGTCTGATGATAGCTACAGTGTACTCATATACATAAAACAGATATCTTTTAAAAAGCTCTAGAATCACCTAGAAGACAAATCTCCGGGGGTGTCTGTAAGGAAGTTTCTCGGGTTCAAGTGGGAAGACCCACCCTAATGTAGGGACACCATCCCACAGGCTTAGGCTCCCAGGGTGACTTTAATACACCCATAACGTAACAAAATAGCCCTCTTTTCCCAGGAATTTATACAATTATAGATGAGTGTGGTTCTAGCAAATTTTAAAGCAGTAAAATGCTAAGAGCAGATATAAAATTCAGAAACGCTAGGTGTAAAGGAATTCTTAAGCCTGCACTTCACAGTGGGTCCTTACATTCTAGTGTCTATCCTAAAAGCCTACCTCGAAGCCTTCTGACCCATGAAGTAGTGTGAAAGTAAATAGAAACTATATTTAAAGCTAAGTGTGGTAGCTCATGCCTATCCCAGCATGCTGGGGGATGAGGCAGCGCCGTGCAAGCTCTAGGAGTTTCAAGCATCATTGGGGCAGTGAGATCTAACTTCACAAAAAAGTGACAAGGCAGTGAGAGTAAACGAGTTTGCTGTCAAGCCTGACACGTTGAGCTCAGTCCCTGGAACCCATAGGGTAGAAGGAAGAGCCAAGCCCTGCTGCAAGCTGTCCTCTGACGCCCCCACCACCACATATACACACTTACACTCAGGGTGGCACACATGTGCCCTACACATGACAAAATATGTAGAGAAATGGTGGGTTTTAAATGTTAAAAGGATAGGATGAAGGAGAAGTAAAAGAAAGTGATAAGGGGGAGAGAGAAGGAAGGAAGGAAGGAAGAAGGAGATGAAAGAAGCAACCTATTTAAACAATCCCAGTACCGTGTCTGGATAACAAACCTATCACTTACCTGACCATCACACAAGTGACAGAAACCACGGATAATTTTCTGCTTATACAGCTGATCTGCCTTTAGCTCCATCCGGCGCACAGTCTGCATCATCCTGTAGTACTTGAGCCCATCCTCTCTGGTGAGCACTGTGGTGACTGGAGGGCCCTCTTCTAGCCGGTGAAGGTCACATTTCTGAAGTGGAGTAAGATGGTCACCCTCCAGTTACTACCCCACAGATACTGCCGGCTCATTCTAAGATCCGACTCCACTAACAGACAACTTGAACAACAGCAAAGACATGCAGGCCTCAGCGGTTCTTCAAGAAGAATGGGTGAGCTTGCTGTGGTGGCACACGCCTTTAATCCCAGCACTCGGGAAGCAGAGGCAAGTGATCTATATGAGCTTGAGGCCAGCCTGGTCTACGGGGCTGTGAGTTCCAGACAGCCAAGGCTACAACAGAAAGACCGTTGTCTTGTAAAAACCAAAGAGGAAGGAGGGAAGGAAAAAAGGGAGGGAGGGAAAGGAAGAAAGGATAATGTAGGACAGCATACACCTATCCCTTGAAAGGTGATTACAGGATCAAGAGTTCAAGGTTGTCCCTTTGCTAGATAGTTTGGGACTAGCCCAGGCTCCATGAGACCCTGGGGTAAAATAAAGTAAAATAAAAACAGTGCTTCAAAATGCTTCAGATTCCTTAAATTTATGGTTATCAATGTTTCACTGAAGCACACCCCATACCACATGTGTGTCCAACCTTCTTTGGCTCAAGAAGGGCCATGTGCCAAGATCGCTCTGAGGGCACCGTAATTTATTTGTAGATGACAACAGGTCAGACTGTCAAGAGGTTGGACACCACAACCAGAGTATATTTCTAAAGTCTGTCTCCCTTAAACTAATTCTTTTTTTTTTTTTTTTGGTTTTTCGAGACAGGGTTTCTCTGTATAGCCTTGGCTGTCCTGGAACTCACTCAGTAGACCAGGCTGGCCTTGAACTCAGAAATCGGCCTGCCTCTGCCTCCCAAGTGGTGGGATTAAAGGCGTGCGCCACCACCACCCGGCCCTTAAACTAATTCTTGCTCAAATTCTCTGAGCCTTTGATTCTGGAATATCTGAAAGAAAAGTGACCCCACCCTCAAAGCAACCAATATCAAAATACTCCTCCTTGAAGGTGAAAATGCCATCAAGCTGTACATGTTCAAAGACTAGTACCTAATAAAGTGAAACACCTCTTACCTTAATCTCAAATGTAGCATCATTTGCGAAATTACGGGAAGCTACCAGCACTCTGCTTGCCTAGAAAACAAAAACATGCAAATAGTCATTATTTTTGTTTTTTTGCTGTCAAAAGCAAGTCATTACTATCATAGTCCCATGATTAAAGCACGGATTTAAAACACAACCTCATCATTATCTGAAGGCAAAAAGGAGAATGGCAAACGCCAAACTCATCTGCTTTGTTTTCAAAGAAATCACAGTGAGAACAATAATAATTACCAGCCAAACTCAAGTAACTAGATTACATGTGGGCTTTGGAAAGTTCATCTGCAAAGTACTTCAAATAAAACTATCCATTAATCCCTATGTAAGGCAAACTGCTTTTCTATCATACATACCCATAAAGAAAAAAAATTCACTTAGTATGAGATAAATGAGAAACATCATGTTAGCGTTTGTTAACAATGGACTGGGGCTAGCCATTCTACAACAGAACAGCCTAAATCTTGAGAAGGCTCCTCTTGAAACCCCGTAAGGGAAGAAGGGTTTCTTAAAATGGTGTTCCCTTGATGTTTGGGTAGATATCACTGCTTAGAATTACCCATTCCTTTCTACTTTCACAACTGAATAAATCTCTGAACAACATTCTAAGTGATAGCTAAGGCTCACATTAGACTACAAAACGGAATCATTCAAGGTTAGCCACTTTCTGCCACATTTGCACATACTTGCAGGTAAACTAGCTTTTCCTGGAGATTTGAGCATATTCATCAGATCGCAGAAAAAAAAACATGTTTAATATGTAACACAATATATTTTGTAGCACTGGGTTTGACCTTGGTGAGTAAGATCAGCATGCTCCGTATACCTCCAAGTGTATGACCAAATAGGGCGGAATGTTCAGATGTACTTATATCTCTCTCTCTTTTCCATTGCCTCCTCCCAATGCTGGAATGAGAGGCATGCAGCACCTTCCATTATGCCCAGGAGATAGTCTTAGAGCCTCCGCAGACTCCTAAAACCACTGGGAATACTGAATGCTATGTGCAAGGACTATGATAGGAAGGCAGCTGATCTGATGGTAATCAAGATGGCGCCCGGTGCTGTACAACTGGGGAGCTGGGGTATACAGAGCGGATACCTGGCCGAAGGGATGATTTATATCCTAATCTGGAAAGCAAGATTGCATCGTTCTAGGCAGAACAGCACACAGATTAAAACTCATGAATTCTTTCTTTCTGGAATTTTTCATTGAGTATTTTCAGACCACAGCTAACCACAGGTCACTGAAGATAGGAACACTTGCAAAGCCATAGACACAAAGTGGGGAGAAGCACACTCTGGCAACTACTATACTACTATCCGACAAAGCCAACAAATGCAATGGCACACTTACCCAAGGGAAAATCGAAATACTAGTAACGGATGCTGTGGTTAAATCAGAGGAAGAGACAATGTGTAAACATATCTATCTCAAAATGAAGAAAAACTAAACCGGAGACCAGCCAGGTAGCAAACGGTTGTGTTATTTTTCAGCAGTTAAAACTATTTTGTGGCCAGGCAGTGGTGGTGCACGCCTTTGATCCCAGCACTTGGGAGGCAGAGGCAGGCAGATTTCTGAGTTCGAGGCCAGCCTGGTCTACAGAGTGAGTTCCAGGACAGCCAGGGCTACACAGAGAAACCCTGTCTCGAAAAACCAAAAAAAAAAAAAACATTATTTTGTGGAGCTAAAGTGAATTGTATTGCAAAGTGAATTTCTAGATACAACTACAGAAACTAATTTGGGGAACAATCTACAGCAAAGATCAAACCAGCTAGGCATTAGTAAGAGCAAACAGGTAAGAGCAAAGATAAGTTTATAGAGCACACAGTGATGGCCCATTCCTTTAACTCCATCACCCAGGAGGTAGAGGCAGAGGTGGAGGTGGGGGGAGTTTGAGGCCAGCCTGATCTAGAGCAAATTCCAGGACAGCCATGCTGGGGGGGGGGGGACCAGGGGACAGGACACAAGGGGGAAGATGACTGTATCCCTCAGTGCCTCTCAGAAAACCAAAATAACAAGAAAAATTAACTTTAAATGGGATTCCTGTCTGGTTTTCTTTTCTTGGGCAGGGCAGGGGTGGTGCTGGCTGGGGATTGAACACGTGACCTCACACTGCTAAGGGCATGTTCTCTTTCTCTCTCTCTCTCTCTCTCTCTGAGCCACTAATGAAATTCCTCTCATGGAGACCTTGAACAATCTACTCAAGAAAATGAAAATTTCTAAGTATCTAAATACAGAATTATTCAAGTGACTGAGTAAAAGTATTTACGAATTCTCAGAATGTACCAACATGAATTTTAAAAAAAAAACCTTGCCTAATATGCAGAGACAAAAAAAATGGTAGTAAAAAAATCTCACAAAGGAAAGCATAACAAATACAAGTGATAAGGCAAAAAGAAAAAAATTTAAATGTGGTTCAGTCTTACAGACTTTGAAAGCTTTCGACGCTATTTAAAAATAAAAGCACAACTTTTAAACCATGTAAACCATTTTGAAGTTTCACATGCAAAAAGTGTGAGGAGAAAGAGGCAACCTTTCAGCCTGAGGTAAATCTCCATGTTTCCCTAATTTTTACAGGGGGAAAAACAACTAGCAGAATCAAAAGTGGAAAAGTACAAAGCACAAGGAGGCCTCAGCGGAAGATAAGGGGATTAACTTTAGGCCTATCACAGCAACCATCAAAGAGCAAGTGCCTAGCCCCCATCCCCCTCTCAGTAGCCCTTGGCTACAGCTCTCCTTACACAAGTCTGGCTGGCCGCTGCTTATTATTGGGAAGGATCTTTTTGCAAGTCTTAAACTAAATTTGAAAGTCTTTTCACACATATAACGGGAAAAACTAACACTCTAGAGCTAGTTTGTGTTAGACTGGCAGAAATAAAGAAATCTCCAATTACTTAGAATTGCAAATGATAAAGAGATACCTGGTCTACAGATTAATGCAACTTAAGTTTGAAACATTCTGAAAGGCGTCAAGAATGGTTCCTAATTACCATGTAACAACTATAGGCACAAAGAAAACTAGCAGCCAGGCACGGTGCTGCATTCCTTTGATCCCAGCACTCAAGAGGCAAGAGCCAGGCATGGATCTCTGACTGGAAGCCAGCCTAGTCAACATATCAGAGTTCCAAGCTAGCCAGAGCTACACAATGAGACATAAAAGAAAGAGATACAGGCGAAGACAAAGCAACCTACTTCTCTCTCCACCCCCTCATTAGTGCGCCGGATGTGGCCACAGGAGATTTTAAAGTAAGTAAAGAAGGCAAGGAAATCTGAGTTTCAGGCCAGCCAACGATACATAAGTGAAAGACGTTGTCTCAAAAAAAAAATTTAGAAAACTAGCTACATCACAACAAAAAGTGAGAAAATAACTGGGTACTTCCTACAGTGAATTCGACTCTAGAATCTATTCCTAACCCCCACCCCCACCCCCGCTGTAAGGAAGGAAATGGTAAACGACTTTCAGACAAAGCAATACAACACCTAAGGTTAGCTTCTAATGTCTAATGAAGACTTAAGGGTGTTCCCAGCTTCCTATTGCCCTAGATACTCCAAAAGGGGAACATGTCTTAAAAGCAGAAGGTATGATTTTTTATTGATTTCAGATTCTAATTCAACATGTAGAAACTTTGATCCTACTAAGAGCTGTTTTTTTTTTTCCTTTCCACTGAGAGGAACAAAGCTTCTTTTAGTTTTCAATTTCATGTCCAGCCCCCAAGCCACAAACAAATTTCCCTTCAACTAACAATTTCTGCACACAAGAAACTTGTTCAAACCAACTGAAAATTGATGATGCAGTTTTAACACTTGTGAAGATACTGACCGAATTTAGGGCACATAGCAAGAGCTCAATAAATTTTGGATATGTGCTTTGCTGCCGGTTCCGATTCAAACACGAATACGGCATTTTCAATCAAACGGTGTTTTTCCATTACTTAATGGAATCCCTAGAGAAGTACACTTGCGACCTTTCCACAACCTCCCCAAACTAAGCAGAATTGCATCAAATCCTAAAGAAATCAATAGAACCAGAATTACAAGTCAAAGCATGATGGCAGTTACACCTAGAGAAAGCAACCTCTGTGTGGCTAGAGGTCAAAATGCTAAAAGCTTAGGTATTAGACAGCTCTTAAAGCCGGGCCATAAGTCTTAACCTCTAATCCTAACCCTCCGAAAACTATTGCTGTTTTCTTTCGCTACTTTTGAACTCTAAGCCTCTGTGTGTTTAAGAGTAAAGGCGGCTTCCCCTGGGTTACGCTCGATTGCTCTAAAATTGACTGCCAAGAAAAAGTTCCGACGAGGAGGGAGTGGAGGAAGTTTGGTTTCCGTGAACCTAAGCCCTTCTGAACCTTCCTCAGAACAGAACACAGGTGATCTGCAAATGCTCACGCAGCTGGACACCCGTACTTGCCAGGTGGCAGGCAAAAGGGTTGGCATACGTGCCACTGGCCAAGATAACCCTATAAGGTAGCGTCCTCAGTCTCTCCATTATAGAGAGGAGAAAATAGGGCCCTGGGACGATTTTTTTTAAATCTCTTTGCCTCTTGATGGTACTCAGAGACTCAAGACTAGTAACCGATGAAGTCGGAGTGCGCACGGAACGTCCGACTCCCGGGACTGGGAGCTCCTTATTACATCTTACGTGGCCTCATAGCCAAGAGCAATGACATGAAGGAGAGTGGAAGTCAGCGGAGTCCAGAGAGGCTGGAGCAGACCCAAGCTCCTCCTCCCAGTGCCCCGTAAGCAAAGAGCAGTTGTGGGGCGCTGCTGGGGAGCTGGCGTGAAGCTCTGCCAGCGGGGATTGGGGGAGGCACAGCGGACCGGGCCTATTCTCAAGCCGCTCCTCCCCGGGTCAGTGGCGACAAGTACTGCAGGGAAAGCCCACCCAAGCTCAGTAGCTGGTCCCCAGCACCCAGCCGTGCGCTCCTGGAGGAGTCCGGCCCGCCCTCTTCCTGCCCCGCCTCAGGCCAGCTCCAGCCCCACCCCGGCCTCCCGGGATCAGGCGACCTCACCGGCTTCTGCGCAGCGCCTGCCAACACGCGGGACACAGCGGCAAGCATCTTCCTCATGGAGTGCAGCAGACTCACGCGGCAGCCGCGGCACCCAGGCACTCAAAAGGAGTGGTTCGGGCGTCCCCAAGTCTCCTTGAAGCGCCCGGAGCCGAAGCCACGCCCTAAACGCAGTGACGGAGTCGCAACGGCATCACACGCCGCGCCAGTTAGTAGGCCAACCAGAATGGTTGCGGGCGATGGCTACGCCCATCTGAGGAACATGTGGCCGCCCATTAATTAACTAAAGATGAGGTGGGGCTGTGGCTAGCGGGTGAGGAGGCGGGAGTCTCAGGGCGCCTGCGTGGGAAAGTGGGGGCCCCAAGGGGGGGAGCCTCTCCTTTTGCACTGAGTACCACAGACCAGCGAAGAAGGGGTGAAGGCGAGTCCTGCTGTTTGCCCAGTCGGGCCGGTGGTACAGCTTTGGCAGCCTCGTTCAGAAAAGCCATGGTGCCAGGGACAGCAAGACAGACTATCTGGTTTCTAGAAATGGTCCTGCCATTAATTCGTCTTTAAAAGATCACATAGCCTTTGCAAAATGTTGCCCTGGTTGACTTGGTGAGAATAACAAAAATAGGTTTAACAGTTGAATGTTGGATGTTGCTGGGTGTGGTGGCACATGCCTGTCATTCCTTCCCTAGGGAGTCTGAGGTAAGATGATAGCCAGAGTCGGAGGCCAGGCTAGCTGTTTAGTTCAAGGCAAGTTTGGACTACTTAGAAGACTATCTCAAAAAAAAAAAAATAAGTAAATGAAAGCAAATATTAATAGTTGACTATAAACATCCAAGAATTTAGCTTTAGCGCTTATTCTTTGATTTCCCATTAGCTTGCTTCTTTTCATGGGGGACTCAGTTATAGACAAGCAGTTCGTCTGTCCTTTATGCTTGGGAAAAGACAGAATCCTGTATCTCCTGTGTTGTTGTTACCCAAACACTATAAAGATTAGGACACAAGACTTTATGAGAACAAGGGAAATGTGCAGATAATGATTTCTCAAAGTTTGGACTGTATTAGCCACAGTGGAGGTGTTTATGTTACCTTGATCAGTAAACTTCAAATCATCATTGGGTCAGAGAAACAGCGATTGACTTTTCCACTCCAATGTCCAGCGTGGGTTGGTCAGGTAGCATTTCTATGAGGTCACTTGAGAACCCAGGATAAAAAGTACTCTAATATTTGAATTTATGTTCTCCATGGTCAATGCACCATGGAAGGAGAAAGTGCCCAAGTGTCTTTACAAGGTTCCTTGTATGCTTTGGCTGATTTGTCACCTCTCCCTGGAACTGGCAGCTTGGTCACCTGCTCTGTCCTGTTCTGTCATCCACAGAGGATGAAGGGAGAAATGAGTGCTGTAGTAATACATTATAACCCACAGGATAGAAATAGCCACAAATCCTTCACAGATACATAACTGAATAAGAAAAAAGAGCAACATTTCTTTACAATAGAATTTCAATTAATTATTGTAGAAAGTATGCTGAAACTAATAGGGCACAGCTATTGTTTGTCTGTAATCCTGGTGCTGGAGTGGCAGAGACAGGAGATTCCCTGGCGCTTGCTTGTCAATCAGTCTAGCTGAAGTAAATCTCCAGGATAAGCAAGAGACCCTGCTTCAAAAATATTAGATGAGTGGCTGAGGAAGACACCTGACATTAACCTTTGACCTCCACATGCGTGTGCACACACAAATACACACAGACTGAGTCGGTGGGAATCACCCCTTCACAAAGACACAGTCACCATCGAAGGCAGGAATGGTCAACAGAAGTTAAAACAAATGGCGGTAAAAATGAGAAACAAGAGTTTTTCATTATTACAAAATATCTTCCAACAAGAAATTTATCATTACAAAAGCTAATGAAGAAACTGACATGGGGAAACAAGAGAACAAGTGTTTTCATAACTAGGATATTTTGTTACATCCTTTTCTTTGTAAAAAAAAAAATTACAAAGCCAAGGCTATCAAGATGGCTCAACAGGTAAAGACACTTGCCACCAAGTCTGATGACATAAGTTCCATCCCTAGGACCCACATGGGAAAAAGAGAACTGATTCACTGACTTCAGTAATTTGTCCTTTCATGTATATACACACACACACAGACAGAGACAGAGAGAGAGAGAGAGAGAGAGAGAGAGAGAGAGAGAGAGAGAGAGAGAGAGAG
>NW_021604662.1:868377-892867 GCF_004785775.1 Grammomys surdaster | reverse complement strand
GAGAGAGAGAGAGAGAGAGAGAGAGAGAGAGAGAGAGAGAGAGAGAGGCATACAGGCACCACACAGTTACAGAAATTGAAAGTGATAGATACTTTGTTACTCTGTAGCAAGTGGGGACAAATTGTAACTGTGGTGGTTAACTATGCACTACAATGACACTGTATGTGCTAAAACATACACAAAGGGGTCTGGTCAATATAAAGAAGGTCAGAAAGATGAAGAAAGGATTGCCCAAGGCAGAGACCTAAGGAAGAGAAAGTCTCGAGAAAGCTGGGATCCCATAGGTTGTTCTCATGCTGATAGAGGTCAGTCACCAACTGGAGCCACAACCTGGAATCTTGGTGTGTTTATTTTATACGTCTGAATCAAGACAGTCAGTGTAGTGTACATAGGTGAATAAGGAGTAGGGAAGGGTTGGAAAGGTGGCTCAGTGGTTAAGACCACTGACTGCTCTTCCAGAGGTCCTGAGTTCAATTCCCAGCAACCACATTGTGGCTCATAACCATCTGCAGTGGAGTCTGATGCTCTTTTCTGGTGTGTCTGAAGAAAGCAATGGTGAATACATAAAACAAATGAATAAATCTTAAACAGTAAAAAAGGAGTAGGGCTTTTGGTATACAGATGAATAAGGACACATGGTCAACTAATCTCAGTAGGAGGTCTCTTGGGCAAGCAATCTTAGGATCTTAGGCTATGGCCATCCAGGAGGAAACTGCAGTTGACAACTGTCAACATTTGCATTTCCACCAGAGAAAAGCTCTGCCATCCCCTCTGAGCCTCATCTGGGAAAGGGTTTGCCATATGCATGGATCTGAGGCACTGGGCTCCTGAACATGGCTACATTCATGTCAACAAGAAACATCGACTCACGACTTATTCTGCACTCCATAGTCCTTAACATGCTTTTGGTTTCCTTCTTGCCACCTATCCCCCAGGAGAAAACAACAATCAAAACTATAAAAGTTGTCTGTTGGAATGTCTTGGATGTGCTGGCACCATGCTGGTGGAAGGATTATGTCTAGAGGCATTTATGATATCAGAACTGTATGGAGGTTTTGAATGGCCATAGCATACAATAAAATGGCAATAAAATGCAATGAAGCAACATAATCTTTTTAAAGACGTATTTATTATGTATACAGCGTTCTGCCTGCATGTAGGTCTGCAGGTCAGAAGAGAGCATCAGATCTCATTATAAATGATTGCAAGCCACCATGTCGTTGCTGGGAATTGAACTCAGGACCTCTGGAAGAGCAGACAGTGTTCTTAACCTCTGAGCCATCTCTCCAGCCCCCCAATATAATCTTATATCAATTAAGTTGCTGGCATAACCCACAGAGAAAGACTTTAAGTTACTTAATACCAGGGGAAAGTGGCTATGCCTCCTCAGTGGGATATATCCTCTGGGGGAAAATATTAATTGTTGTTATTGTCATTGAGACAGGGCCTTACTGTGTAGCCCTAGCTGTCCTGGAACTCTATGTAGACCATGCTGGCCTCAGTATTTATGGTTTTATTGAAAACCTTATATGTTAAAACATGCTTAGGTCATTTCCCTCCTCCTTGTCTGTCTCCCCCAACCTTTCTCATGGCTCCTCTCTCCAACTAATGGCCTCATTTTTATTATTGTTAAATACATGCAAAAATAGAAATACAACCTGATGAGTCCAGTTAATGTGAATGTGTGTATGATTTTAGAATGACCACTTTGTATCGGATAACCAGTTATGGGGCCCATCCCTAGGTTTCTCTCTCTCTCTTTCAGAAGCCATTAGTTGTCAGTAGTTCATTGGCTAGGGGTGTGATCCCATTCAATTTTATTATTGGGGCTGGAAATTGAATCTAAGGCCACCCCAGGCCCACCACTGTTATTATAGGAAGCTATATATAGTCAAGCATTCAAATCATACACACACACACACACACACACACACACACACACACAGTGGGTATAATTATTTTAATGTCATTGGGAGCTATAGCTCATTGGTAGTACAGAGGTTGCCTATAAGAAGCCCTGGGTTCAATTCCCAGAAATGTATACAACCATCATGATGGTTCAAGTCTGTAATTTCACAACTTAGAAGTTGGAGGCAGGAGCTGAGAAGACATTAAGCTCATCTTTAGCTAGTGACAATAGTGAACCTAAGCAATGTGGGATCCTGTCTCAAAAACTGCCATTAGGAACTATGATTTTCAGCATAAAGGAAGAGTAATAAACACAAACTCCAAGAAGACAAAGTTGAGTGGTCTTAACTATATCCCCTAGGAAGTTCTAGAAACAAAGAGCAATTCTAAATGTGCTCAGCAGGTTGTATTTATGCATTTATTCATGTTTGTATATGAAACAATAATCAAGAAAAAGAGTTCATACGTTAGAGGTGTCAGGGCTGTGACAGTGGTTGGGAGGAGAAGAGGAAAGGGGGAGTGATATAATTACATTTTAATTAAAAGCTAAAAAATAATTAAAGAATATAAAGCACCCTTTGAATGAAAACAATGTAAGAAATGCTAAAGGAAAGATGACCTAACCAGTGGACAATATTAACCAAACTGGCAATGGTCACATGTCAAAGGGGGATTTATTAACCACTTACAATGGATGTGTGGTTCTTTCTTGGCTATCTCAGACTAAGTAGATGTTTATCGGCTACCCTGGGCAAACACTGACTGGATGTTTGAAGGTATTAAAGACTTTAAACCATGCAAAAGTGCTTTTAAAGTGATTTTCAAAAGAGCCCTTACCTTTTATAGAGATACACTAGAGTGGTGATGTTTTGTGCTTTGTGTTTTTCTTTTTTTTTTTTTTTGTTTTTTTTTGTTTTTTTTTTAATTTATTTATTTTATTTATGAGTACACTGTAGCTGTCTTCAGACACACCAGAAGAGGGCATTCAATCTCATTACGGATGGTTGTGAGCCACCATGTGGTTGCTGGGATTTGAACTCAGGACCTCTGGAAGAGCAGTCAGTGCTCTTAACCGCTGAGCCATCTCTCCAGCCCCCGTGAGCTTTTATTATTAAAAAAAAAAACAATGTGGTCTGCGAAACTGACACACTGGTATCTTTTAAATAGAATGACATAGCAGATGTCTTAAATAATTTACAAAGAGAAGAAACTGCTTTCAAACAGTGTTCCCTCCCTGTACACCACAGTGGCCCCACATGGAGCTTCTAAGTAGGCCCCATGAGCCAAGGCTTGCAGTCTGCAAAGATCTCCTCTCTTCCTGTGGGGTTCTGGGGGTGAGAAGCAGCGGTGAAAGCAGGTCCTCCAGAATCTCTGCCCTGGGAATACAGGGGGAGGGTTCGTGAGATGACTCCTACAGGGCCTTGGTCTTAGTTTCAAGACTCAGAGCTATCTAGCATCCTCTGGTACATTCCTAATATGGATGGACAACTGTGAGGCTGGAGAGCCTGATGAGTATGCCCGAGTCCAAGAGTTCCCATCACCTCTTCAAGGTCTTCCTAAATCACTCTCAGGCTGTGGCCAGTGGTTATTAGTGGGCCCAGATATGGCTGAAGCAGAAGGGTTCTGGATCCCATGTTAGTCAAGTCCTTGTTAGCAGTGGCCTGGGATGCTGATAAACCCAATGCCACCTCCAGGAAGTTCATGGGTTGGTGGCATGGACATCCTGGTGGCTGGACAGAACCGGCTTCCTGTAGAATGCTTGCTTGCTGTCTTCATTCACGGATAAGGGAGACGGTCATGTCACTACTTTCTTCAGCCTTAATGGCTTTGTCCAGCTTTTGAGACAGCTTCTGAAGATGCTGGATTCCAGCTCCCACAGGCTCTAGGTCGCTGTCAGACTCACTGGGAGAACAGAGAGGTTCTCTGGAGGAACAGGGGCTCCGGAGGGCAGCCTCCCTCCTTAGCCGCTGACGACGATGGGCATGTGGACCCATCTGGCCAGAGAGGCGAGGATGTCCCCCAACTCTAGCATCCCGGTTGGGCCTGTATAGCCGAGTGTTCTTCTGGCTCAGACTGGGTGGTGGTGACCCTTTGTCTTTCTGGGCTCCTCGCTTCCGCCTCACTTTCACCTGTGTCTCCATCAGCCACTTAGTGCCACTTTGACAGGACTCCTGGATCCTCTGGGACATGACACCCAAGGCGCTTTTGGCTGAGCGAGCTGCACCCTGAGACCTTGCTGCTCTGGCTCTGGACTTTCCAGGCGTTTCCAGGAGGGGCCATTACCGAGGTTCAGGCTGACCGCTCTCAGTGGCAGCCTCCTTTGGAACTGTCTGCATAGGGAGCCCAAGGGACCGGTCTCCAGATGACCTCTAGCAGATCCAGTCACCTCCTTCTCTAGCTGTTCTTCTTTTAGGAGTGATCGTCTGCGCACGGAGGTCCTCATGCCCTGCCACTGAGACGCCATGTGCTTGGTCCAGTTTCCTCTGCCCGCTAGATCCTCCCTGCTTGATACCCGGATACGAAGATCGACACCCCGCTTTGTGTTTTTCTTGTGGTGCTGGGATCTAGAACCTAGGGCTTTATGCATACTGTCTGTTTAACATGTGATCTACCAGTAAGCCATACGCAAATTCCCACATACTCAAGATGTTTTTGATGGTGATAAGATGTTTGGAAGGAGCTTTAAAATACTCCAGTAATAATGGTGGAGGCTTGGGGTGGTTTGTAGGCTTCAAACAGGATAATGGTGACTGTTACAGACAGTGATTGTTATGTAGCAGCCAGTGGCTGTGTATGTATGTGGAATTTTTTTCATTAACAGAACCAGCAGTGTAGACATCAGATACCAATGATTAAGCTATTATATCTAGTTAAGTTTAAATTTTTCATGTACCACTGCCTAACATTCTTTCTGTGCTAGCTTTTTTTTTTCTGGTATCTTCCAGACAGGGTTTCTCTCTGTAACCCTGGCCTTCCTGAAACTTGATCTATAGAAAGTCTGAAACTCAGATATTCATCTGCCTCTCAAGTGCTGGGATTAAAGGCATGTGTCACTATCACCTGGCTATATGCTAGCTATTTTTATGTCAACTTGACACAAGCCTGAATCATTAGGGAAGAAAGAACCTCAACTGAGAAAATCCTCCCACCAGATTAGTCTGTTAGCAAGCCTGTGGACCACTTTCTTGATTGATGATTGATGTGGGAGGGTCCTTCCCATTATGGATGTTGCTACTTCTGGGTAAGTGGCCTTGGAGTGCTACAGAAAGGCAGGCTGAGCAAGCCATGAAGAGCAGTGTTTGTCCATGGTGTTTGCTTCAGTTCCTGACCTGACAATCTGGATGATGGACCCTTTCCTCCTCACGTTACTTTGGTCATGGTGTTTATCAGAGCAACAGAAACCCTAACTAAGACAACTTCATTCACTGAACAATACCTGTTGAGCCACTCCTTATGAATTAGCCTCTTAAGGAACAGGGGACTATGGCTAATTGACAGTGTCCTCATGCTCCTGTGAAACTTGTGATCCCACAGTCAAGGGGAACAGTGGCAGTTTTCAAATTTATAAATTATTATGTGTACAATTAAATATGTAACCCACGTAAGTTGTATTAGGAAAGGTAAGGGACTGGTGGTCCCCGGCCATGCTGGGTAACACAAGAAGTATTTATTTCTCACAGCACTGGAGTTTGGGAAATCTAAGGTCAAGGAACTAAGATCTATTATCACACATGGATTACATAATATTGCATGCCCTTCTCATTCTGGTCTTGTTTTCCTATCATGCAAACCATGGCTGATTCCTCTGGCCTGAAGTTACTTTCTCAACAATTTTCTGGACTTATTCCCAAGGAGAATTAATCTTTGGAAACCTAGAAACAGGCCCATGGAGAGGCAGCCTAGTAGCTGGACTCTGGAACTAGTCCACCTGGTCTCAAATCTTGGCTCAACCTCTTACTAGCTACATAACCTTGGGTAGGCTGCTTAACCTTTTGAGCTTCCATTTCCTCGTCTTTAAACAATGCAACAACAGTGTTCATCTCCTAGAGCGTTCATAAAGCTTGCATGGGTTAACACTTGTCAAGTCTAATGCTTGGCCCTTAATGTGCCCTATACTAGAATTTTGTTACTGTATAGAAATATGTAGATTTTTGGGGCTCTTGGTGCTTTTTCTGGGAACCTGTTTTTCAGATGTGCTTTGGGAGTGAATCAGTTGGACACTTGGTAGATTTAAGGATTAACTCTGTTCCTATAGAGGGCTTCTTAGGGGGAGGCTGTGCTGTCCCAAAAGAGGAGGCTGGCATAGTGTTGAGACATTGAGACATTTGGGTTCATTGAACAGGGTCAGCCAGCTTGGGCGGTAAAAGCCATCTCTCTCTCTCTCTCTCTCTCTCTCTCTCTCTCTCTCTCTCTCTCTCTGTCTCTCTCTGAACTTGAAGATCGCTGATTGGCTGGACTGTCTGGCTAGATAGCTTTAGGAGTCTTCCCTTCCCAACTCTCCCCACCCCCAGCACTAGTATCGTAGACGCATGCCACTACATTAGACTTTTACATGGGAACTATGGGTCAGAACACTGGTCCTCATGCTTGCTTAGCCAGAAGCACTCTACATAGCCATCACCCTATTGCTACTCATCCTTCTCACACAACTTGAAAATCCTTTCCTTTTGGCCATTCGTGGGGTGAAAAGTTTCATGAGGCATCCCAGGATTTGCTGGGAATACAAAAGTGCTTGCTAAGTGAAGAGAGGGACAATAATGTCAATAATATGCTTTGTTCTGGCATTTTCCAGGCATTATCTACCACTGCAGAAAGATCCTATAACCAACAGCAAGGCTTCAAGTGGTATTTGAGTCACCGAACTAACATCCAGGTCAGGCTATACTCTCAGCTGTTCTAGCCACACTGATTCTCTGTTTATAGTCACTTTTCAAGCCCATGTGTTTGTCTCCAACAAATGGCTTTAACTTCTTAATGCCACAGCCTTTAAAAGTCTATACCTGGTGTGTGCGCATAGGTGAGATTATCTACAGCTTTCACTTTAGGAATATAGGCAAATATCTTCAAAGGGGCCATGAGAACCAGGCCTGTAGGCTCACACTTGTAATCTCAGCACTTCATAAGCGAAGGCAGAAAGGGCACTTCGAATTCCAGCCAGCTTGTTTCACGCAGTGTTTTTCAGGCTAGTATGAACTATGGATGGAGTCCCTATCCAAATAAAACAAAAAAACAACAAAAAAAAAAAAACAAAGGGGAGTAGTGTCAGGGATGACATGGGGTATGGGAGAATTGTGCCTTTTCTTCCAGTGAGCTAGGACCTAAAGCTGATACACTTCATTAAATTACTGGCTCTTGGTTTCCTTTCCTGGCCCTCAAGTTTGGTAAGGAATGTGGTGGTCTGAATGAGAATGAGCCCCTAGGCTCATATTGGAATATTTGGTCCCCAGTTAGTGGAACGGTTTGGGAAAGATTAAGAGGTGTGTGGCCTTGTTGAAGGAGGTGTGTCGCTGGGGCTGGGCTTTGAGGTTTCAAAAGCCAACACCAGGCCTTGTCTTCTCTCTCTTTCCTGCAACTTATAGATCAGATGTGAGCTCTCAGCTACTTCTCCAGAAGCATGCCTCCCCCTGCCTGTTTACCTACCTGCCAGCATGGCACAAAGCTTCCTGCCATGTTGATAATGGACTAACCCTCTGAAACTGTAAGCAATTCCCCAGATAAATGCCTTATTTTATAAGTTGCCTTGGTCACAGTGCTTCAACACAGCAATAGAACAGTAAGTAAGGCACTGCTTGAGTTGCTTTTGGTCATCTGTCCCATCTGTTGTCCAGACTCCACCCAAGTCCATGTGGATTCCCTAAAGTGCATCCTGGTTATTCCTGTGATAGGCAGGCTTTGATTGGGGCTACAGTCAAAATGCCAGACCTATGTGTCTATTCATAGAAGTATACTCAAAATTACATCTATTCAGAAAAGTTCAGCAAAGATGGGTGGAGTGTATCTTACTCCATTTTCTCTTATATTACTGCTTCCTGCATGCCAGGCAACACTAGCATACTCTGAGGTGGACTTTCTGCCCATGCCTTCCTTAAAATAAGTTGGTATTCCACCTTGGTATGTTAATGCCACCTGCAAGAATTTTGCTATACTTTTTCCCCTTATTTTGCCTTTATTTTATTTTATTTTATTTTATTTTATTTTATTTTATTGAGACAGGTCTCACCATCCAGCTCAGCCTATCTGGAACACAGTCTCTCCATAACACTTTAGGAACTGGGGTTAGTTTCAGTACTGGCCAATTTAGGCCTTTTGTTCACGAATAAACTAAGGTCCAAGGCTGTCACATAATTTGCCTAAAGGAAGTTGGTGACAAGCTAAAACTAGACCACAGAATTTCTGAGATTTCACCTAATAGCCCGTATGTTAGGCTTTTAATAGTGAGGGAGTAAATGCATGAACAATAATTTCATGCTCTTTGGGTCTCTACCATATGCAATGAATAGAATTCAGTCAACAGAGTGCCATCAACACATCTACTAATTAACTGGACTCTTCCACACCCCAGATCAGCCATTTACCCTGTGATGTGCCCTAATCATGGAGTCACACAGGAAGACCTGTGCTAACAGGGGTGGGCCTGAAGAATCATCAGTAGTAGTTGTCCGTCTATTAGAAAGCCTGAGAGAGTATCCTACTTAGATTTGTACCAGGGGTCTGGAAGTACAGCTCAGTTGGTAGAGTGCTTACTGATAGCACACTGAGCCCTGAACTCAAGCCCCCCAAACCACATGTAAAAAGCAAGTGTGGTGGTGTATGCCTTAAATCCTGTCACTCACAAGATGGAAGTTAAAGGTCATCCTAAGTTACATAGTAAATTTGAGGCCAGCCTGCCATATGTAAGACACCCTCTCTCAAAAATTAAAATAAAAACAAATCTTGTACCAGAGGAATGGACCATGTAACAAATGTACCATGTAACAAATGGTACAAGAATGTAACAAGCCTTGTACCAGAGGAATGACTCGTCTAAGAAGTGCTAGAAATAAGTTTGAGTTGGGAAAGTGGTGTTCTGAAGTTGTGGGGAGCACGAATTCTGGGGAGTCTTTGCCCCTGCATGAACAGAGTAGAGCGATCCAGGAGCCCAAGGCCAGGTACCCTTAGAGCTGTGGCCGTATGGCTGCTCTTAGGGAAGACTCTGTCACATGACTGAGTGGGCTCTGGATCAATCATCACTTGAGCCTAGTCAGGCACCAACAAGGACAGCTGATAAGAACAGGATGTGCATGAGAACAGGACATGCGTGCAGCAGAGTGTGTAACTGCCTAACTAGAAGACTTCGACAGAACTTTGCCTGTGATTTCCTTTACTGTAAAAAGTGTGAGAGAAGGCTAGAGACAGAAAGCTCCCATCGACGTCATTTATTCAAACTAACTTGTCACTACTAAAGGACCAAATTTATTTATTAAGCCAACTGATGTTTGGGAGAGTACCTACTCTAGGATTTGGAGATATAAGAACAGATAATATCCCATTTTTGTGAAACAACAATAACAATAACCTATAAAATAAACAACCCACTGCTAACATTTGATCAAAAGGTACCATGAGCACTTTGGAATGACCCCAGAAAGCAAGTGTTTCAAATCTCCACAGCACTTCAAAACTGGAACAATGGTAGATTATACAGGAAAAACATGAGCTATGCAAGAAGCTAAACTTAAAGAATGGATTCTCAGTGGTTCTCAAAGTGCAAATGGCCCAGTAGGCAGCATCAGAGCAAACAGAAATACAAGTTCAAATGAAAATTCCCAGTCCCTCATAAGAAACCAAGCAAAGGCCTGTAGTCCTTGTTTTCCAGTAGCTTGGGTACAAATCTGAGAACCAATCCTGTACTTTGGATTCTTTGGCAATTCAACTAAGTGGCATCTTTCATCAACACTGTAATAGAGAAGTCTTTCTCTAATGCTAGCAGGTTACACTCTAACACTGGGGAAAAAGAAATTCCAAACAGAAAACGCCTCTGTAACATCAGCCATAGTTTCCAGTCCAGCCATGCAATCATAAGAGGAAGCAGCCAGTACTTTTGTAGTGTGTTGCTTGGCTACGCTGATCAGTAGTTAGGTTACTACCCAGACCCGAAAGGATGTACATGGTATGTATTCATAAGTGGATGTTAGCCATAAAGCACAGGATATCCATGCTATAATCCACAGACTCAAAGAAGCCATATGACAAGGAGAGCCCAAGGGAGGATGTTTGAATCTCACTCAGAAGGGGAAATAAAATAGCCATCCTAGGTGGATGGAGGGAACTGGGTGGGAGACGAGATGGTGAGGGGAACAGGGGTGAGAGGATCAGGTGTAGGGAGAGCCGGGGAGAGAGGACAGGAGAAGACTGAACAGAAATCGGTAGAGGGCAGGCAACAGGCAAGAGGGAGAAGGAGGCACCTCTAGGATGCACCAGAGGCCTGGGATGGGGAGGCTCCAGGGAGTCTATGGGGGTGGCTCTAGCTGAGACTCTTAGCCGAGGGGATACAGACTCTGAAGTAGCCAGCCACCTCCTGTAGCCAGGCAGGCTCCCAGTGGAGGGATAAGGACACCAACCCACCCACAAAACCTTTGACCCAAAATGTGTCCTGCCTGTAATATGTTCAGGGACAAAGATGAAGCAGAGACTGAGGGAATGGCCAACCAATGACCAGCCCAACTTTAGACTCATCCTAATGGACAAGCACCAATCCCTGACACTATTAATGATACTCTGCTATGCTTGCAGACACAAGCGTAGCATAACTGTCTTCTTAGAGGATCTACCCAGCAGTTGACCAAAACAGGTACAGAGACCCACAGCTAAACATTAAACAGAGCTTGGCGAGTCTAGTGGAAGAGTTGGGGGAAGGATTGAGGAACCTGAAGGGGATAGGGACTCCACAGGAAGACCAAGAGAGTCAACTAACATGGATCCTCGGGGCTTTCAGAGACTGAACCATCAACCAAAGAGCATACACAAGCGGGGCCTACCCTCCCCAACCCTCCACACATATGTAGCAGATGTGTAGCTCTGTCTTCATGAAGGGGTCTCCCAACAAGAAGATCCTGGGCTTACCTTGACTCTGTTGCCTGTCTGAGAACTGGGCTGCCTTGTCTGGCCTCAGTGGTTCAGGATGTGCCTAGTCCTGCAGCGACTTGATGTGCCAGGGTAGGGGGATACCCAAGGGGACCTCCCCTTCCCAGAGGAGAAAGGGAGGGTAGAGAGAAGGGCGTCATGAGGGGTGACTGGGAAAAGGAGAGGGGGGCTGTGATTAAGATGTAAAGTGAATAAATACATGGATTAATGGGAAAATCGGTTACTAAATACATTTGTGTGTGCGTGTGTATGTGTGTGTTGGGAGGTGAGCCAGAAGAGGATGTTGGGTGTCCTGTTTTATTGCTCTCCATCTTATCCGCCCCTCAGACTGGGTCTCTTACTGAACCTGGGACTAAGTTGGCAGTCAGCAAGTCTCAGTGATCCTCCTGTCTCTGCTCCCCTACATAGCTGGGGTTGCAGGCATGTGCATAGTCACAGCCAGATTTTTGCTTGGGTACTGAGGATTTGAACTCATGTTTATACAGCAAGCACTATTACATACTGAATCATATCCCCCAATGCCCTTAAAATGATATTTTAAAAAATCTATCACATATTCAACTTACAATGTGTAGACTGGTAGAAGGAGAAAAAAATGTTCATAATGATGTAATAATCCTATACAAATCAATTCCATGGTAGGAGCACTCTAAACTGAATCACAAGGAAAACATCACTGATTTGTGAGCAGATGGCTAGGTGGAACTCTACTCAGGATAATAGGGGGAAAATCTTTGGTGTGCAATTGAAGATAAACTCCACTAGGGGGTATTGCAACTGTAGTAAGACTGAAATAGGAATGTACAATTGCATAAAATTCATGTTGGGCCTGTTTGATACTAAAAAGACCTGCTCTGCTATGACTAATTCCTCAGGATGCATTTTGATATGTAAAAAGAGATGACTGTTTCACAAGGCTGTAGTCTAACATAAGGAATATGGGAAAAACCCAATTTACAAAAGCATTCATAAGCCATAAGGTGGAATTCCAACCGAAGAAATAAAGGTGGTGAGAGACCTATACAGTGCTTCCACCAGGTGGCAACCCAACATAAGCAATAGGAAAAGTTTGTCATTACCATCTCCCAAAATGAAAACACTTGCCAATGAATATGGAACTTTCTTGAAATATGTAAAGACAACATTAACAACTCAATTCACGTGTTAGCGATGGATATGTGGTTCCTTAAGTTAATAAAATGTAAACTAAAATTTCCTCTTTGGTGTTTTGAATATATCTTGATTATAGTGCTCTTTCCTTACATGTTAATGACTTGCTTCTACAGTCTGGCCACCACTAGCAAATCCTCTTGGGAAGAAAAAAATTATTTTTTCTGTCTTTCCAATCTGTACTACAGAAGCTGATACATAGCATGATGTCAATATATATTTATTAAAGAGGAAACAATGGAAGATAAAATTGATATGAGAATGAGGTATGAACTAGAAAATGCAATGAAAAAACAGGTGATTTTTAAACTCTTTTCCTAAGGCTTCTTTTGAAAACAATACATTTATTTATTTACTGTGGCTGTGCATGTGTGTGCATGTATATTGGTGTGTACACGCCATGCATACTTGTGGGATTTGGTTCTGTCTTCCTACCTTGTGGGTCCAGGGAGTAGAACCCAGGTTGACCAGCTTAGTGACAAACTCCTTTCTCTGCTAAGCCATTTCCCTAGACCTTCCCAAGGCTTAGTTAGCCTTCAGTTGGACCTGTAGAAGATAGTGGAAAACATGATTGAGATTCAAATGGCACTGTTACTAATGTCTTGAAGATGAGATGAAAGAAAAGTTGATACATTAAAATATAAGAAGGGGCTAGATGGATGGTTTCACAATTAAGAGCACCGACTCTCCTTCCAGAAGACCAATGTTCAACTCCTAGCACCCATATGGCTGATCACAGCAGTCTGTAATTCCAGTTTTAGGGGACCAGACACCCTCTTCTGGCCTCCAAAGTACTGCACACATGTAGTGCACAGATTCACTGGTAGGCATCCATACACATAAACTAGGAAAGAAAAGATAAGGACGCTTAGCAATGTTTTAAACAAAGGAAGAAATTCAGGGAGGAAGTTAGATTTGATTGTAGTTTCAAATGCCAGGGAAACATTTTATGGAATGGACTTGTTCTGAAACTTGTCTTTTTAATTAAATTGGGCAGAATTGCTTTGGGGAAACTTTACATACACGCCCCACCCTAATCACCCAAGGTTCACCTCAGATGCCCCATATAGTTTTGGTGAGGGGTTGTCATAAGTAGACCAGGAATCACTCAGGAAAGCCAGTAAGCACGCACCCCTGCCTTCCTACTACCAACCAGCTCTTTCTGGGTCTTCAAGGTCACTTCCTCCTGTTCTGCTCTTCCTCTCTCCCCAATGCAAACCTGCTATACTTCTAAATCAGAAATCCCACTTCCATGTCCCAGCTGGCTTATCTTTTGACAACCCTGAAGTTCAAGGTTATTCATAGTCACACAGCTTATTTATGTCTGGTCTCTCTCAGTAACTTCTTTTCTGTGTTTTGAAAGGAAGATTATACTTTTTCCCCTTGAACTGAAGCCTGTTCTCACCTGCTGCTCATGGGCCTCATGGAGCCAAGGATCGTTACAAATGTGGCTCAACACAGAATTATAAACTTACTTAAAACATTATGAGGGCCAGATGGTGGTGGTGGTGATGGTGGCTGCTGTAGCAGTGGCTGAGGCCACAGCAGCATCTGCCTTTAATCCCAGCACTCAGGAAGCAAAGGCACATGAATCTCTAAGAGTTCGAGGAAGCCTGGTCTACACAGTGAGTTCCAGGACAGCCAAGGCTACATAGTAAGATCTTGTCTCAAAACAAAACAAAACACAATAACAACAAAGTAAAAACAAATAAGAAAACCATTGTGAGATATTTCATAATTCTCTTTTTCAGTGATGTGATTATTCAGTTCCTTAGATTGTACTCTGTAGATGAAAAACATCATGTTGCACTGTCCACAGGTTAGACATGTCTGGTTGGTGTTATAGGAATCACCCACAGATGAGGGATTTGAGAAAAGGCTACACAGGACCTGGCTTCCCGTGGTCTAGCCTTGGCCCATGGGCTGCACAGTTCACAAAGCTAGAAGCTCCAGAGCCTCATTGGACATGATGTTCCAGGAAGGTACCCAGTGCCCTAGTTCCTGGCTGTTAGTCTATTTTAAAATAAAAGTGGATGCACAAGGTCCTGGCATTTCATGGTCTCTGTCATTAGTCACTATCTCATTCCCTAGAGCTTTAGCGCTTGGTGACCTCAAAGCTTTGCCAAGTCTTGAGCACCTCACACTTCTGCCTCTCTTCACCCAGAGCTGGCTTCTCTTTCCAACACTGGAAGTCCCACACATGCTTCCCATCCAAGCCTGGAGTCATCATATCAGCCCACATCACACACCAACTCTCTGACCTACTTGATACACCTTTGTTCATGTGTCATGTAAAATAAGTACTTTCTCAACCTGTTCCTACCTGCTCCCTACATGGAAGTAAAGGGTCTCTCTCTAAGTCATTAGTCAATATTGTTCTTCTCCTGCTGGACACTTTCCTGTACTTTTCCACTGTTAGCAGGATGCCTAAAGTCTTTGTACTTACGCCTCAGCTCACATCATCAGCTAAAGACAGCTTATCTCCATGACTAAGCAATTCTCTTCTACCTGACTCTGTGTGTCTGCTCCAAGGAATTATTGGGATTTCATATATATGGCAGTATATATCATGGGCTCCCCTCACTAGAATAGGTGGGACTGAGAGTGTTGGTGTCTTTACTATTGTGACTACTTCAGATCCTAGAATTGTTCCAGGAACACAGGAGACACTCAACAAGTACATGACAAAGGATTTCTTTCCACTTAGGCTAATTGTCATATCACAAAACACACAGGGGATTTGAAACATTTGTATTTTATATATACACAAAACCATAATCACTATAAACTGTGATCCTTAGGAAGATTTTGAGACAGAGCATTTTGGGCATTCCATTCACCTAATATTCTTTGAGCACTGGGGAACATAAGAGAAATGAATGTCCCCAAAACTGTCATGACTTACTCTAGCTTTGGAAAGCATAGACTTCTTAGAAAGCACTGCACACAGAGAAAACATCCTTATCTGAGTCCTGGAGTATCTTATTTGCTGTTCTGTGGAGTTGACACAGTGGTTCCATCTGTTGAAATAAAGACTTTTTAAAAATAAATAAATATGAAAGTAAAAATTACTTGAAGTTAGAAGTTGAGATAACATTGGTCTCTTCAAAATGATGAACAAAAGCATGCAAGTAGCAGAATGATACTAATTCCCTTCATGGATGTTCACTGATATGTTTTATAATTCAAAAATTTAAAATAAACTTTGTTATAAAAAACTCTTTCAAATACAAAACAAAAAATCACACGCGCCAACATAAGCCACACCCATAATCTATGCATCTGGCAACAGGAACTGCACAGCTTCTCATTTTATACTTTCACTATTGAATATGTTTTAGAATGTTAGGTTAGATCCTAGATCCTCAGCTAGGAGTGAGTCTGTCCCCATTAATCATGTGGAAATGTCTGGAGACATTTTTGATTGTCATCATCACTACATGAGGAAGGAAAGTGGACTGAGCAATAGCTAGGCAGCGTACAAGGCCAAGAACAGCCAATGATATAGGCTGCCCTCTGCCTGAACTGTACTCTGGCTTCCTGTGCACTCAACTGGCACTCCACAACAGCAAGGGACAGGCTGTGAGCAGGGCAGTGTCACTAGCATGCCAGCTTTCTTCTATCCACAGGAACAGCAGTATTTGATGAATCATGATATCACAACTCAAACAAACTTTGCCAAGGAAGAACGTATTACAAAAATAATAGTGGATGCTTGTCTTAGTCACTGTTCTAGCATTACGAGGAGACACCATGACCAAGGCAGCTTATAAAATAAAGCATTTAATTGGGAACTTGCTTACAGTTTCAGAGGGTGAGTGCAGGATCATGTGAGATGTGGAAATGTTTGCCCAGTCCTTTAGAAATTAACTGCACATGCTTCTACCTGCCCATCCCACCTGTTTCCTGAGGAGACTTTGGCAGATACAGGCGTGTGCTATATTTAGAACTCATACATTGAGCTCAGCATTGGTTTATTTCAGAGGCCTTTAATATAGGTCTTTGAAATGATGGCTTGCAATGACTCCCCTGTGGCTCTCCTTTTCCTCTCATCAAGGTCATGTTTTCTCTGGTCCCTTTACATCTTGTGAACTTTAAACGAAACCCGATCAAGGTACATTAGCAGGATGCAGCGCCGTCTCCTGTTCTAGTGGAACCCATTTGTGCCCTCTGTGTCAAAGCCACAGAAAATGAGAATCACTCAAGCTTTCCAAATGCCAGGAGGGCAACCAGAGAAGACTGGTAATCTTTCAAGAAATGTCTGTTATGAAATGTCAATGGCCTTATTATGAAACCTTAATGATGATCTTTAGTGTAGAGCTTGTTAGTTTTCAAGGATATTCTGTAGGAGGAACAGTGAACAGTTTCTCTAGGGAAGATGGGATTTTCTCCCTCAGCCCTTCTGTCTTATCCATTTATTTCTTTCATTTCCAAGAACAGCAGAATTTGATGAATCATGGTATCACAATCCAAACAATGTTTGCTAGGGGAAAAAGTATTACAAAAAGAACAGCGGATGGATGCTTCTCTTAGTCACCATTCTATTGCTGTGAGTAGATACTTTTTTTTTGTTTGTTTCAGACCTGGCCTCCAGGTCCTTTCAGCATCCCTCAGTCCCTACCTGGAATATCCTGTCTCCAATCCTGAACTTCCCAGCCCAGAGGCTGGGCTACCTTTCTCCCAGAGGTTCTTTTCTATATAATCTAGACGTTTCCATCTTCCTGTCTCCTCTCTCTCTGTCTCCTTCTTTCTCCATGCTTTCTTTCTTCCTTTCTTTCTTTCTTTCTTTCTTTCTTTCTTTCTTTCTTTCTTTCTTTCTTTCTTTCTTTCTTTCTTTCTTTCTTTCTTTCTTTCTCTTCCCCCTCCCCCTTCTCTCCCTTCCCATGGTGACTTCCCTGGGGCCAGTGAACTCACTGATGAGCAGCTTCCTGTTCTAGTTTCATTTCTGTTGCTGTGAGAAAATACCCTGACAAAAGGTAACTCTGTGTGTGTGTTTGTGTGTGTGTATGTTGTTTGTTATTTTCATTTGTAATCCCAAGTTTTAACCCATCATTGTGGATAAACCAAGGCAGGAACTTCAAATAGCTTAGTCACATCCCATCCCACTCCAGTCAAGAGAAGAGAGAAATGAGTTCACACATGCCTACTTGTTTACCTGGACCAAACTCAGTTTCTTCACTCCTACACAGTTCAGACCTTCTGCCTTGGAAATGGTGCTACTCAGGTGGGCTGCGTCTTTTCACATCAATTAACTTAATACAATCATCCATAGATAAAGATATCTGTCTACAGGCCAACCCTGTGCAGACAGTCCCTCAATGAGACTCTCTTTCCAAGTGATTCTAAGTTGTATCAAGTTGGCAATTAAAGCTAACCATCATACATATCCTCACAGGGTTAAGGTCAGGGTTAATTAGTCAGGAATGGATTGTCTGCTGGTCCCTCATTGCCTCTTCTCTACAGACATAGTTAAGGTTATGTGTCCTTAAAGATTTTATTATTATTTTAAATTGTGTGCATGTGTGCATGTATTGGTGCATGAGTAATTGCATGTGCATGTAGTGCCTGGAGACGCCAGAAGGCGCATCAGATCCCTTAGGCTGGAGTTGCAGGCAGGCAATTGTGATTCAGACACTTGGAACTAAACTCCATTCCTTGGCAAGAGTAGTGTGCACTTTTTAAAAAAGATTTATTTATTTATATGAGTACACTGTAGCTATCTTCAGACACACACCAGAAGAGGGCATCAGGTTGAACTCAGGACCTCTGGCAGAGCAGTCAGTGCTCTTAACCACTGAGCCATCTCTCCAGCCTTAGTGTGCACTTTTAACTGCTGAATTGTTTCTCCAGCCCTGGGTTATATGCTCCTAATCTGATTGTGGTTCAAGAAATTATTCTATTTATCCAACAACATTTACTGATCATTTCTGATAAGTTGGACTCTGGAGAGAGAATAGTGAACATGATATAGGCACAGTCTTTGACAGCTCCTCACAGGCCATGATAGTTGCTTTCAGTTCAGAAGAGAGGCAGCATCAATAAGTAATTACCCAAAGGTATGAGGAACCCAGCAGGGGAGCCTGCTCTGCCTGAGGTGCTTAGAGAACAGTCACTGAGAAAATGGCAATTATGCTAGGGATTAAGGAACTATAGACATTCACTGGGAAGGGGGAGGGGAAAGACCACCCCAGGAAAGAGGGAGCACGCTAAGCAAAGGCACACTGAATGCAGACCAAGCGTGGAGGGTTCAAAGAATAGCAACTCTCAGTAGCTGCAGATTAGAGGATTTGAGAAGGAGCAGGGGTGGAGTAGGATAACTGAAGAGAAGGGCCTGGGAAAACTGGCTGGGGTCAACTCCTGAGACTTTTTCTTGCCATGCTATTGTGAACAATAGTTCCTGAAGCTGCGCCTAGTGTAAACAAAACAGTTCTGGGGGGAGTCTGTCTGCAGAGCCTGTGGGACCCTTTGGTTTCAGTCCCTTGGAGAGACTGGGATTTTGTAGATGCAGACACTAATAATTACTTTACCTTGGGCTAATTTTGGCCTTCTGGAACAGTCACTCCTTGCTCCACTCTGTATCTGAACTAGCACCTTATGATAAATAAATAAAAACCTCTTAGTAACCCATTAACTTGGAGCACAAGCTCTCACCAATCCAAGAGCTAAGAATATCAGAAGATTTTAGGTCCACAAAGGAAGCTTCCCCCATCTCCATGTACCTGCCTCTCTGATATACCCGCCGATATATCTTACCTTGATTTATGACTTTCTTTGTTCTGTAAAACTATAAAAACTTCATGAAACTGATTCCATGTTGGAAAATGGAATTTGGGTAACCTAAATCTATATTCCCAGGATATGGTCATTCAAAATGGCTCCAGAATAAACGATCTCTTAGATGTTTTTTAATGTCACTACGGAATTTGGGCTTTAAAACTGCAGAACCAGTTGATTTTTTTTTTTTTGACCTGAGATAACATTGTCGGACTTCCGTCTTAGCGAGGCCATTTTGGTGATGTCATGGACGGTGTATTGGAAGGGAATGTGGCTTGGAGGCAGTTCATGATTGAGACTGGACCGAGGTCACTGGGTGGAAGGAGACTGACTAATCAAAGCCACCGGAGGAGTCTCTGGGAAGTAGAGGTTGTGGAGAAAGGAGAGCTAGGTGAGTGTGGCTTAAAATAAATTGTAGTTTAAGTTTCTGTGGGATAGTCTTCTCACCAAAATAGACTCAGATGATGATGATGCAGATGATCATGACGAAGACTCTGTGTGTGTGTGTGTGTGTGTGTGTGTGTGTGTACCCAGATCTGACATTGTTCAGGTGGCTAAATACTCAAGATTGGCCATTGATGTGTTTATAAAAATATAAAGAGAGTATGTTCTGTGAGTGTGTGGAGAGGTATGGGGGAAGGGGATATCTCAGAGGGCCCATGTCAAGGCATCTCTTCCCCCTGAGGGACCAGCCACACACAAATATAGTATAGAACAGAGTTTACTCAGGGCATGGGGAGGGGAGTCAGGAGTCAGGAGGGTAGTAAAGGCGGGGGTGGGGGAGAGGGAGAGAGAGAGAGAGAGAGAGAGAGAGAGAGAGAGAGAGAGAGAGAGAGGTAGAGGAGTAGAGGCCTGCTATGACATGGAGTAGGGGGAAGGGAAGGGGAAAGGGGCGAGGGGACAGAGAGAGGCAAGAGGCAAGAGAGGAACAAGAGATCAAGAGATCAAGAGGGAGAGGAGGAGGCAAGCAGCCCATTTTATACTGGGCCAGGCCTACCTGGCTGTTGCCAGGTAACTGTGGGGAGGAGCATACCTGGCTGTTGCCAGGTAACTGTGGGGGTAGAGTTTAGACAGAATGCTAACAGCCATGGTCCTAGGGGAGAAGCAAATACTATTGTTCTGCTGAAGGTGTAAGGGTTTATGATTTGCCAAAGAATGACACCCCAGACTCAAATACATGTAAATGGAAAGAGTGTTTTATTCTACAGAAGACCAGCATGTTTGGGTCATTTCATTACCATAATAGAAAGACAACTAAGTGAGCTTGAAGGTCTGATTTAAAGCACATTAGGGAATTGTGTGTGTGTGTGTGTGTGTGTGTGTGTAGATGAATTCCTTTACTCTAACTCTAGACATTCCAGAACCATTATCAGGGTGTGAAGGCTGGAGCCTGGGGTTTTTCTATTAGTACCCGGCTTGCCTGGGCTTGTCTGGACTTGCCCAGTTCTTAGGCCTGGTCTTAAACTGTTCATTTGAAGTCTGTCATGGAATCAGCCTAGCTTTCTCAAAGGAACTCAGCAATAAAATGACTCTCAAGGACACTTTGCCATGCCCATAGGTCAGCACCTTACTCATCAGAGAAGTTTCCTCTCGCAGTAGAGAAACTAACACAGAGACCCATAGCTGGACAATGTGCAGAGAGTGAGAGTTTTTGGAACTCTGATTCGTAAATAGGATGTCTTCATTAAACTCCTCCCCTCAGGGACCAGGGAGCTCTGCAGGAGACAAAAAGATCGTTAAGAGCCAGAGGTGGTGGATGACTCCAAGGCAACAGTGTCTTGCAGACACATCAGGACTGATGCACATATGAACTCAAAGAAACTGACAGCACACACAGGACCTGCACAGGTTCAAGCCAAATGGGATCCCAGTGCTGAGACAAGCAGTAGACACTGAATCTCAACAACATCCATGAAGCTATCTGCAACTGACATCTGTTTGCAAACAAAAGACCGTTTTCTCCAATGGAATCTCACTGAATATACTAACCATACCTAAGGGTAGGTCCCATGCTGGGCAGTAGATGGCCAACACAAAACAAACTTGGGTATTTTTGTAAACTTTTGGTCTCCTATTGCTTTGTTTGGGTATTTATTTAATTTTTTTGTCTTACTGGTCTTTTGCTTGTATATTATGGTTTCTGATTTTGTATTTTTATGGGTTTTGCTTGTGTGTGTTGTGTTTTTTTCTTTCTTTCTTTTTCCATTTTGGTTGCTTTGAGGAAGGTTTTCTCTGTGTAGCCTTGGATATCCTAGAACTCTGCTCTGTAGACAAGGTTGGCCTCAAACTCAGAAATCTACTTACTTGTGTCTCTGGAACACTGGGATTAAAGGTGTGGGTCACCATGCCCATCAGTTTTTCTTAAATTCTGGTTTGTTTATTTTATTTGCCTGTTTGTATGTTTGTTTGTTTGCGAGAGAGAGAGAGACAAAAGGGTGCAGATTTGGGTGAGTGAGGAGGTAGGGAGGATCTGGGAGGAGTTGGAAGATGGGAAACTATGATCCAAATATAATTGTATGAAAATATTCTTCATTAAAAATGTGTATGTATTAGACTGATATATAAAAATGCATAAAATGACAAAACTATTATATAAACATGAGCTTCGCTCATTTATACAGTATATCTTTTTGTGCCTTCCTTTTCTCCTTTCTTCATTTTGAATATCTACATTTTCGCTATACATACTTAAGTATTTAAATCTTATGCAAATATGAGGGCCAGGGTGATGGAAGGACATTTGCTACCAAAAATAGGGCCCTGAGTTTGGTCTCTGGAACCTGCATAGAATAAGGAGAGAACTGACTCCTGCAAGTTGTCCTAGGACTTCCACATGCTTGCCATTGACACACATGCTCTCCGTAAATAAATGAATATAAAATATATAAATTATACAAATATCCCAGACTTAGGACGTGGAGGCAGCAGGAACTGCCAGTTCAAGGTCTTTGTTGGCTACCTTTGTTGAGATTTTTGAAGCCAGCTGGGCTAGAGAGTCTGCCTCAGAACAAGCAAACGGGCTGGAGAGGTTAAGGACAACTGTTGCTCCTGTAGAAGGCCTGGGTTCAACGCCCATCATCTTCGGGACAGTTTCCAAGCAGCTATTAACTCCAGTTCCAGAGGATCTCATGACCTCTTCTGGCCATAGCTGGTACTGCAGGCAAGTAGTACAAAGGTTGGCAGGCAAAACACCCAAACACAAACTAAAAATAAAGAAAACATCAATACTGCAAGCAAACGAATAAACCACACGATGTGAATGAATTTTCTACTCAAAATTTTAGATTACAATTCTTTTAGAGTAGTGGTCAAGAAGTTTTCTTGTAATGTTTAGGATAGTCCACGTCATGGGTGTTCGGGACATACGGCCTCTTTGTCACAGCTATTCATCACTATCACTATAGAGCCCAAGCAGACATACACTATATGGCAATAGCACAGTAGTCATGGACTCTCAAGTTGACTAGTACTGTGGGGCCACCCTGAAGGACCCATTTAGGTGGATTCTTGATGGTGCTCTTGGTATGAGACAGTAGCTACCATGTAAGTACAGAAGGGATAAAAACCCAGAAGAGTTTAATTCAAAAAAATGTGCATACATTATCTTGATTTGACTCCTTTCCCTATGTAACATAAGATAACTTGATTTTATAGTGTAATGAAGAAGCACTACTAAGTGAGCATCATAGAATATATATTGTAGGATCAGAATAAACCTCAAACAGTTTTTCTAGGCAAAGGTATGGTGAAGGGGGTTTCAACTGTGCATACTATGACTGCCAGCAAATCTTCAAGTCAACTCTCTTTACAACAATCTGTTCGATTCCAGTTTTCTGATGCAGTCTAATTCAGGGTTAGGTATATAATTCAGTGGTAGAATGCTTACCTAGTGTACATGATACCCTAGCTTTCATTCTTAGCAGCAGCACACACACACACACAGACACACACAGAGACACACATACACACACACGGGGGGGGGGAGGGAGAGGGAGAGAGAGAGAAACAGAGAGAGAGATTACAGACACTTAATTCATAAAGCAAAAATACGTCCCAATATCTTTGCATCTTGGAAGGAACACCCAGCGGGGTTCGTGAATGTCAGGCAAGCACTCTACCTGTTAGCCACATCTCCAGACCTACTTTTTATATTAAAAAACAAATAGGCAGATGGATTTTCTAATTTGCAATCAATAGCATGCTAGCCTTGAAGACCGGAATGCTTATAATGCTTCACCAGTGCAGTGTGAGGCTGCCTGTGGGTTTAGGACACGTTTGTCAGATATGTAATGTAAGGACCCAGAAAGAGGACCCCAACTCAAGTCCCAATTAGCGCGCACCCAAGGAGACACGAGAGACTTACTTGATGCAATGGCAAAAGGCAGTTTACTAACAAGGGCCCTTGGATCGAAACTCATCCCACGCAGGGGAGAGAATTTCGATGAAGACCCCAGGAAGTTTAGAACTTTTATAGGGGGAGGCACAAGGGGGAAGGGAAAAGTGGGAAATTCTGGCGTGATTACATATGATTGGATATTTCAAACATCAGCACTTTGCGTAAGCAATCATTTTGACAGGTTGGATGGCCCACTATTTTTGACCATGAAGTTTCAGACCTTCTAGGATAAACACCAGGTGGCCCATTACTCACTTAGGCATGTTTAGACTGGTCAAGATATGTCTTTGGTTGTTTCTACATTTCTGGTCACCTCGTCCCTAGAGGGGCTTGATATTTTTATTATGGCTATTCTCAGTAAGCTCAGCAAGCTGTCCTGTGGTCTTTGCCAAGTTGTTTGTGGTCTCTGCTGAGCTGTTTTAATTTTTACCCTTACAATATCTGGATTTCTTAAGGACTCTGTGTTTGCTGTTTCTGAATTCTCATTTAGTTTCTTTTTAAAATTTTAGCCAATACACCATTTTCTTTTTTTATCCTGATTTCCATTTCCTTGCTCCAGGGGTCAAAATATAATATACACATCAAATATATTTTATATTTGATGCTAGGGATAGAATCCAGGACCGCATACATCCTAAACAAGGCCTCCTGCTGCTCTGTTGGATGACTCTGTATATCTCAGTTATAATGTACTATGGTCTATTGATTCAGCTATATTCTTCAGGATTTTCTCTATAACATTGCTGACCACATACTTAGAAATAAGTCAAACACTCAAGAGAAAAGCTTTTTTAATTCATAAAAAAATAAATTAATTTTTTTATGTGTATGGGTGTTTTGTCTGCATATATGTCTATCTGTACATTGCATGCTTGGTGCCCTTGGAAGGCAGAAAAAAGTGTTAAATCTCCCGGGACTGGAGCAGTTTTGAACCACTGTGTGGGTACTGGGACTCAAACCTGAGTTTTCCAGGAGAGTAGCCAGTGGTTTTAACCTCTGGGCCATTTCTCCAGCTCTGCTCTTTTCTTTCTCCTTCCCTTCCCTTCCCTTCCCTTCCCTTCCCTTCCCTTCCCTTCCCTTCCCTTCCCTTCCCTTCCCTTCCCTTCCCTTCCCTTCCCT
>NW_021604662.1:741825-867977 GCF_004785775.1 Grammomys surdaster | reverse complement strand
AGGAGAAGGAGAAGGAGAAGGAGAAGGAGAAGGAGAAGGAGAAGGAGAAGGAGAAGGAGAAGGAGAAGGAGAAGGAGAAGAAGAAGAAGAAGAAGAAGAAGAAGAAGAAGAAGAAGAAGAAGAAGAAGAAGAAAAGGGAGAAGGAGAAGGAGAAGAGAGAAGGAGAGGGAGTAACAAGAGAGGAGGACACCTGGATTGGACCTCTGACCTTAGCATACACATATGAGTGTTCATAAACTTGAACACACACATAACATGTACACACACACACATACATATGCACACACACAGGGAGTATAGTTTAAGGTTCTATCTCATGCTTCTCAGAATCTAGATCAGTAAGAAAACAGAAAACAAGAATAAATACTGGCAAGGATGTAGGGAAAGGTAGAAATATTTATACACTGTTGGTCAGAATGTAAATTGGTCCAGCCATTATGGAGTTTCCTTATAAAACAAAAAATAGATCTACCATATAACTCAGTGATACCACTTCTGTGTATATACTCAAATTACTTAAAGGATCTGCACATACATACTGATTGCACCACTCTTCACAATAGGCAAGTTTTAACATCAATTGAGGTGTCTATGAACAGATAAATGTATAACCAAAACATGGAATTTCTACACGATGAAGTTTTATTCCACTGTAAAAAAATTATGTGCTTTTTGGAAAACAGATAAAACTGAAGATTATCATGTTAAATGAAATCAGTAAAATGAGGAAAGACAAACACTGCATGTTTTCTCTCATTTGTAGATCTGACAATTCTTTGTAGATACACTAAACCATGTATGTATGTATGTATGTATGTATGTATGTGTATATATGCACGTATATCACAGTCAGGATTTCAAAAATATAAAGCAAGAAAGAAATACTAAAAGCTAAAAAGAGAAAAATGTCAAATTACATGCAGAGGCAGAAATATCAGAATAATAGCAGATCTATCGTCAGCAACCCTAAAAGCTAGGAAAGCATGGAATGATACACTCTAAGTCTTGAAAGTACATAATTGTGAATAATATACTCTAAGTCTTGAAAGTACGTAATTGTTAACTGAAATTGTTATACAGCAATAGTATCTATTAAAATGGGTGGAAAATAAGAATTTTCAAGACAAAAATAGATGCTAAGGTAACTCATGATAACTAAGCCAGTACTGCAGAAAAAATGTTAACGCATCCTATACATGGAGGAATAAGAAAGACAGTTTCATGGATAGGAATGAAGGGCAGAATACAGTCCATGAAGGCTACAGAGTAACTGAGTAGACGGGGAAAGAATCAATCATGCCCAACAAGGCAAACATCCAGCCCTAACCCAGTGAGGAAGAAAAGAAATGGCAATAAACTAACCAATCAAAACAACAAAATAGTGGACAATAGCAAATACATCTCAATTGTAACCTTGAATACAAACAACCATAATTCACAAGTTAAAAGACACAGCCTGGATTAAAAAACAAAAACAAAATAAAAAAAAAAAACATGGCCTACTAAATTCAGCAACAGGCCTGTCATACATGTATACTAACACCAAGCCTCGGGTCTCTGTGGAAAAACATTGAAACAGAGGGCTATAAGCTATTGTAAATAGGCAGCTTTCGTGGAAATTCACCAGCCTGAGTAGTCATAGACCTTGTAAATAGGTAGCCTTGGCAGATAATACCAACTTAGATAAGGACAAGTGAATCATAGGCAGAGTCATAGTGATCTGTCCCCTGAACCTTCACCCAGCTGATACCCTGTTCTGAAAGATATCTGTACTCCCCCTGAACACCCACACTCTGGTGTCATCCCCTTCCCCACGTCCTGCCTTTTTTGTGTTTATAACCCCTGTGTGAATAAGTAAAAATTATTTGATTTAAAAAATAAATAAAAAGTAAAAAAAGATTCAAGACCTGAAAACAAACAAACAAACAAACAAACAAACAAAAACCATGGCCTAAATATCTGTTGTCTTTAAGAAACACACTTAGCCAGGAAAGATATTTAACCAGGAGTCAAAAGTTGGAAATCAACTACCAAGCAAATGGAAAAAAAGCAAGCTGGCCTAGCACTTCTTATGGCTGATAAAGTAGATTTCAAACTAAAACAAAGCAGGCAAGATAAAGAGGGCCACTGCTTATTGAAAAAAGGAAGAAGTAAGGACCTAACTATTATAAAATATTATACAACAAGTTTTGCAACCCCTAATTTAATAAATCAACAGCCAAAGACATAAAAAGCCACATAGGTTCAGCACAATAATAATGGAGACTGTAATACAATGTTCTACATGTGACCATATGTGTGTGGGGTGCATGAGCTACTTGTTGAAGTTAGAGATCAAATGTATGGAGTTGGTTCTTGTCTTAGGGTTTTATTGCTGTGAAGAGATGCCATGACTAAGGCAACTCTTATAAAAAAGAAAACATTTAATTGGGGCTGGCTTACAGGTTCAGAGGTTCAGTCCATTATCATCATGGCAGGAAGCATGGCAGCATGCAGGCAGACATGGTACTGGAGGAGCTGAGAGTTCTACATCTTGATGGAGGGCTCCTGGTAGGAGACTTGCTTCCAAGGGCAGCCAAGAGGGAGGCCCTCTGGCCCTCTCTCCTGCACTGGGTGGAGCTTGAGTTCTAAGAGCCCTCAAAGCCCGCCTACACAGTGACACACCTCCTCCAAAAAGACCACACCTATTCCAGTAAGGCCACACCTCCTAATAGTGCCACTTCCCATGGCCAAGCATTCAAACTACCCCAGTTCTCTTCTTCCCCATTTGTGTGGGCTCTGGGGATTAAACTCAGGACATCAGGCTCGCATAGCAAGTGCATCCACCCGTTGAGCCATTTCACTATCAAGGAAAGGCAATCATCCTAGATTGGCTACAATGGATGAATGAATAGTGACGATGTGATACATGCATAGACACAAGAGACTTTGATTTAGCCATGAAGAAAGTGAAATTATAAAATTGTCAGGAAAAGGAATGGAACTGGAAAATATTATATTAAGAGAGGTAACCCAGGCTCAGAAAAACAAATATTGTCTATTCTCTCTCATTTATAGATCCTAGTTTCTGTCAAATATGCCTCCAGGTAGAAGTAAATATGGATATAAAGACCAGGAAACTAGGAAGGAGGCCATGTGATTGGACAAAAGAGGCTTTAAGGGAGGGGAGCAGGGAAGACAATAGAAGAAAGTGGAAGGGTGGATACTAGAAATGAAAGAATACAGTGGACAAAGGGTGGCAGGGAGATGAGGGGAGTGCAGGGAGGGAGAATCCCCTATAATGAAGTATGTTTAAAAACTGCATATGGAGAGCTAGGCGGTAGTGACACATGCCTTTGATCTCAGCACTCAGGAGGCAGAGGCAGGCGGATTTCTGAGTTCTAGGCCAGCCTGGTCTACAGAGTGAGTTCCAGGACAACCAGGGCTATACAGAGAAACTCTGTCTCAAAAACAAGAACAAAACCAAACCCTGCATATGGAAACCTATTACTTTGTAAGCTATTTTGAAAAGAAATCCATGCAGTGAAGTAAAATAAAACAGACATACTTCTTATACTGCAGCAGCAGCTCAGTGAATATGTTTGCCTTCTCGTATCGTCTTGTGCTTTCACACTTGAAGAAGCACTTTGCAACTTGTTTGTTTGCATATATGAATTTTCAGCATCTCTATGGGTCTGTGATGTTAGAAGAGTTTACTAAACCACCAGCACAGATATGCTGACTAGGATGTTGGTCTGACAACAGAGATGGAACCAAGTAACTAATGGCTGGGTAATATATACCATGCGGATGCACTGTACCAAGAGATGGTTCATATTTTGGGCAGGATGGATCAAAACAAGGAGGAATTTCACTATGGTACTTGGAGTGGTGTGTAATTTAAATTGTATAAATTGTTTTAAAAACAATGATGATTAGGCTATATTGACTTAGTTATTTATTTGAAAAGAAAATCTATGATAGTTCCTTCTTAAAGCCAGAGGAAAAGTCTACATTATAGGAATTAATTTTGTGATTCGATCCATGGTGATTTGACAATAATACTAAATATAATTGGAAACAGTACAGAATCAGAACCAACGTTTATGATATTTGTCTGGACACAATTAAAATATCATCTATTATTAGTTACTTATTGCTGTGACCAAATATTTGACAAGAGCCAACTTAAGAGGGAAGGGCCTTTGGCTTGCAGTTGAAGGAAATATGATCCATCATGGTAGGAAGTCATGGCAGCAAGAGCATAAAGCAGCTGCTTATATCAAGTCCACAGTGAGGAAGCAGAGGGAAATGAACACGAGGGATCAGCTTGCATTCTCCTTATTTAGTCCAAGGCTTCCTCCATGGAATGATGCTATTTATGGTGACTCTTACCACTTCAATTAACCTAATCTAGAAACCCCATCCATCCTGGACATGCTCAAAGCCTTGTTTTCCGTGTGATTGTAGATCCTTTCATGTAATTGGCTTGTCTTTTGACCAGAATGCTACTTTTTCTAAGAGAAAAGGCTCCTTACATCCTTTTCCCACTCAGGGTACCACTGAGCCAAATGGAGACTATTGCTAACATTTGGCCAGCTCATGAGGAAGACATTACTTCCCATAGATTTCTGTGATCGCTGTGGTTTGGATCTGCTGAAAGGGTATGTGCTCCCCAAAGTCCCATTCATGCATGTGAGCCTGCTCCACCATGTCTTAGGAAAGCCAAGCTGGATCAGAATGATGCCCTTGCTTTCTGACATCTGGACCTCCTCTCAAGCCCCTCACTACCAAGGAGTGCTACATGCTAGCCACATCTCCGAGACATCAAGGAGCTTAAGCAGCTACAGGAAGAATCTGCAACTAATTATGCCTCACAGACTGCTGTTAATGCAGGACCAGCTCTTTTCAGGCACTGGTTATGGAACAGTGTTAGGATTTGGCAGGCTAATCTGACTCAGTTATGCATCCGTGGGGGGAATGGAGAATACCAGTCGTTTGGAAGGACTTCACTCTTTGCAGGAGATGAACACACCACCAGCCAGGACATTTGGCAGAAAAGTCACTCCCTCCTGGGCACAATCAGCTCATCTTTTAGTCATCTGCATTATGGAAAATCTGGCTGCTTATTGAAAGGGATGGAAGGAGTGATTTTCTTGGGCTCAATTGAGCTTGGATAGGCTTCTTCCACTTCTGTTATGCCACAGGGTATCAACTGTACTTAACAAACCCACATTCTAAAGCTATAGGTGAGAATTCCTAAGGGAGAAAGGACACAGAAACAAAGTAGGTAGCCACCCACAAACATGGCAGATGGGCTAGGAGCTTTGATCCTGTAGTCAGGTTGCCTGGATTCAAATGATAAGTCAACCAGTAACTTACAGTGGGATATCACATAGGTAGTTATGAGGCTCTAGGATGGTGTGGGGATTGTTCTTGCTATGTCATAGGGGTATTGTGAGGACAAGATGAGATAATCAACAGAAGGTACTTAGCACACACTTCAACGTGTGTTTATGTAATAGGGTGACTCAATACGAACATTCAAGCATGTTATATTTATTTTGAACTTAAATTCAATGTGTGATAGCAATCTTGACACAGTGGGGGAAGTTCCAACTCAGGTTGTCTAGTCTTCCCCATCCCAGAGTTATTTAATGGTTGTTGACCATGTTTCCACACTGAATAGGGTCTCACCTTCCTCTCAAGCAGTTTTGTTGCTTCTTAGACCTATTTGGATCATGAGACTCTGGCAAAGATGAAGCCTTTGTCTCTGGGATCCAAGGTTCTTTGTGTATTGTGTGGCTAAGTCCTCCAAGGTCTTGTCACCTTTCTAGGGCATTGATAAAACAGCAGGGATCTGACGTCTTTCAACCCTGAAGGCCCTCATAATCAAACACTGTGGTATCTGAAAATATGAAACCTCCAGCTGGCCCCAGAAGAGCAAGCCTTCCTTTTAAATCCAATAAACCATGCTAACTGAAAAAAAATAGGACAGATATTTTGCCTGTATTTTGCTGAAATGAAATGACTAATAAATCTGCTAGGAATTAGAATTCTGTCGTTTCTAACACACTGCTCAAGATAATTATGGTTTTGAGCTCAACATAGGCACAGCATGATTTTGTTTGAAAATTGTGTTTTCATTAGTTTTAAAACTTATTTAGAAAAATGCAATGCTTATGTTGCTAAGGAGGAAGGGCTAGTGAGGCTCTACTCCTCTCTCGGGATAGATTTATAGGCAGTTAACAGTTGCTGGGGGATTGAAAGACATTTCTTCAGTCATGTTATCCCTGATAAATTGCCTTTGCTACTGTAAATAACCCCCGACTTATGTTCCTGTAAGAAACCTCTATTACATTCAATGGGTCACGAAAAATAAAGACACGAAAACAGAAGTGGGACTAGTTAGGAAGAGGAAAGGGACCAGCAGTAGGGTGGGAAGGTGACAAGAGAAGATAATAGGGGACAATGTGACCAAAATACATTGTATATAATAAAATCTCATAATGAAACTCATCCCATTATCACGTGTAACTAATATGTGCTAGTAAAATACTTTGAAAGATTTTACTTTTAATTTTGTGTGTGTGTGTGTGTGGCTGTGGCAGATTTGTGGGTGGGTGTGCAGTGCCTACAGAGACCAGAAGATGGCATCAGATCCCCAGAGGTATGGATGTGTGTGTGTGTGTGTGTGTGTGTGTGTGTGTGTGTTGCTTGACCAAACTCCAGACCTCAGAAAAATCGATAGGTGCTATTAGCTGGCAACCCCCTTCCCAATATTTTCCTAAGAGAAAAAAATATTTATGGGGAAGTCTCTACTCTTCATGAACAGCAAAACACTATATAAGCACACAGGACAGGACTTTCCAAACCTATTCCTATTTAGACTCCTGGGGTGTAACTGCAAAATCCTAAGGGGATTGGAAGGCTTGAGACAAAGGCTTTTAAAACATGGTGTCAACAGCTAAACTTGAGGGAGATAATGTTAAAACCAACAAAAGGCCCCTTCGAAAATTAGGAGGCTCCATTTTCCTCAGACAACATTTTTCCTTTTGTTTAATTGAAAAAAAAAAAACCTCTTAAATATTGAAGAGATGTGATTCTACTTCTTGACTTCACTTACTTCCCAACTGAGGAGTAACTTCCTCAGAGCAAGATGCACAGCTCTTAATGACTGTTCCCATCACCCTAAGAAGCTCTTTCATGTCCCTTGTCAGTAACTTCCATACTTAATGCAAGACAAACTGTTGTGGCATTGACAAATACTTGTCTTCCTATTCCTGAACTTCAGATCAATTGTATCATGTACTATGTAATTTTTTTGTAACTGACTTCTTTTTCTCAGCATCGTTGGTTAGACTCATTCTTGTTAGTATGTAGGGTTAGTTCAATGATTTTCTGAACTGCTGTGTAGTATTTTATTTTGCACATATCACAATGTTTGTTTATCCCTTACTGTAGATTAAGTGTGTCATTTCTAGCTTTGGGTTATTGTGAATAATACTGCCACTAATACTTTCTTTTATAGATTCTGATAGACATAAAAAGTCTTTGTGGCTAGTTATACATCAGGAATGGGTTTGCTTAGTCATAGGATGGTGGAGATCGGTTCTAATGCTTTAATTCAATTGGGAATCTGTGTGTCCATATACTAAAGGTACTTGCTCCCAATTTGGTTTTTGATTGACCAATAAAGATGCCAGCATCCAATGGCTGGGCAAAGGGAGATGGGGTGGGACCCTTAGAATGGCAGGGACTAGGACACAGTGGGGAGGAGACAGAGGACCGAAAGGATGCAGTGGGAGACAGAAGAGGAGAGCCACAGGAGAGAGAGCCAATGAGCCATGTAAGAATTATTCGGGTAAGTGGCCACTGGCCATTTCTCTGATTGGGCCTGGGGTAGCAAGGGACGATTTAGGAGTGTCCAGTCAATGATTTAGCCAAGGCATTTCAAAAGTATTCTAATGCGTGTGTGCCTTTCATTTGAGAATCCAAAGAGTTCCTGAGTGAGTGGCTGGAAGCACGCCACCTACAAGAGGAGCACAAAGGCTGTGTAGCTCAAATTCACTGCGACAATAAGACATACATAAACACAGCCTTTCCAAAGTGTTTGGATCATTTGTACTTCTACCTACAAGTGAGTCTTAGCTTTCTTCACATTCATTAGTACTTGCTACTATAAACTTTGTTTTGTGTTTGAGCTATACTGGTGACTGTGTAGTGACACCACACTGAGTTCTATTGACATTTTTTGCAGAAGGTTGCAGTGATCAATGAATAGGTCATGCCTCCTGTCATTCCAGTGCCAGCCTCTGGTAGCTGCTTCTGTGAGGAACTGGAATAGAACAAGGCAGACACTTAAGATACAGGCTAGAGTGACTCCATAAAAGTCACCATTAGATTCTCTGTCGCTGTCTCTCTCTTTTCTCACCTGTGGCCATCTGATATCTGTCGAACACACTTTTATGTTTGGACAATTTCCTGTATGGTCATTGACTTTTAAAGTATTGGAATCACATATTTTTTTCCCAATAACATTGGCAGCTACTTTCCCGTATGCAGATGTATGGGCATAGGTACTATGAGGAAACCATTTTCTGGTGAGGTAAGAAATACTTCCTCCTTCATAGGAACAATGGCTGAGTTATAAGCACAGGGCCCCCACTGTCTTCTGTGAGACCTGTAGGGGCTGTACTGGAGCAGAGAGGTGATAGAGTGAGTTATATCCCCAGTTGTCTTGGATTTGAATCTGGCTCTGTTACTCTTTCCACCCACCCCCAACTCCCATAGGTTCTGGGAGCTTTTTACTTTTTGTAAAAATGAAATCTTTATTGGACATATTTTATTCTTATTGATATATTTTATCTAACTACTACCTGTATTGCATTTTTATCAGGTGATCTAATTATGTCCTTTGCAATTTTTTTTTTTTTTTGGTTCTAGTGCAAGATTCAGTTTAGGGTCAGACACTGCATCCAGTTGTCATGCTTCTTAGTCTCCTTTAATCTGGAACCATTTTAGGAGCAAGATATGTATATGGTCTTCAAATGTCTTCATAAAATCTGACAATCTGTTAAAAGAGGAGAAATACGATAACACATGTGTAAGTTTAGGTTTCTAGTGCTGTGATAAAATGCCATGATCCAGAACAGCTTGTGGAGGAAAGGTTTTAGTTGGCTTATACATCCTGGGTCACAGTATATTCAGGGAAACCAAGGCAAGAATTCAAATAGGTCAGGAATCTGGGGGCAGGAGCTAATACAGAGGAGGGGTACTGCTTCCTTCCTTCCTTCCTTCCTTCCTTCCTTCCTTCCTTCCTTTCTCCTTTTCTGATTTGTTTATTTGACTTCACAGTTAAGTTTTCTCTATGTCTCTTTTTAAATTTTTATTTTGGGGATTACAATATAACTGCATTATTTCTCCCTTCCCTTCCCTTCCCTTCCCTTCCCTTCCCTTCCCTTCCCTTCCCTTCCCTTCCCTCCCCATGTAGTGCTCAAGTCTGATGACTTGATGTCAGATCTCCAGAACCTATGCAAAAGGCATGTGTCAGGAATCTCAGCATGTTGCTACTGGGAGAGGAGAGGCAGAGATGGAGACTCTCCAGAAGTTCTTGGGCTAGCTAGTCTGGACTATGTATCATTGATAAGACTGTCTCAAATAAGGTGGAAAGGTGAGGAATAACATCCAAAGGTTGCCTACACACACACACACACACACACACACACACACACACTTACACAAGATAATGAAATCCAGCAGTTTGTATGCTAAACCAAAAAAATAATTTAAGAAACCACTGAAACACAAAAGTATACTACTACACATTAAGGGTAGATACTAAAATTAATTCAGATCTTGGAAGCATAAAATCAGCAAGCTTGGGGCATTCGTCATCTACCTCTTGAACCACTGATTTTGACTATCACCTATAGACATAAGTGCTGTTGTGAGAGATTAGAGGGCTAGTAGAAAAGTCCAGCACCCCACTGGATAAACCATGAAACTAAACACACTGAAAAGGAAAAGGAGAGAAGCTTCATTGTATCTGCCTCCTGCCTCACGTCATTTCCAAGGGAGCACGGTTCAATGGTAAAAGGGATAACCATATGCTTTCTAGCTCCTTGGCCTCAGCTAGCATCTTGTACATATCTGCAAACATGACACAGTTTTACACACACACACACACACACACACACACACACACACACACACACACAGAGAGAGAGAGAGAGAGAGAGAGAGAGAGAGAGAGAGAGAGAGGGAGAGAGAGAGAGAGATCCTGATGTTGTGGAAGTCTTAAATTTGAATACTTCAGGATACTGTCTCAGAGAAAATAAATCAGAGGCTGATTTGTACTCACTTTGTGGCATTGAGACAAAGTATATAATTTTTTACCCCTTTTACCTCCAAAGAATAAAGTAGGCACATCTTCAAGAGAGTTCTGACAGAATCTCAATATCCACGGATGACTTCTTCTTCAAATATTAAGACAGCATCACAAGACTTCATGGCACAATAAAAACAAAACAAACAAAAACACTGCCCCAAAATAAACAACAACAACAAAACAAAATCAAGCTCCAACAGTGTCTTGGCTACAATGTCCTTTCTTAGCTTTAAGGAAACACATAAGCTAAAAGACAAGGGATAGAAAAAATTCCGATGCAACTAGTAACCAAAGGAGAGGACAAAATAAAATTTTGAGTTAAAAAAGTGCAAGAGACTAAGATTATTATATAACGATAAAAGAGTAACTGTGCAAATACATATGTATACAACTTTGGAGCATCAAAAATATATAAAGTGAATATTAACTGAAATGAGGGTTAAAATTGATAGTAATACCATAATAGTAAGGGACTTCAACATCTCACTTTCAATAACGGATAGATCATCCAGACAATAAATTGATAAGGAAACAGTAGACTTCATTAACACTACAGGTCAAAGGACCTAATAGAACATATCACCCAATAGAATCAGAATGCATATTTTCTCCTGAGCACATGGAACTTCTCTAGAATGGTTAAGTTATACTGAGCCAAGACCCACAAAACAGGTCTTATATTCTTTCATTTGTTTTTCGTTATTTTTTGAGACAGGGTTTCTCTGTGTAGCCCTGGCTGTCTGGGAACTTACTTATTCTGTAGACCAGGCTGGCCACAAACTCACAGAGATCCACCTGTCTCTGCCCCTGAATGCTGAGATTAAAGGCATTTGCCATCACTGCCTGGCACAAAACAACCTTTAATAGATTCAAGAGCATTGAAATTATATCAAGTACTTTCCTGACCACATTGGTACCAGTAACAGGAAATCAGTAACAGGAAGAAATGTCAAAGTTAACAAATGTGAAAATTAAACAATATGTTCTCTAACAAACAAGCAAAAGAAGAAATAAAGAATAGAATAAAAAATATCTTGAGATAAAGCCAAAACAAGACAAAGAAAAAAACATAACAAAACTTAATTTTTTAAATAACCCAATTGTTCAATTAGTGCAGCCCATATGAGCATTGGGGTTAGGTAATGAAGTATGGGCGACCTACTGGAGGTCAAACCCCTGAAGATAACTGACTCTCCATTTCCCAGCACCATCTACTAGTAGCTCCTCAGAGGTGGGGCTTTGTGAACTCCTCCTCCATCAATATTGGAATTGTGATTGGTTAGACAAAGTTATGCAAATCTTGCACAGGTAGCCAGAGCTGCTGTGAGTTCATGAGAAGAATATGAAATTGGGAGGAGGACATGTAGGGAGAGTTTGGAGGAGTTGGAGGGGAAAAGAATAAATAAAAATATATGAAATCTTATGGGACTTAGTAAAAGTACTTTTAAGAAGAAAGTTCCTAGCAACAAATGCCTGAAATGTAAAAAGAAAAATCTCAGTTCAACAATTTTATTTTGTACATCAAACAACTAAGAAAAAGAACAACAAACCAAGCCCAAGATGTGAGTTAATGGAGGAAATAGAAATGATCAATAAAACAGAAGAATGTTTTTAAAAGATTAATATTTTTTTAAAAAAGTGTGTGTGTGTGTGTGTGTGTGTGTGTGTGTGTGTGTGTGTGTATGAGTACAGTGCCTGCGGAGACTGGAAGAAGCCATCAGCCATCAGATTCCCTGGAATTGAAGTTACAGATGGTTGTTAGCCACCCAGTGTGGGTTCTTAGAACTAGACTGCGGTTCTCTGCAAGAGCGGCTAATATTCTTGACAACTGAGTCATCCCTCTAGCCCCAGGAGTCCTTTTTTGAAAAGATAAAATGACAAACTTTAAGCTTCACTAAGAGAACAAAAGAAAAATGATGTTAAAAGTACAAGTAAAAGAGGAGACATCCCAACTGGTTTGATTAGATACCAACACATTAGATAGTCTGAAAGGAACCGATCCGTTCCGAGAAACATGTAACATATATAGACTGAAGCATGAAGTAACAGAAACTCTGAATAGCTCAATAACGGCTATTGGGGACTGAATCAATGATCAAGAACTACCCAATGAAGAAAAGCTCAAGAACAGATTGGCTTCAGTAGCAAAACCTACCAACTATTTAAAGAAGAACCAGCACAAATGTGCTCAGATTTCTCAAGTAGTTATGAGAGAAGACTTCCAAACTTATTTTATGAGACTAACATTATTATATTGAAATCATAGCTAGGCAAGGACACTGTGAGAATAGAAAAATAGAGGTCAATATTCCTCGTTCCTCATAGAAACAGATACAAGAATCCTCAATAAGATATTTGAAGCAAGATTTAAACAACACAGTGAAAGAGTGTGCATTATAATAAATTGAGATTTATTCCTGTGATGCAATAATATTTCAATATATGCAAATTAAAATGCAATGTTGCACCATGACAGGGATAAAACCATACAGTCATGTCCATGAATGCAGGAAAAAGCATTTGACAAGGTTTTTTTTTTTTGTCTCATATTGCTTTGTTTGGGCTTTTGTTTTTCTTTACTGGTCCTTTGCCTGTAGGTTATCATTTCTGATTTTTTTTTTGTGGGGTAGTTGTGTTTCTTGTGCTTTTTTTGTTTTTGTTTTCTTTGTCTTCTAAAGCAAGAGAGTGAGAGTGAAAATGAGAGCGAAGGAAGAAGAAGTTAGATGGATGAGGAGGGGGAGAATCTGGAAGGAGATGGGGGAGGGGAACTGTGATCAGACTATACTATATGAAAAATATTTTTTAATAATAAAAGGATGTTAAAAAGAAAGAAAGAAAAGAAAGAAAGAAAGAAAAATAAAAAACAGCCCTATCTGTATATTCCAAAAGTCTCTTCTAGAAAGCCATCATCGATTTTTTGTTGAGGCAAATTTCTATTGTTTCTGTGCTTCAGTCTTGTCCCTTGTCAACCATTCTCCACATAACACCAGAATGAGCTGATTAAATGAAATCATATTGTTCTACCTAAAAATCCTCTTCTAGCTTTTCCTCCTACTTGGAATGACATCCCGATACTTTCTCATGTCTGTAAAGCCCAGTATAAAATGGACTCTCCCTCTGATTGCACATTTTGCTCACTCCAGGCTAGTCATATTGGTCTTCTTGCTGGTTATTTGTCTTAAGGCAGTATTTCATGTAGTCCAGGCTGGCTACAGACTCACTATATAGCCTAGGATGGCCTTGGGACTCTTGCCTCTACCTCCCAAATTCTGGGATTACATGACCACACTGGTGTTTCTTGCTATTTTTGAGCACATCAAGGTTATTCCCACCTCAGGTCTGTTGAACTTGTTTCTCAATCCAATGACATTTGTTCAAACATTACCTCTTTGGTGAGGGCTTTCCTGACCATACTGCTCACACCACCTCCCACCAACCAGAACCCATACTGGAACTGATATTTCTGAATTGTGGGATGCTTTGGAAGATGCTTTCCAAGTTTAAATAGGTGTTCAAAGTGGAATTCCTACTCTTATGGCTTACATGAGTTTGCAATGCTACTAATGGGAACAATGACTCTTAGATTATGAGAAAAGAGCCAAATAATGCTTCATGCAATTGATAATATTGTCACTTGGAGAGGATCAAGACTCAACTAGGAGAGAAACCTTTGGGCATGTTTATGAGGTATTTATTCCTCAGCAAGCCCCCACGTATACTAGGTTAGTGTGGCTTGCTGGATGGTGCTGTATAAGAAACAGCCTCTTGGAGATGGCAGCTTCCCTTCTGGTGTTTTGTTTTTACACTTTCAGCATTGCTTAGGGCTGTACCAGGTTCTCGATATATGTAGCTTTGTAGGTCATGTTCTCTTTACTCTAAATTCTGATAAGACTCTATAAATCACTCCTTTATTAAGTTTTCCTCAAACTGCACAGATTGTGTGTGCCATTTGTCTCTGGCTGGAATCTTGATGGTGGTTGTTCAGTGAGAATGGTTGGTTGAGCTCACTGAGGTACTGGATAGTAAAGACCAAGGTTGTCAATGTATCAAATCAACCTAGATGTGGTTACTAAGACAGCTGCATTCTGCTTTAGGAGGGAAAACAGTGCACAGGAAATATGGCACTCGGGTTCCCTTCCCTGACGATTTAAGCTAATAGGCTGTTGGATTAGTCACTTTGCTAATGAGTAGTTTTATCCTGGCCCTCAATAAACCAGGCAAGACAGGGGCCCTACAAACTCTTGGGAAACCTCCTGTAAATTTTTGCAGAGAACAGAGAGCTAAGAGCTGCTAAGGACCAGTGTTTATAGACTGCAACTATATTTGGAAACTTAATTGTCTTTTTAAAAAAAAATCTCAAGTTAGAAAAGTAAAGGGATTTATGATAATAATGTCCAAATAGTCCACTCCATGGCCCAATGGGCTTAGTTTTCATTGGCCTCTAAGATTTTTATAGTTTACAAAATCAAGCAAAGGAAAGACACAATGAGTTTCAACTAGGGGTGGTTGTGTCCCTCTGGGGATATTTGGCAATATCTGGAGACATGTTTTGGCTGTCACTAGTGGAATGAAATTTCTGTTGGCATCTGGTGTATAGGGATCACGGATGCTGCTAAATATCCTATACAGGAGAGCTCCTCTTTCAGCCCCAAACAAAGCATTATCTGACTCAAATGCTAGTAGTACTAAAATTGAGGAACTTTTCTCTCCATGCAATTACAGCTGGGTTAGTGAGGAAATTGGTGTGAAATAATGCCCATAACTTTGCAATTTGAAAACCACACTCCAATTAAGTTAGGTATCCTCTGGTTTCCTGACACCCCTGGAAATCACTCAGCACACATCACTGTCTTGGAGCTTGTTGCGTTTTGAAAATGGTAAGTTTATTGCAGTGCATAATAGGTGTTTTCCAAAATAGAAACCAGGCCACTTGGTCGGGTGGAATAAAATAATTTTGGAGCACATGGCTTCTGGTTTTTTTTTTTAATGCCTCTCTAATCAAAAGCATTTTCCCTTCAGACCTTCAGGGCTTCAACTAAATAGATGCCTAGCCCAAAAGGAAATGGTCTTCTTTGGGTTCGGAGTTTGAAGGAGACAATAGTTAGAATTAGCATCTGAATCATTAGCAACTGCAAAGAAGCTTTGAGATCTGGTGCTCTTTGGGAAGAATTTTACCAGACACAAAGGTATCAAATATCCCATCTCCTTTTTACCCAAAATAGTTCTGGCTTGAACCTGAGGTTCCCAAGGTGTCTTTGAGTAAGAAGGAAAAAATCTGTTCTGGGAATTGACTACTGTACCCTACCCCCAACTATTAAGGTTTACTGGTGAGAGAGGAGGCCAAGAGATTTTATTAATTATCATGTCTGACATAAGGCACAAGGTGTGCTTGTAAAACTCCCTTTTGTTAAGTTTACTCTGTGGGAGAGGTAGGTTCAGAAGGAATCAACGAACAATGAAAGCTCTGAAATCCCTTTATGGAAAAGAAAAATCAGCCTAGTATTACAACTAATGAAGATGCTGGAAAAGAGTACATGGAATCTCTGGAAAGTCAGATATAGAAAAACCACTTGAAGTCAATGTCCAAGATGGAGAGAACACTTGTGGCCAGGTAGAAAGAAACGCCAATGTTTCCAAATTAAGATCCCAAGGGGAGACAGCATTGCTTGGAAAAACTGATCCTATGCAAATTTGAAGTTTCAAATACTGGTTTTCTGAATCTATTAGGAGAATTGGTTCAGAGGCCTTACCAGTCTACGAGTTGGAAAGAGCAATAGACAATCTGACGACATTTCTGCTGCTCTCCAAAGGAATGTTCCCAGAAGCTGGACTTGGTCTGCTTGGGCTAAAACGAAGAGCCCAGATAGGCTCAAATTGCAGGAATCTACCCAGGTTGTCCAAGTGATGGATAAATAGTGAACAAAATTTGCTGCCAAAGTTGTGCAATTTGGCTTTTGTGGACCATCCAAGTCCAGCTGCCTGCCAGGTGAAGGTGCTGGGCAGTGGATGGCCATCAACACTGACCCCAGGTATCTGACTTTCCAAAATGGGCTCTCCCATAGACGCTTAAAGATCATACTCATTGCCAAACTAGTGAGGCTACATGAGAATATGGAAGTTCATTGGGCTCATCATATTCCAGGTACATTAGGTATTCCAGCTACTAGATAATGTGGAGTTAAAAATGCCTTTGTTGTGGAATCTAGTGTCTGAGGGTTATGCAGTAAATGGATTATCTTCACCAGAGAGATGGTGACAAAGGCTGAGGATTAAGATAGCAGAAAGTATTAAATTGATGTTTGAAAGCAAGGGAGAAAGTCAAGAAGAGAAAAAGAAATAATTATGGCAGGAATAATTCCAACATTAGTACTTCCCAAAGAATAAGGTAATTTAACACTTATCTCTTAACTATGAGCAAGAAACTGCTAGGATCTGTTTAGATTCTCCTCACAACTCTATGGTGGGTAGATAGGGATTATTGCCCCCTTTACCAGCCTTGTAAATGAGGATATGAAATGCAGACTTAGTAATATGTTCAGGTTTCCATACCTCAGAAGCAGTAGAGCTGGGATTTAAACAGATATCTGTGTCACATGCTATTCCATTGGCATAAACTTTCTGGTTCTTCCCTGGATACTCCAGTGGAGCAGCTTCGCTTTCATCACTTGGGGGTTTTAAGCAGCAAAATATTAGCAGGTGTGTCATAGGAAGTCATCTCTAATGGCTCAAGAATAACTTAAAACTCCGACCTGGAACTTCCATTTCTGCATGTTAAGGAATGGTAACGAATAGCATTAGTCATGTTAGTGCAGCCCGTTGTGTTTTCCCACAGTTCCTCCACGAACGTTCTCATTGGCTCCTCACTCAAACCTTGCAAGGTAGGTAGGCAGGCCATGCGTGACCACGCCCCTTTCTAAAGATGTGGCCAGTAGTCCCATCAGAAAGGAAGCATTGCCAAGTTACTTATCACTAAAAGCACGTGGGAAGAGGGAGGGAGTGGATCCCAAAAAAGTTGCTTATTTCAATCCTGAGCCGTTCATAGGAGTTTATAATTTATTTCCATAACAGTGTGATTGCTTCCTTTTCAACAAGACTTTGAGTCACTCGGAGGAATGTATTCCATTACATCTCTGCTGGCTTCAGGCGGTTTATGCAGAGCTTGTGGGTTTCCATGACAACGGAGACTAACAAAATACAAACTATGAACTCTTTCAACATCGGTCACTAATTTGCTTCTAACAGCTCACCTCAGAACCATGAAAGCTGATGGTGTTTCTGAGGTAGTATATATTTTTATCTTCATCCACTGGTGGCAGCTTGAAAATCATCTCAAAATATATCAAATATATTGTGTTTAATAGAAACTTGGACATAGGCCTTTTGACTTCTGCTAAAGAGTATTAGGCAGTGTCTCTGGTCATATTTTTTTTATTCATCAATTTTTTAAAATTACTGTTTTATTTTATGTGTGTGGGTTTTTTCTGCTTTCATGGAAGTCTGAGCACACAGCATGTTCTAGTGTTCACATAGGTCAGAAGGGAGCACCAGATCCTCTGGAACTGGAGTTACAGATAGCTTTGAGCCACTATATGGATGCTAGGAATCAAACTCAGGTACTGTGAAAGAACAGTCAGTCCTCTTAACCACTGAGCTATCTCTTCAGACCCTAATCTATTCTTTAATTAGCTCTTTTGTCTTTGTTTCCTTTCTTTTCCCATAGCAGTAGAATTTGAACCCAGGTCCTCATGCATGCTAAGTGAGGGCTCTGTCACCAAGCTATATTCTCCTTATTCTATTCTTTAAAAACTTCCATTTCTCATACCAGATATACTATAGCTCTAGTTTATGCAAATAAAGTAATATGCCACAATTTACTAATGGCCATACCCTTCAGCACTTACTATTTGAATATCAGAAGATGTTTATTCACAGTACCAATGGAAAATAGGATGTTTGAAAGGATGCTTTCTACGATGTCATAGAAATTGCCATCTTACAACTAAATGGGATGTTAGAAGAAAGAGTGACAGAGAAGTGAGAAATATTTCTCTCTAAATTGTAGCAAACTTCTGTTTTGCTTTGCTTGCCATCTGCTCACAAATCTTGTGATGGTAGCCTCTCTTGGGAGGACCTGTCATCTTGACTAGCCTCAGTCATGGAGGCACACATCACACCAATCCTGTTACAGGGGTGGGCATGTGGTACAAGTGTGACCATAAAGAGTATTGCATTCTAGTGGCTGTTGGGGTTGCTTCGGGATAGCATGTGCCCAAGGCCCTGCCTAGCTGGCTGATAAGTTTAAGAGTTTTGTTGGCAATCTGCAGATAGCACGATGTTTGACTACAGTAGTCGTTGTGTGAAAGCCGAACACTACTTCCTGCCATCTTGCTAGCACAGGAGAGATAACTGGTCAGAGAATGGAGATTACTGACAGGGGAAACAGAAGTCAAATGGAAAATACCAGGCCTTTTCTTGTGTGTGGTACTGGGTACCGACCTCAGGGCCTTAGCACTTGCTAGGTAGGCACTTTTCCACTGGCCCAACCTCTCCAAGTGTCTTTCTAGATTTAGCTTTGCCCTATGTGTTTCCCTGATCTTTTTGGTTGATGTGACAAAATACATTTCTTTTCCTTTTAATTTTAGTTTAATTGGACTTGTTTACAACTCAAGGAGTCCTGATTAATATGATTATCTTATTTTGAATAGTTAACAGCTAAATCTAATTTTAAAAAAGTACACAAGATCTTCAGGGCTCCTGCTTCAGTGAGTAGGTGACCACAGCCCCTAATGAGTCTGTGAGTTCATTTTGTAATCAAGCACATCAGGAAAGTTTATTTGTTTAATTTTTTTTTTTTTTTAGATCTCGCCCTCACAATTTTATCTATGATTTTAATTTGTGTTCCTGAGAAACAGTTAGCTCAGAAAGAATATATTTGGACTCTAGTGTTAACTGAAACACACTCATGGGATTCTGTCCTACAAGGCTCACTCTTCCTGACACATATCTGGACATTCTGGCATCCCCATAGCCTGCCTCAGTACTCAGCTTCAAGCTATGATTACATTTAATATCCTGCTGCTACTGCATGTCATTAATACTTTTTTGTTGTTAATTGGAGAACATTCAGAGGCTCAGCAAACAAAAAGACCTTCTTAGTGATATGATTATGATCTTGTTTTTCTTCAGACATTTCCAGGATTTTACAGATTTTCCTATTTCCCCTCTCTTAGGGGGCTAATATATTTACTTTAGCAGAGTCTCCCGAGCATCGGTAAAATGTGAACTGTTACATTATGACAGGGATTATCAACCTTGGCTGCCAATTAGAATCACCTGGGAGTCTTTCAACGTTCCTACTAGTCCAACCCCACCCCAGGCAATTCCATCAGAAGTTTTTGGAGTGGGGTCCTGGCGTTGGTGGTTTTAAAAGCTCCCTAGGTGACTTTTAACGTCCAGACAGTGCTTTGAACAATTAGATTATTGGAAATATTGACTAGAATGTATGATTTGGTTTAGCAATGAATCATTTAGTAAGTAATCTTTTAAAAACAACTTCCCCAAATAGAGTCGTTCCCATGAAAGCATACATATAGATATGTATGCAACAAATGCTGTAATCTAATCGGGGCACATGCTCTTGGGCACACTGAGGTAAATTTCATCAAACTTCACTTTTTCAAGTTTTTAATTATTTCTGTATTCACTCATTCATTCATTCATGTCTGTGTGTGTGTATATATATGTGTGCAGTATTTGCATGCATGTACACATGTGTATATGTGCTTACAGGCATGTTTGCTTGTGTGTGCATGTGCATATAAAGACCAGAGGTCAAGTTAGGAGTTTTTCTCAACTGTTCTTTCATTATATTTCTTGAAACAAAGTTTGTCACTGAAATCGGTACTCATGAATTCAGCGAGCCCGAATGTGCTCTATGGATCTATTTGTCTTCTGTCTCTCTAGCACTGCCGCTACAAACACATGCTGCCCTGCCCGGCTTGTATGTAGGTACTGGAGATCCAATCTCAGTTTCTTAGGCTCCTGTGACAAGTATTTTATCAACTGAGCCTTCTTCCCAGCCCCCAAGTATTTATTTACTGGTGCTAGAAATTGAACTTGGGGCCTCATCTCAGCCAAGCACTCTACTACCACACCCTCTTCAAACTTCTCTCAAAATAATGTACAAGAGGCGTGTGTTGAGACATCACTCTTTCTTTCTTTAGGATGCTGTATCTCTGTCACTAGGCTTGAATACAAGCTATTGGAAGTCTTTATGTACTTTTCAATTGTTTCTTTGTTGTCTTTCTTCAGCTGGAGTGCTTAGCTTTTGCTTCTCCAGCTTGGGTTAGTGTTATACTTAGAGGAAGATAGCGTTATTGTTCTAGATAGATGACAATTCCTTTGTACATAAAATCTAAGACTCGCCCCTGCCTGGTCCGGTGGGCTGGGGCAGACACAGAGTTGGTCTGCTCCTGTCCTGTGGAGATACTGACTCCTGAGTCATCCTAGAGGAGCCACTGCACTCAGAGCAGCAGACACCAAGATTAGGATCATAAGACTACAGAGACATCTGGACTCTGAGGAGCTCTGCAACAAGCAAGATAACTGGAAATACAGACCCCAGTCTTACACAGTGAGGGCAGGCAACACTAGAGCTAACCAGATGGCGAAAGGCAAGCGCAAGAACATAAGCAACAGAAACCAAAGTTTCTTGGCATCATCAGTACCCAGTTCTCCCAATATAGCAAGCCCTGAACACCCCATCACATCTGAAAAGCAGGATTCAGAATTAAAATCACTTCTCATGATGATGATAGAGGATTATAAGAAGGAATTAAGTAACTCCCTTAAAGAAATACAGGAGAGTACAAGTAAACAGATAGAAGCCCTTAAAGAGGAATCACAGAAATCCCTTAAGGAAATGCAAGAAAACACAAAGAAGGAATTAAACAAAAACATTCAGGATTTGAAAATGGAAATAGAAACAATAAAGAAAGCTCAAAGGGAGACAACCATGGAAATAGAAAACTTAAGAAAGAAATCAGGAGTCATAGACGCAAGCATCACCAACCGAATACAAGAGATAGAAGAGAGAATCTCAAATGCAGAAGATACAGTGAAAAATATTGACACAGTTGTCAAAGAAAATGCAAAATGCAAAAAACTCCTAACTCAAAACATCGAGGAAATCCAGGACACAATGAGAAGACCAAACCTAAGGATAATAGGTATAGATAAGAATGAAGAGTCCCAACTTAAAGGGACAGTAAATATCTTCAACAAAATTATTGAGGAGAACTTCCCTAACCTAAAGAACAAGATGCCCATAAACATACAAGAAGCCTAGAGAACACCAAATAGACTAGACCAGAAAAGAAATACCTCCCGTCACATAATAATCAAAACTTCAGATGCACAAAACAAAGAAAAAATACTAAAAGCAGTAAGGGAAAAAGTCAAGTAACATACAAAGGCAGACCTATAAGAATTACACCAGACTTCTCACCAGAGAGTATAAAAGCCAGAAGAGCCTGGACTGACATCATACAGACCCTAAGAGAACACAATTGCCAGCCCAGATTACTATACCCAGCAAAACTTTCAATCACTATAGATGGTGAAACCAAGATATTCCATGACAAAACCAAATTTGCACAATATTTTCCCACAAACCCAGCACTTCAAAGGATAATTGATGGAAAACACCAACACAAGGAGGGAAACTACAACCTAGAAAAAGCAAGGAAGTAATCTTCCAACAACCCCAAAAGAAGATAACTATACAAACATAACTTTACGTCTAATAGCAAAAATAACAGGAAGCCACAATCATTTTACCTTAATATCTCTTAACATCAATGGTCTCAATTCCCCAATAAAAAGACGCAGACTATCAGACTGGATACACAAACAAGACCCAGAATTTTGCTGCATACAAGAAACGCACCTCAGTGACAAAGACAGACACTACTTTAGAATAAAAGGGTGGAAAACAATTTTCCAAGCCAATGGTCCCAAGAAACAAGCTGGAGTAGCCATTCTAATATCAAATAAAATTGACTTTCATCCAAAATTAATCAAAAAAGATAAGGAAGGACACCTCATACTCATCAAAGGAAAAATCTACCAAGGTGAACTCTCAATTCTGAACATCTATGCTCCAAATGCAAGGGCACCTACATACATAAAAGAAACTTTACTAAAGCTCAAAACTCATATTACACCTCATACAATAATAGTGGGGGATTTCAACACCCCACTCTCAGCAATGGACAGATCATGGAAACAGAAACTAAACTGAGACACTTTGACATTAACAGAAGTTATGAACCAAATGGACTTAACAGACATCTATAGAACATTTCATCCTAAAACAAAAGAATATACCTTTTTCTCAGCACCTCATGGTACCTTCTCCAAAATAGACCATATAATTGGTCACAAAACAACCCTCTACAGATACAAAAAGATTGAAATAATCCCTTGCATCTTATCAGATCACCACGGAATAAGACTGGTCTTTAATAATGACAAAACCAATGGAAAACCCACGTGCACATGGAAATTGAACAACTGTCTACTCAATGATGACTTGCTCAAGGAAGAAATAAAGAAAGAAATTAAAGACTTTTTAGAATTCAATGAAAATGAGGACACATCATACCAAAACTTGTGGGACTCTATGAAGGCAGTGATAAGAGGAAAACTCATAGCTCTAAGTGCCTACAAAAAGAAACTGGAAAGAGCACACACTAACAAGTTGACTGCACAACTAAAAGCTCTAGAACAAAAAGAAGCAAATACACCCAGGAGGAGTAGAAGGCAGGAAATAATCAAACTCAGGGCTGAAATCAACCAAATAGAAACAGAAAGAACAATACAAAATATCAATAAAACTAGGAATTGGTTCTTTGAGAAAATCAATAAGATAGATAAACCGTTAGCCAGATTAACCAGAGGGCACAGAGACAGTATCCAAATTAATAAAATCAGAACTGAAAAGGGAGACATAACAACAGAAACGGAAGAAATTAAAAAAATCATCAGATCCTACTACAAAGGCCTATACTCAACAAAACTGGAAAACCTGGAAGAAATAGACAATTTCCTAGACAGATACCAGGTCCCAAAGTTAAACCAGGAGCAGATAAACCATCTAAATAGTCCCATAACCCCTAGGGAAATAGCAGCAGTCATTAAAAGTCTCCCCATTAAAAAAAGCCCAGGACCAGATGGTTTTAGTGCTGAATTTTATCAGACCTTCAAGGAAGACCTAATACCAATTCTCTTCAAACTATTCGACAAAATAGAAACAGAAGGAACACTACCCAATTCGTTCTATGAAGCTACAATTACACTCATACCCAAACCCCACAAAGACCCAACAAAGAAAGAGAACTTCAGACCAATCTCCCTTATGAACATCGATGCAAAAATACTCAATAAAATTCTAGCAAACCAAATCCAAGAACACATCAAAACAATCATCCATCATGATCAAGTAGGTTTTATCCCAGGAATGCAGGGATGGTTCAATATTCGGAAATCCATCAATGTAATCCACTATATAAACAAACTCAAAGAAAAAAAACACATGATCATCTCACTAGATGCTGAGAAAGCATTTGATAAAATTCAACATCCCTTCATGATAAAAGTCTTGGAAAGATCAGGAATTCAAGGCCCATACCTAAACATAGTAAAAGCAATTTACAGCAAATCAGTAGCCAACATCAAGCTAAATGGAGAGAAACTTGAAGCAATCCCACTAAGATCAGGGACTAGACAAGGTTGCCCACTCTCCCCGTACCTATTCAATATAGTACTGGAAGTCCTAGCCAGAGCAATTAGACAACAAAAAGAAGTCAAAGCGATACAAATAGAAAAGGAAGAAGTCAAAATATCGCTATTTGCAGATGATATGATAGTATACTTAAGTGACCCCCAAACTTCCACCAGAGAACTCCTAAACCTGATAAACAACTTCAGCAAAGTGGCTGGTTATAAAATCAACTTAAACAAATCAGTAGCCTTCCTCTACATGAAAGATAAACAGACTGAAAAAGAAATTAGGGAAATGACACCCTTCACAATAGTTGCAAATAATATGAAATACCTTGGTGTGAATCTAACCAAGCAAGTGAAAGACCTGTACGACAAGAACTTCAAGTCCCTGAAGAAAGAAATCGAAGAAGATCTCAGAAGATGGAAAGATCTCCCATGTTCATGGATTGGCAGGATTAATATAATAAAAATGGCCATCTTGCCAAAAGCAATCTACAGATTCAATGCAATCCCCATTAAAATCCCAACTCAATTCTTCACAGAGTTAGAAAAGGAAATTCTCAAATTCATATGGAATAACAAAAAACCCAGGATAGCGAAAACTATTCTCAACAATAAAAGAACTTCTGGAGGAATCATCATTCCTGACCTCAAGCTGTACTACAGAGCAATAGTGATAAAAACTACCTGGTATTGGTACAGAGACAGGCAGGAAGATCAATGGAATAGAATTGAAGACCCAGAAATGAACCCACACTCCTATGGTCACTTGATCTTCGACAAAGGAGCTAAAACTGTCCAGTGGAAAAAGGACAGCATTTTCAACAAATGGTGCTGGTTCAACTGGAGGACAACACGTAGAAGAATGAAAATTGATCCATTCTTATCTCCTTGTACAAAGCTCAAGTCTAAGTGGATAAAGGACCTCCACATAAAACCAGATACACTGAAACTAATAGAAGAGAAGATGGGGAAGACCCTTGAATACTTGGGCACAGGGGAAAAGTTCCTGAACAGAACACCAATGGCATATGCTCTAAGATCAAGAATTGACAAATGGGACTTCATAAAATTGCAAAGTTTCTGTAAGGCAAAGGACACTGTCAATAGGACAAAATGACAACCAACAAATTGGGAAAAGATCTTTACCAATCCTACATCTGATAGAGGGCTAATATCCAATATATACAAAGAACTCAAGAAAGTAGACTCCAGACAACCAAATTACCCTATTAAAAAATGGGGTATAGAGCTTAACAAAGAATTTTTAACAGAAGAAACTCGAATGGCCGAGAAGCACCTAAAGAAATGCTCAGTGTCCTTAGTCATCAGGGAAATGCAAATCAAAACAACTCTGAGATTCCATCTCACACCAGTCAGAATGGCTAAGATTAAGAACTCAGGTGATAGTAGATGCTGGCGAGGGTGTGGAGAAAGAGGAACACTCCTCCATTGTTGGTGGGACTGCAAGATGGTGCAACCACTTTGGAAATCAGTCTGGTGGTTCCTCAGAAAATTGGACATAGCATTACCCGAGGATCCAGATATACCACTCCTAGGCATATACCCAGAAGATGCTCGAACATATAACAAGGACATATGCTCAACTATGTTCATAGCAGCCTTATTTATAATAGCCAGGAGCTGGAAAGAACCCAGATGTCCTTCAACTGAGGAATGGATTAAAAAAATGTGGTATATTTACACAATGGAGTATTACTCAGCTATTAAAAACAATGAATTTGAGAGGTTCCTACGTAAATGGATGGAACTAGAAATTATCATCCTGAGTGAAGTAAGCCAATCACAAAAGAACACACATGGTATTCACTCACTGATTATTGGATATTAGCCCAGAACCTTGAAATGCCCAAGATGCAACTCACAGGCCACATGAAGCTCATAAAAAAGGAAGACCAAGTGGGGGTGATTCAGTTCTTAGAAGGAGCAACAAAATACTCAAGGGAGCAAATATGGAGACAAAGAGAGGGACAGAAACTGAAGGAGGGGCCATTTGAAGACCTTTCCACCTGAGTATCCATCCCATGTGCAGTCACCAAAGTAGATGCTGATGTGGAAGTCAGGAAGTGCATGCCGATAAGGGCCTGATATGGATGTCTCCTCAGAGGCCTTCAAGAGTCTGACATATTCAGATGCAGATGCTCACAACTAGCCATTGAACTGATCATGAGGTTCTCAATGGAGGAGTTAGAGTGAGGACTGAAGGAGCTGAAAGGGTTTGTGGCACCATGAGGAGAGCAAAAATACCAACCAACCACAGCTCCCAGGGTCCTAACCACCAGCCTGGGAGCACTTATGGAGGGATCCAGGGCTTCAGCTGAATATGTAAGAGTGGAGGGCCCTGCTGGGCATAGGTGGAAGATGAGATCCTTGACCTCATGAAGGCTGGACGCCCCAGGGGGTGGGAAGTTTGAGGGTGGGGAAGTGGGAGTGGGGGGGTAGGTGGGGGTTACATCCACAGAGAAGAAGGAGGAGGGGTAAGGGAATGGGGGGTTCCCGGGTGGGTGGGGGATGTGGTTAGGGGATAACATATGAAATGTAAATAAAATATCTAATAAAAAAAAGAAAAAAAAAGAAAATCTAAGACTCAAAGCAACTTTGATGAGAAAAAGAATACAGTCTTTAGATAGAAGTGGAAGAGTGAAAGTGATACTTTCGGTAATAAGATATTCACCTTTAAGTTCTGGGAGGAAACCAAGGGCAATAACCTATATTGTTTTGGGAGTCTGTTGGACTTCCCTGACCAATGATTCAAGGAGAGGCTTCTCTTGGGTTTTCATTCTTTCATTATATCTCTTGAAACAGAGGTTATGGATCTTGGAGTAAGCATTATCAGCCCAAGTGATACTGTTTATTTTTGTTGTTGTTTATTTTTGAGACAGGTCTCTCTACATAGCCCTGGCTGTCTCAGAACTCATGTAGAGCAGGCTTGCCTCAAACCCATAGACCCACCTGCCTCTGCCTTCCTAGTGCTGGGATTAAAGGTGTGTGCCACCACACCCCACTTGGTGTCGTCTCTTTTAAAACACACACACTATATACATATACACATACACACACACACACACACACACACACACATATATGTATATGTATATGTATAATTTCACTGTGTTTTTTCAACCATCCTTAGTGTTCCTTATCCCTCCTTCCTCTTTCCTCCTCTGTATTGCCCCTCCCCTCTGCAGTTAAAATCTTTCCCTCTGTTTTTCCCATTCCTCCCTCATAACACCAGTGTCTCACTGTCACTGTCTCTAGAGCTCCTTCCCCAATATGGTCCCTTTTTATTTCTCTAGTTTCTGTGGTTACTCCAAGTTATATATGGAGAGCTAAACATTTGGAGCTAGGATCCACAAATAAGGGAGAATATGCAGCCTTTGTCTTTCTGGATCAGGGTTACCTCACTTAGAATGACACTTTATTGTTTCAGGACCTGGAGGAATTGAGCTGCAACTGACCTGGAGGCCTTCTCACTCCTACAGCATCTGAGATGCTAGGCAATCAATAGTCCCACTGAGCTGTAAAACTCAGCTGTAAGACCCCAGCAATGACCACCATGGTAAGATATACCCGATGGTTCATGCTTCCTACTTGGGAACCAACAACAGATGTTTAATTGGACTTTGGCCCACTCAATCAGAGGGAATTTATGCCTAGTACTGTAAACCTAGCTAGTTGCCAATGACTGGATAGACACAGACATTAGAGGAAAACTTACTGCCACACTCCCATTTTCCTAAAACATTATAATTTCTAATTGCATTCTTAAAACTTATCCTCAGATCGACAGATAAATGTAGCCCTCTCTCTTTATGCAAGGAAGCTTTTTTTTTGTAACAGGCAAAGATCATTATCAAAAGCCACAACTGATTAAAATGCAGTAAACAACTGACCATGTAGTACCCAGCCCCAACTGATATATCTACAGCACAACTCCACAGCTAAGGTTTAGGGAACTTTGAGGAAGAGGGGCAGAAAGATTGTAAGAGCCAGAGGATCGAGAAGTCTGCTATGAGATATTAGCTTCTATATCTGACAAGGAAGCTGCATCTGCAAAAATCTCAATAATATGGTAGCAGTGTAAACAAGACCTGCATAATTACAACACAAGTTGGCATCCAGATGCAGATGGGAGAAATGTTACAAGGTCACATGGCTGTTGAAAAAAAAAATCAGTCTTCTTTAGGGATGAGTCCCCAACCCCCATATGTTATCCAATTCCAAATGGTCAGCCCTAAGCACATACATATGAACAACACTAAATGTACTCAGCAGGCTCTCTCTTTCTCCCTCTCCCCCTCTCTGTCTCTGTCCCTGTCTCTCTCTCTGTGTGTCCATCTCCCTCTCTCTGTCTCTCTCCCTCTGTCTCTGTCTCCCTCTCTCTGTCTTTCTCCCTCTCCCTCTCCCCCTCTCTGTTTCTGTCTCTCTCTGTCTCTGTCTTTCTCTGTCTCTTTCTGTCTCTCTCTTCATGTGTGTGTGTGTGCGCGTGTGAATAACAAATAAAAAAGAGGCCAATCATCTGAGAGGGAATTGGGGAGTCATAGGAGAAGTTGGGGAAGAAGGGGTTAAAATGATGTAAATACTCATGTGAAATTCTCAAAATAATATAATTTCAAAAAAAAGAGAAAGAAATGGAAGAAAGAAGTTAAGCATAGCATTTCTTTCCCTTAATACAAAAAGGGGAAATTTAGAAGAATGGTCAAAAAATTATCAATAGAAGACCATAGAAATGAATAAGTATGACCCTGTGCTAAAAACTACAAAATGAGGGTTGATGAGATGGTTCAGTGGATAAATATGTTTGCCCTCAAGTCTGATGAACTTTGATCCTTGGAACCCACTAGGTAGAAGGATAGAACTCGTGCAAATCATTCACTAACCTCTACATGTGCACTAAGACATGCACACACCTCACTGCACTCAAATAAAGAAGTAAATATAATTAAGAAACACAAATAATGGTGGTTGCAGGAAGAAATGGATGCTTTGAGCTCTTACCCTAGGTTCAGTGGTGTTCTGGAACAGGCTCTCACTGGCTTACATGAACAGTAGTTAAGCAGTACATGGTGATGTGTGCTTATATTTTCAGAAATCAGGAGGCAGAGGCAAGAGAATTATTGCAAGTTCAAGGCCAACCTGCTGTATATGGTGAGAGTCTGTCTTAAAAACTAGCAAAACAAAAGAAACCATTCGACCTTTCAGACCAGTTAATATGTACAGCAATTATTAGAAATAAGTTACATTTAAAACAAAAGTAGTGAATTCTCAGAAACTCTACTTTTGAATTTTTAACCTCATTTTGATATCTATGCTTTTGAAGTTCTTCATACCCACTATAAGCATATGGTCAGAATGCCACATAATGACCTTACATGCCAGATGTGCCAGTTCCACATTTGATAGTAAACATCACATTGGTAGCTTGAACTTGGACATAGTGAGAGTACTTTATACATTAGTGACATATACACATATCAAATATATATTTTTATTTATTTATTTTATTTTCTGTGCCTAATTTTGTTTGCATGTGTATCTGAACTCTTAGAAGAGGATCAAGAGTTTATCCACAGAGTGTACAAAACAAACAACAACAATAAAATAAGAAGGGCAGTATCAAATTAATGATAGAGAAAAAGCTTGATGTTACACAGTTAAATAGCAGGCAAAGATAGCTGCGGGGAGAGGGAATATCAGTTTTCTTCAATGGAGTGTCACTGGGTGTATCAGCCACTGCCAGGGCAGGAGCAATTGTCTAATGCAACACAAATGGACTCCAAGTTTGTTTTCTTTTCCTTTTTTTTCTTTAGTTTTTTGTGTGTACTTTTTTGTTTTGTTTTCTCTTTTTCAAGAGAGAAAGACTATGAAGTTAGGTAGGTGGGGAGGGAAGATTCTGGGAGGAGCTGGAGGAGGGAAAGGAGTATGATCAAAATATATACAAAAATTAAAAAATAAATGAAATATTGCTGAAATAATGCATGTACATAAAATGTGCCATATCAGAGTTAAGAAAACAAATTGAGAACCAGCATAAACCTGTTAGAGACTGGATAAAATCACTTGAAATAGAGTGGACTAAAAATACATTATCAAATTAATAACAGCAAACTCTTGAGGTTATACAGTCAAAAGTGAAGAAAAAGAAAAGTGAGAAAAAAATTAGAATATTAATAACTAAATACAATTGGGTAACATCTCAACTAGGGGATCAGAATCATCTTAAATGAGAGTCAAATGGATGTCAGATGTTTATGGAACCTGGAGAAGGACACAACACATGGTATTCTGATTGGAAATATAGAAGTAGAAGCTAAGGAACTTTTAATTTAAAGGCAATGGGATGAGTTCTTTTAAAATATCAATGTCATAGGGGACAAATACTGAAGAAATGATTTACATTAAAAGAGATTAAAGCACTTGGGAGGCAGAGGCAGGTGGATTTCTGAGTTCGAGGCCAGCCTGGTCTACAGAGTGAGTTCCAGGACAGCCAGGACTACACAGAGAAACCCTGTCTCTAAAAAACAAGAGAGAGAGAGAGAGAGAGAGAGAGAGAGAGAGAGAGAGAGAGAGAGAGAGAGAGAGATTTTAATGCCAAACATGGGCATCTAGAAGACTGCATTACAGGGGAAAATACTTTATGAAACTAGCAAGTGATTGAGTTTCAATCTAGAATCTTGATGGAAAACTACAAAGCAACCACAAAAGGGGGAAACAGGTAAATGGTTGCTTTAACTCATCTCTACAGCTAGATTTAGTCCAAAGAGAACAGGGTAATGTTTTCAACATTTTTGTTAAACTAAAGGATGCTTAATGTATTTTATATTCAGTCTACTTCCTCTTTAAATACATCAGTTTAGATGGCTAGGCATATAGTTCAGTAGTACAGCACTTACCTAGCTGGATTGAGGTCACAGGCTCCATTAGTTGTACTGTACAAACAAACAAACAAACAAACAAACAAATAAATGTGTGTAAGACCTTTAAACAAAGAGGAACATTGACTGACCATATAATGATTAACTGGATGAAACAGAACTTACACTTCAGGTTCCAGGTTGTGATAGCTTTAAGATGTTTGAACAGCATGATTATATGGTACAGAATTAATGCACAAAAAATTTTTCCTTTACATATGAATGAACAGTACAATAATGACATTAAATAAAGGATTCCATTTATAATAACACTGAGAATAATAATGTATTTACAAGGAATGAATTTAACATAGGTATAAAAAAGTGTATGCTCTGAAAATTACCAAATATTGTCAAAAGAAACTTCAAAAGGCCTAAATAAATGGAAAGCCATCCCATGTTCATGGGCAAGAAGAAATAGTATTTTTAAGATGGGAATGATTTCCAAATTGCTACAGATTCAGTAATCTCTAGCAAAATAGCAGCCAACTTGTTAGTGGAAATAGATAAACTGACCCCTATGTTGGCATGGACATTCAAGGGACTCTGAATATCTAAAACTATCTGGATATCCTAGTCAGAGTTACTATTGCTGTGATGAAACACTGTGACCAGAAGCAAGTGGAAAGAGATTATTTGGCTCCACATTGTAGCCCATCACTGAAGGAAGTCAGGACAGGAACTAACAGGGAAGGAACTTGGAGGCAGAAGCTGATGCAGAGACCATGGAGGGGCACTGCTTACTGGCTTGCTCAGCCTGCTTTCTTGTAGAACCCAGAACCACCAACCTAGGGGTGGCCCCACCCACAATGGTGGGCCCTCCTCTATCAATCACTAAGAAAATGCCCCACTGTCGGGCAGTGGTGGCGCACGCCTTTGATCCCAGCACTTGGGAGGCAGAGGCAGGCGGATTTCTGAGTTCGAGGCCAGCCTGGTCTACAGAGTGAGTTCCAGAACAGCCAGAGCTACACAGAGAAACCCTGTCTCGAAAAACAAACCAAACCAAACCAAACCAAACCAAACCAAAACAAGAAAACAAAAAAAGAAAAAAAGAAAGGAAGAAGGAAAGAAAGAAAGAAAGAAAGAAAGAAAGAAAGAAAGAAAGAAAGAAAGAAAGAAAGAAAATGCCCCACAGGCTTGCCTACTGTCTGATCTCACAGAGGTACTTCATCAATTGAGGCGCCCTCTTTGATGAGTAGCTAGACATTATAGGTGACTGCTTATGGGAAAATTGAGGAATGACTGGCTTAGACTTTCCTTTGGAGGTGATAAAAATATTTTAAAATCTAGGTAGAGGTGGTGAATGAAAACCATGAATATACTAAAAAAAAAATTGAATTGTGCACTTAAAATAGGCCATCGTGTGATATATGTATTACATCTTAGTAAAAAGTTTTAAACTGAGCATAACATCACACACCTTTAAAATCTCAGAACATGGGAGGCAGAGGCAGGTAGATCTCTGAGTTTGAGGCCAACTTGGTCTACATAGAAAGGTCTGGGACAGCCAGGGAGCTACACAGAAAAAAATTGTCTTTAAAAACCAAAACCAAAGAAAAAATTTTTTAAAGGTTTTTGACTTAAAAGGGGAAGAAAGAACATAGAATTTAATTAGCAGAAGCAAAACCTATTGAGTTACTAGTAGGCTAGGAGTTGGAATCACCCCACTTTAGTTCTAGAAGAGATAATACCAGGCAACCCACCAGGCAGTAATCTTAGTAAGACAGTGAGTTACTACATGCTCAGCACTAGGATGGGTGTTGAGGATCATGAACCAAACAAGTATGTTGCTGTACTCAGAACACTTAGAGCATTCCAGAATAACATAAGTTAAAGAATTACACAGTAGGGTGGATGCTGCACAGGCAGTAGGAAAATGTATCATAGAAGCTCCTAATGTAATGCAGAAAGGAAGGGAAGGCTTTAGCAGGAAGTGATGTTTGCATTGAGTACTTGAGATTTAAGAATGAACTAGGCGAGGCCCAGTAAGATGACTGAATGGGAAACGGAGCTTGCCACCAAGCCGGATGACTGTGCTTGCTCACTGGGATCCACATGCTGGAAGAGAAAACCAACTTTCACAGGTTGTCCTCTGACCTCCAAATTTGCCTTGTGGCACACATTTGACCTCCACCCCCGTTTTAAATAAGTAGATGTAAGGAAAGAAAATCAGCCTAGGTGTAGAGTGGTGTCAAGTAGAGTGGATTCTAGACTGAGGGACCTGGACCTTCTCTGTCATGGGATCAGAAGAGAGTGAGAAGTGAGCTTTGTGAGAGTCGGTGAAGGGTAGGGGTGATGCTGGAGGGGTAAGGGGACTCTGAAGTCCTCATTAGCCGTGCTAGAGCATTGATCAATATTTTGAAGGTCAGAGGAAGCTACAATATGTTCTGGTTAACATCTCCAGATATCTTTTGTGTTTTAGCTAGCTTTTTTTTTCACTATGACAAATACCTGACAGAAATATAAAAGAAATGATTTGTTTGGGTACACATTTTTGAATATTGCAGTCCATTGCCACTTGGGCCTTTTGTCTTTGCAGGAAAGGACTATATCATAGGGTAAAACTGCTCACCTCATGGTAGCCAGGAGGGAAAACAAAAAGGAAAGGCCAACAAAGGATCAGTGTTCCAGTATCTCTTTCAGAAGTATATCCTTAGTAACCTTATTTCCTCCCACTAGGCCACATCTCCTAAAGGTTCTGAGAACAGCCTTCAACATATGAGTCTTTTGGGAATACATGAAATCTAAACTATAGCACCTCATTAGGAAACTTTTCATGAAATAACATAAAAATGGAATCAATTGACTATGTAATGGTGGATGGGACTTTCACTTCTTACCAAATTTCCTGGTATATAGCACTTATATTTGAATCCCTGGGAAACTGTTTATGAAATTCCCAGATGGAGAAGGGAGGGGAAGATGTACAGAGGAACCCTAAGGCAATGCAGCTGGGTCATATGAATATTAGTGAGCTCAGGGACATCCATTACAACACATTGAACTTCTTTATGCATCAGATGTATGTTGGTGGGTGAGATCACTCAAGACTCTGCAGTCTTAATATTTATAGCTGTAATGTTAAAACTGGCACCATCAGCACTTTATAAAATGTGGGTGGAGTAGCCCTTGGCCTCTGTCATATATTGCCTAGGCTATGATCTGGTATTCTCAATTGAACGCAGGTGTAAGCAGATGGAAAAGAAATTCTCTTGCAATTCTCAGTGTGTTTTCATTAACTTAGCATCTGTTGGAAAATTTGTTCTGAGAATAGCATCAAGGAACTGATCAACATCGTGGGTAATGGCCAAGCAAGGCCTCTGAGAGATGGCTTCTCTGTCGGCCAAGGATTGCTTTGCCAAAAATTTCAAAGCTATGGGGCTGCCTTGGCAACACCAAATAAAACAAGACACTGGGGTTCTTTATATTTACCATTAAGTCACAAGGGACAGTTGCTCTTAAGTCTAGATCTTTGGCATGTGAGTTCTCTGGATAAACTGTTTTAATGTTCTTCTTTTTTTTCTTTGCTGAGTAGGGCAGTGTGCTGTTAATCCCATTGGAGAACATGTCAATTTTGTTTTTCCTTACTGCTCAGTTTTCCCTCTGTTTTCTTTCTTCCATTTTCATTATGATCCCGTTTCTTGATTTCTTTCCATTAAATGATCAGCTAGAATTCTGAGCTACTATATAACATGGCTCACTGCATAAGGCTAATTAATCATGAGCAATCATCAAATGTGTTAAATTAGGAATAATTCAATTATACGATGTGGGAAGGATGTGTGCTCACTTCCCTTTCAACTTCTCTAACGTCTCTGACTTCTGCTTCTTCTTTGTCATGGTTACCACAACCGACACTTGAACCTTCAGTCACAGGCAAGAATAATTTGTCTAAACCAATAGGGATGGTGTTCTTCCCTTGACAACAAATGACTGCTTTAAGAATCTCTAAAGCCAGTTTACCTCTAGATCAGTGGTTCTCAACTTGCAGGTCATCACCCCATATGAGTCACATATCAAATATTCTGCATCTCAGGTACTTACATCACAATTCATAATATCAGCAAAATTACAGTTATGAAGTAGCAACAAAGTAATTTTATGTTTGTGGTCACCACAATGTGAGGAACTGTATTAAAGGGTCACAGCATTAGGAAGGTTGAGAGCTACTGCTCTAGATCAAAGAAGCCAGTAGTATTCTAGACAAGCTGAGGCAAGTTAGACTTGAAATTGGACTCCTGATATACCATGCCTGAAACATATGCTACTAAACTCCTTGTTGTGTAGCCTAATTGGTTTCCTAGTTGCATAAGGTGCTATGAGCTAGGTTATTTTTGCTTGCATTTCAAAGTACACTTCACAGTTAGTTCTCTGACCCTTGCTTCTCTAGACCCTTTACTGGTCTGTTTTCTTTTTCTTTCTTTGAACTTTAGGTTTTATGTTTGGTTCAACCACTGTTAACGAACAGTTACTCATGTTGTGGTGATTTCTCATCATAAAATTATTATTATTTTTCCCTTTCCCTTCTCCCTCTTGCTCTGGCCCCAAGTTTTTTTTTTTAAATTATTACTACTTATCTATTATATGTAAGTACACTGTAGCTGTCTTCAGACACCCCATTAAGAGGGGATTAGATCACATTATGGATGATTGTGAGCCACCACGTGGTTGCTGGGATTTGAACTCATGACTTCCAGAAGAGTAGTCCATGCTCTTAACCCCTGAGCCATCTCATCAATCCATAAAATTATTTTCTTGCTACTTAATTTTATCTCTTTCACTCTTACAACTTAGACAAAGTAAGAATTTTGAGCCCAAAAGATGTCTGGTACATATGAGCTAAGGGGTCTCCTGAGAGATAATGGTAATTTAGCTGTTGTTATAAATTGTAACATAAATATCTTATATGCAGAGTATATGATACTTGAACCTCAAAGGGACCACGAACCACAGGCTGAGAACCATCGCAATAGCCTTTCTTCTCTGTTGCTGCTCAGATTTCCACTACAGACTTTGAAGATGTTGCTTCTGTCTTGACTTTGAGATCTTCAGGTCCAAAGGTTCATCATTTATCCTTAGCTACTGTCATGAGGCCTTTTCTATAATAAACACCGAGAGAACAGATTGAGGGCTACGTTAAGATGGAGTTCATTAATTACCTTTCAGGGTAATGTCTCAAAGATAGACATTTTTGTAGGCCCCAAAGTGGAATTATTAGGTATTATTATTGTCTTTAAAAATATTTCAGGATAGGGAGATAAAAGGTTCCAAGCTAAAATTCACAGTGAATTTGAATTGAATTTTGAATGAATACATCCAGTAAGAATGTATTCAGGTGTCTAGTTGGACAAACAGATAAATTCTCTATATGTGTGGAGCTTTTTGTCCAGTGTGGACAACAGATAATAACCCAAACAGTGACAAAGAAGCATAGCTGGGGATGCTATAAAAGAATATAAGCCCCCTACAGTAACTAGGAGGGCTCTTTGGGAGAGAAAGATGAGGGATGGTATTATGCCAAAGGTGGCCTGGGCAAAGAAGGGAAAGAACATTCCAGGAATGGGTGTAGCAGATGTGAAGGCTGGAAGGCATGCTGCAGCACACGCACTAAAGAAAATTTTAAAGGTAGATGGTGTCAACAGCTACACGGGGAAGTAAGTAATAAGGCTAGAGATAAGCATAGACTGGACCTTAAGTGACATGTGCAGCATGGAAAGAAATACGACATCTAAAGCAATGTTAATGGAAAGCCGACAAAGGGTTGTAAGCAAGGCTATGACCTGATCTGCATTTTACAGTAGAAAACCGATTGTAGATGGTTCAAGATCAGAGGTTAGTGTAGAATTCGAGTGAGAGGTGATAATCGGGGTGGGGGAAGCACCACTGTTCACCTAGCCAGGTCACATATTGAATTTTGTGTCACCCACTTGATCTATAAGCATATTCATCAGCTGCAAGTAAAAAAAAAGAGAGAGAAAGAATAAGATGTGGGTAGTGGATAATAAAGACTACTTTATCATCTCTGCCAGCTCTAAGTGAGTGGAAGTAAACACTAAGATAGATTCTTAGATGGGATGGGGCTCTTTTGGTAATTTCTTCAGAGGTTCAAGATTAACATCTTTTCTCTATGCATGTGCCCTATAGAGAATGAATAGGCAGTTCTCTATGGAGGCTTTCAACATAGATTTAAGCTCATTAAATAGCAATCTTAAACCATCCCAGGATGTCTGTCTGGACATTGAGTCCTTGTTTGTAGATGTGAGGTAGGTCATATCTCTCAAGGAACCCACAATGAACCATACATCTTTTGATGCAAGAAAGGTAATCTACTGTAATTGGAGACCAGTTTGATGTTAGCTCCTGGTCCTAATCCAGAACCAAATGTCAGTTAAGTACATTGACAAGAAACTGAAGTATTTCAGGACTAAATTGCCTTTAATGATCATCTACCACAGACCTCTGACAGAACTTTACAAAAGATTAGACTAAGAACCTAAATCAATATTGCCACCAACACCCTACCTGCTGCTTCTAGAGTTCCACAGGGATCTGTGATCCAGACAACTGATGTTCTGCTTCCTGTGAGTATTCATGTTCTTTCCTCTTTGTAAAATCTCCTGGGAATAACAGAGGCAAAGAAACCCAGGATGAAATAGTCTGGATAGCCTGTGCTATTTTGTAGGTACTGCCTGAATTCTGAAAGCACTCCTGGAGGCTGCAGGAGACCCTTATTGATACAGCTCACCATACACTTAGGACATGAATAAAACACTGTGGTCGTGGGAAACTGCAATTCTGTGAGCTGTGGACATCTGGATCCCAGGTCGAAGAAGCACATGAGAGAAGACACAGTGGTGAGACTGAGTCTCGAGTAGCACACTGAGGATCCATTTCAGCTCTGGCTTTACTTCACCTTTCAAGCATTGTGTGTGTGTGTGTGTGTGTGTGTGTGTGTGTGTGTGTGTGTGTGTGGCTAATCTAGGATATTTGGAAGTGGCTCCACCTGGGGAGGGGGCGAGCAAGACCTTTGGTTTCTTTGCAGCTGTGCTGCATCAGGGCACAGGTGTACAGCATATGATTAAATGACCCCAGAAATCCAACTGCCTGGGGTGTGGTACTCATTTTTTCAGCTTGATGCAATGAATTCAGGGTGTGGGTACATTCTACCTCACTCTCCATTTTTTCTCCCCCACCCCAAACTCTGGCTTCCAGTTAACTGTGAAAAAACAGGGGCACAAGGAGGCAGGATTCATGCTGCTGCTAATTTGCTTTTGAAATATGTCTGGTCACCTTTAAATGTTTGCTCAAAAACAAAAACAAAAACAAAAAACAGGAAGAAAGGGAGGACAAACATTCTTGAAAAGTCTTGTACTGCTTTCATTGATTCAAATTTCAGTGGGATTTGGCAGGCAATGCAGGGTGACATATTCCAGTGCTTTAACTCGCACATAATTGCCAGATTAGCCATTGTTTGACTTGTATGATTATTAATGAAATGTGGGGAAAAGGGTGGTAACTGTGAAGCCTGCCACAATGTCTAGACACAAGGGTGGGGGTGGGGCAGTCGAACACCAAGGGAGATGATACAGAAAAGTTCCTTGCCCGATTTTTCTCAGACTTAGGATTTCTACCATGGCATTGACAATACCCGGGCGACAGGAAAGAGTGTGTTTTGATAGGGATGAAATGCAGAGTTTTAGATTATATGCTGGAGACATTTCTCATTTAAACCTATGAAAAGAAAGTTGTAGTCAGATCATTTAACCTGTAGCATAAGCACATACTACATGAATGCATACTGAATTTGGGAGTTTAAATAGACACAGCTGAGCCAGTCCATGTTCAGAGTAACTTGATTTGTGGAGAGATTTTGGCTTCAAAAGAACTTGTGAATATTATACATGGCCATTGTGGCATTGTGCCTAGATGCATGTGTGGTACCACACATAGAAGGCTCTGGTAACATGTAAGAAACGGCAGAATTTTTTCAGTTATGTTTTTTGAGGGTAGTAGATCTGAGAGAAGTTGGGAAAAGAGAACATATATATAATGAAAAAATTTTAAATATATTTTTTTAAGAAAACAAAAACAGCAGAATTCGATCTGTCTCCTGTCCTGGTCTGGCCACAGTAGCTCAAACTCAGCGTCATTTCCCCACTTTAGAAAAAGGGAGTGTCTTCCATAAGCAGACTGACTCCAAGGAAACAAGACAGTGAGTTTCCATTTATGTTCCTGGGACAGGCACTGGTGGCTACTTTCTATGGGCAGATGTCTCAGAGATAGCACTAGATAAAAGAAGAAATAAAGGCAGACAGAATATTTGAGAATTTAGAATTGATGGAGGAGATATGGAGAAGAATAAAACTGTGTGGAGCTAGAGAGGTAGCTCACTGGTTAAGAGCACTGAGTGTTCTTTCAGGGGACCCAGGTTCAATCCCCAGCACCCACATGGTGGCTCACAACTGTCTGTAATTCCAGTGCCTAGTATCTGATGCGCACTTCTGGCCTCTGTGGCACCAGGCATGTGAGTGATGTACAGAGAAGCATGCAGGCAACAGAGAGAGAGAGAGAGAGAGAGAGAGAGAGAGAGAGAGGGGGGGGGGGGGGGGGGGGGGAGGGGGGGGGGGAGGGAGAAAGGAAAGAAAATTAAAAATAAGAAAAAAAGAACCCTGATCAAAAGTGAAGCCACAGTATTTTGAAGGTAATAAAAACAAACAAACAAACAAACAAACAACAAACAATCCACTCTGAATGTTTCATCTAATCCTTTCATAATATCCATGAAGAAACTGACGTTCAAAGGAGTTAGTTGGCTTATTCAAAGTCTCTAGGCATGCAAATGTATCTGGCATTAAAATTAAAGTGTCCTGTCTTAAGATGAACAGTTTTCCCAGTGTGATAAAATATTAGATATTGGTGCTGGGATGTATCTCCGTTGATAGGTTGACAGAGGGCTTGTCTAGCATGTATGAAGCCCTGGGTTTCATTCTAGGATCACATATACTGGACATAGTGATATGCACATATAATCTTAGCACTTGCGAGAGGTAGAGGCAGGGTGATAGTCCTTGACTCCATAGCAAATGCAAGGTTGGCCTGGGACGCATGAGACTGTCACAAAAGCAACAACAAAAAATAAATAAAAAGATTAGATACACTAAAACTACCATATACTAAAACTTAGTGAATATGTAATTCAAAGAAACTATTGTTTCTCGAACAACTAAGTGCTCTTTTGCTCCTCATTTTAAAAGCAGGTATTTTTAAATCCTGGCCATTTCATATTTCTCTAAGGAATCCCATACTTTAATCAAGTGTTATTGTAATTGTGCCAAATATTATGGGCAGGTAATGAATATACTAGATCATTTTAAATAATTTTATTACACACTGATTCACTTCATAGGATCAGATTCAAATCTTTCATTTAGTACAAAAAGTCACAGGTGATTTTAGCAGACAAACTTCAAAACTATGAGAGAAATTCTGTTTCTAGTATTACCAGCTGAGATTTGGAAAGCCCAAGGGTTGTAAACTATATGAAAAAAGTCAGGTGGTTCTGTCAATGCTTTCAGTACAGTCTTGGCATTTGTCACAACTTAAGCCTTATCCAGACTCATGGAATCTTATGGCATTTCTTCATGGCTCGGAGGAAAAGTGACTTGCTGGCACTCCATAAGCAGTGTTGTCTTTCCTCTGGGCTCATAAATTGATCAGACTTGTCTTGGCATTTTAGAATCATCTGAGGCCTTTTTCCAAATGAAAAAATGATTTCTTTCTTTTTAAAGAGCTGTTGTATATAATTTATTTATGTACATATTAGATTTTATTTTTATTTGTATGTATATGTTGTTGTATGTCACCTCTGTGTGGGTAACCATGAAGGCCAGAAGAAGGCATTGAATCCTTTGGAATTGGAGTTATGATCATGAAATGCCTTATGTGGATGCTGGGATTTGAACTTGAGTCCTCTGAAAGAGTACTAAGTGCTCTCAACCACTGAGTAATCTCTCCAGCCTTTTCCATGATTAAAAAACAAAACCAAAAACCCAACAACCAACTCTTTTCTTTTTTTTTTCTTTTTCTTTTTCTTTTTCTTTTTCTTTTTATTTTTCGAGACAGGGTTTCTCTGTATAGCCCTGGCTGTCCTGGAACTCACTCTGTAGACCAGGCTGGCCTCGAACTCAGAAATCCGCCTGTCTCTGCCTCCCACGTGCTGAGATTAAAGGCATGTGCCACCACCGCCCGGCCACAATCAACCCTTTTAAGTTGGAAAGTGCTTTGTTCTTAGAACATAGGGCTTATTAAGACAATTTATTTTTTCTTCTACCAAAATTTGTGAGTAGCTAGGAGTCATTAGGCAAAACAGCAACAGCAGCAGCAGCAGCAGCAACAACAACCTAACTGGCAATTTCTAATGTTGCTATGCTATGAATACTTGAGTTCAGATCCCCATGTACCCACATAAATGGCAGAATGTGGCAGTGCACATTTGTAATCCCAGTTCTGGGTGGTAGAGACAGGTGAATCCTAGGGCTCACCAGCCAGCCTGCTTAGTTGAGCTGCTTAGCTCTACGTTCAGCAAGAGGTTCTATCTCTAAAAGTAAGGTGGAGGTCACTAGAAAAGACAAATGACATTGACTTCTGGCCTCCACACATGGGCACACACACACACACACATACACACACACAGACACAGACACAGACACATTTTGTTCTTTCACTCTCCCTTAAACACCCCCAGAAAAAGCAAGAAACACAACTCTTCTGTACAAAATCACAAAAAGGAAAATCAAAACAACCAAGCTAAAGACCAATAAGAAAGAAAAAGCTAAAAAAGTAAAATAAAGCAAAAAGTCCACAAAAAAATCATTGAGTTTGTTTTGTGTTGGCTAACTACTCCTGAGCATGGGGCCTTCCCTGATGTGTGTTTTTATACCCAGTGAGATGCCATTGGAAAAAGCTGATTTTCCCCTTGTCAGTTGGAGAGAGCTGGAATAAGATGGAGGCATATGTCCACTTCTCTTTATTCAGTGATGATTCCCTGTCTGGATTGAACCTGTGCAGGTCTCCTCTGTGCAGTTACAGTCTCTGCAACTTTTTATGTGCACCATTCTTGTTGTGTCTGGAAGATATTGCTTTCTTGGAGTCATTCATCATCTCTGGCTCTTACAATCTTTCTGCCTCCTCTTCCACATAGATCTCTGAATCTTGAGTGGGGAGGTTTGATAAAGACATTCCATTTAGGACTGAGTGCTCCAAAGTCTCTCATTCTTTATACATTGTCTACTTGTGGGTTTCTGTGTTAATTTCCATCTCTTGCAAGAAGCTTCTCTGATATGAATTGAGTGAGACACTGATCTATGGGCACAGTAGTATTGTGTCCCCCCCCTTTCTCCTTGGGGGCTTTTGGCCACCAGCCTGAGAGGACAAAGGGAGCATAGGTGGAGAATTGGATTTGGCTGTGAGTAAGGTGGAATGACCTCTGGAGACCTTTGGTGCAGAGAAACAAGTCTACTTTATTGTTGCAGGGATAAGGTATAGATGGGCTTGTCTATGGGGATGGGTGGAAAGGGCTAATTGGTCATAGCATCAAGTGAACAGGAAGGGCTGATTGGTTATAATACCACACCTAATTATCTTGCGGGCAGGAAGCCAGAGCAGGAAGTGTGTGCTGACTTATGCAGCCTCGAAGAGAGCTTTGTGCAAGGTCACTTTTCAGACAAGGACAGCCACACGTGTTCAGGGACATTCTCCAGACAGATAGGCAGAGACAATGAAACCCCATTGAGAAAAGGAGTTCCCAATATTTGCACCTACATCAGAAAGCCATCCAGTCATGGAGGACTGCTACCTTAATAGCAAAGTTCCCCAATACAGTATGCCATTCGGAGTCATTTTATTGCCGTGTTCTTTTAACAGAATAAAAAGTAGCAGTAGGTTTTCCCATATGTCCATTATCTATCTAGTCTCAGGTTCTTGGTCACTTTAGTAGTGTCAAGTATGGTTTCCGTTGCACAGAGTGGGCCTTAAGTCCAATTTTAAAAAGCTGTTGTTTACTCTCATAACATTTGTTTCATTATTGTACCAAGATATCTTGCATGCAGGTCACAGGGCTTGTATCCCAGGTGGGAGTGATATTAATGATTGACTTTCTCCTGAAGCATGCAGAGTGCCTTCTAGTACCATGCATGATAGTCAGCAGGGGAGCTTCTAGTTAGGTACCAGTTTGTCTTCTCTGTGTTTGACGGCATAAGTATGTGTTGTCTTCAGCAATGGATTTTTTTTTTTTTTGGCTTCTTTGTAAACTATCGTTTCCATAATCGTAGACTTATGTTTGGAGTCTCAGTTTGATACCATGCTGCTCTTATTACTATAGCTCTGTAGCTCTACAGTCAACTTGAAATATGGAATAATGATACCTCTTGCAGTTATTTTATTATGCAAGATTATTCCTTTTGTTGTTGTATTTGGTGGGTATTGCATTGGATCTGTAGATTGCTTTTGGTAAGATGGCCATTTCCTCTATGTTAGTCCCAGTGATTCATGAGCATGGGAAATATTTCCATCTTTTGGGTGTCCTCAATTTATTCTTTAATGTCTTAAAAGTTTTATTTTACATATCTTTCATTTCATTGGTTATAATTACTCCAAGATGTTTAATTTTTTGAGGCTACTGTGAAAGGTGTTGTTTTCCTGATTTCTTTCACAGTTTGCTGTTTTTATATAAGAAAGCTACTGATTTCTGTGTGTTAATTTTGTATCCTGATAATTTACTGAAAGTGTTTAATCAGCAGTAGAAATTCTCTAGTAGAAATTTTAGAGTCTTTTATGTATACAATTATATCATCTGAAAATGAACTTTACCTTCTTCCTTTCCAATTTGTATCCCTTTGATCTCCTTCAGTTGTCTTATTGCTTGAGATAAGAATACAAGTACTATATTGAATAGGTATGTAAACAGTGAACAGCCTTGTCTTGTTCCTGATTTTAGTGGAATTCTTTTGAGTTTCTCTCTATTTGGGTTAATGTTGGCTATGGACTTGCTGTAAATTGCCTTCATTATGTTGAGGTATGTCCCTTGTATTCCTAGTTTCTCCTGGATTTTCTCATGAAGGGTTGTTAGATCTTGTCAAAGTTCTTTTCTGTATTTTTGAGATGATCATGTGATTTTGTGTTTCAGTTTGTTTATGTGGTAGATTATATTCATTGATTTATCTATCTTGAACTATCCCTTTTTCTTTGGATGAAACCAACTTGATCATGGTGGGTCAGCTTTCTAATGTGCTCATGAATTTGGTTTGCAAGTATTTTATTGAGATTTTTTTGCATGTATGTTCTTTTTTGGTTGTTTTTTTTCCCCTATGGTTTTGGTACTAGGGTGCCTTCATATAAACAATTAAGAAATGTTTCTTCAGTTTCTATCTTCCATTATAATTTAAGGAGTATCAACATTAATTCTTCTTTGAATGTCTGGTAGAATTCTGTACTGAATCAATTTGACTCTGGGGTTTTTGTTGTTGATTGGAAGATTTTGATTGAACGCTTATGTTTCACTACGGGTTACAGGCCTATTTGGGTTGCTTATTGGATTTTGATTTAGCTTTGATAGGCCATATCTATCAAGGAATCCATTTATTTCTTTTAGGTTTTCCAGTGTTGTGGAGTACAGAGTTTTAAAGTATATCCTTATGATTTTCTGTATTTCCTCAGTATCTGTCATAATGTTTTTCTCTTTCATATCTAATTTTACTAATTTGGATTAGAAAATGTTTAGGCACTCATTTGTTGAGAAAGAAATGTGAGCACATAGGGGAAGAACCCTAAAATAAATCCTTTCCATCATGACCCCCAGAAGGAAGCAGACATGTAGACACCTTAATCTTACTTCAGGAACAGTAAGAAAACAAACGTCAGTAGCTTTTAAATTCAATAAATTTAACTTACTAAGTTATGAGAGTTTTTCATGTTTTACATAAATGTCCTTTGTCAAATACAAACGTTGTAAACATTTTCTTCTAAACTGTGACTTGTCTTTCTGGGGGATGGAGATTTAAGACAGAGTTTCATGCTATAGTTTAGGCAGCCTGGAACTACTAGGTTAGGCTGGCCTTGAATTTGTAGCAATCCTCCTGCCTCAGTCTCCTAAGTGCAAGGATTGAAGGTTGGAGTCACCACACTCAGCCTTGCTTGCCCATGTCTCTTTTTTTTAAAATCTATTTTTTATTGTATATTTTATTTACATTTCAGATGTTATCCCTTTACCCCATTCTCCCTCCTTGCCCAGGAACCCCCTATCCCATCTCCCCTTCTCCTGTTTCTATGATGATGTTCCCCCATCCACCCACCCACTCCCACCTCCCCACCCTCAAATTCCCCCACACTGGGTGTCCAGCCTTCACAGGACCAAGGACCTCTTCTCCCACCTATGCCCAGCAGGGCCCTCCACCCTTACATATACACCTGGAGCCATGGATCCCTCCCTAAGTGCTCCCAGGCTGGTGGTTTAGACCCTGGGAGCTGTGGTTGGTTGGTATTGTTGCTCTCCTCATGGGGCCTCAAACACTTTCAACTCCTTCAGTCTTCACTCTAACTCCTCCATTGGGAACCCCATGATCAGTTCAATGGCTAGCTGTGAGCATCTGCCTCTGAATATGTCAGACTCTGGCAGACCTCTAAGGAGATAGCTATATCAGCATCTATGCCTTTTTCTATTAAACATACTTAACTTTGAGCAGAAAGAGTTTCTCTCTATGTCTTCTCAACATCTTTTATAATATACTATTTTTCTTCACTAGACAATAATTATGAATTAAATGAATGTGCTGTACAGTAATGAGACATCCTTTCATATTTTCAATGAATTCTATTTAATTGTACACCATAGGCTTCCTTTAGTGTTAATTTAGACAATTGTGTTTGCAATTTCATGTAATAAATGTATTGTCTAAATCTATCTATTAAGTGAAAACATATTATGAATTTGTATATGTATGAGCTCTTTTTTAGTGTATAAATATATCATAAAATATAACTATTTGTGAATGCCTGCATGAAGGAACGTGGGCTTTGTATAACAACTCAAAGCTTAAAGACAAGTTTCCACTTTGATTAAGTGTACTTGATGAAACATTCTGTACTTTCAAATGTCCTTTTAGGAAATCTTAAATGAGGCATGGTGGCACTCACTAGTAATCCTAGTGCCCGAGAGACTGGTGCAGGAGGACAAGTTTGGATCCTAAAAGTTGTCTGAGGTTATCCTATAGTTCTAGCTTACTTCCAGAAGTCTACAACTTAAGCTTTTATATTATTAAATTTTGTATGTGTATAAAGCAAAGTGTGTGTTTGTGTGTGTGTGTTTGCTAGGTGTGGATGTATTTTTCAATTGTTTTTCACTTTAATTTTTGATATAAGGTCTTTTGCTGAGCCTGGTACTCATTCATACAGCTAGGCTGGCTGGCTAGCAATTTCTAGGGATCTGTCTCTGCCGTTCTAGAGCTGGGATTACAGATTTGTGTAGTCATGTCTAGATTTTTATGTGGTGGTTGGGACACAAAATCATGTTTGTTCTCTCTCTCTCTCTCTCTCTCTCTCTCTCTCTCTCTCTCTGTGTGTGTGTGTGTTTCTTTGATTTCTTTTTATGACCCTGGCTCTGTCGTGGAACTCACTCTCTAGACCAGGCTGGCCTCATACTCACAGAGATCCACCTACTTCTGCCTCTGCCTTCAAAGTACTGGGGCTAAAAACATGCACCACCTCACCTTGGCTTCAAAGTCAAGTTCTTACATATAAAGTACTTTACTGACTGAGCCATCTCCTCAGCCCCAGCATTTGAAAGGGTTTTGGCTTGTTTGTTTGTTTTTGTATATGGTTATTTATTTCAGAACTACTGTTTTGAAAAGATTATCTTCTCCCATTTAGTTGTCTTGCTATCATTTCTGAAATGAATTTGGTGGTGTATATGTGCTTCAATTTCTGCATATCTGTTCTGTTCCATTCATCTAAAAGTGTATTTCCACACTAGTGCCCTTCTTTAGCTTTATCATGTATTGAAATTGGGTAATGAAATCCTTCTAGCTACATCGTTTTCCAAATTGTTTGGGTATTCTAGGTCATTTGCCTTTCCATATAAATTTTGAATAAGCTTCTCAGTTTCTTCTGAGTTTTTGATTGAGATTCAGGTTATCATAAATATCTGTGTGAGTTTGGAACCAGAGGACATCTGAATACTATCAAGTCTTTGGCTCTCCAACCACAATGCATCTTATTTTTCACTCAAGTCTTTCATTCTTCTTGGAACTTGTGGTTTTCACTATATAAAGTTTGCCATTTCTTGTCAAATTTATCCGTAAGTTTTTCATCTTTTATGTTATGTTGTGAATGGACATTTGTAAACTTCAAATTTTGCTGCTTACTGCTAGTATACAGAAATAAGGTGATGGCTTAATTATCACTTCTAGAATACATTTTTGCGGTCCCCTGTGATCATGTAGGTAGATGATTGTTAGCAAAGAAAACGGTGTTTTATTTTCCAGTGTGTAGACCTTTGATCTAGATGTGCTGGTCCAGTACTTCTAATAGAATATTGGATAAGCATGGTAAAGGGCAGATATATTTGTCTTGTTTATAACCTTTAACACTTATTATATATTATTTGTGTGTGTGTATGTGTGAACGTGTGCATGTGTGTGTGTGTTTGTGTGTGTGTGTGTATATACATACTGGGCTATATACCAAGGTATGCAAGTAGAGGTCAGAGGGCAACTTCTGGGAATTTGTTCTCTGCTTTTATCATGTGGATTTGAAGGACTGAATGCAAATTCTCAGGCTTAGGAGCAAGTATTTTTACCCATGGAGCCATCTCATCAGCCTTGTTTATAATTTTATAAAGAGTGTGTTGAATCTCAGATAATTTCATTAAAGATTCTAGGGTTTTATAGCTATCCCTCTCTCAAGGTAAGTGTGTTGTATCCCATTTCAAGTTTGCTTGGACATTTTATCATTAACGCAAGCAGTATTTTGTCCAAAATGTTTTTCTTTCTTAATTATTTTATGTGTTTGAACATTTTGCCCACATGTTTATATTTGCACCATGTGTGTGCTTGGTGCCCTTGGAGAAGAGAAGAGGGGATCAGAGCCCATGGAACTGGAGTTACAGATGACTGTAAGCCACTATGTGAGTGCTGAGAAACAATCTTGGATCCTCAGCAAAACTAGTGCTCTTAACTGCTGATGCCATCACCATCTCTCCCTCTTTCTCTCTCTCTATCTCTCTATCTCTGTCTTTCTTCCTTTCTTCCCCTCCCTCCTTACCTCCCTCTCTATATTTGTGATGATGGAGAGTAAACCTAAGGTTTCAGGCAAATGTTCTTTCACTAAGCTATAATCCCTAGTAAAATCTAATAAACAAAAACTATTTTTATTCCTTTAAATCACTTATTAAAGTTCTTAATCTGTTTGTGTGATGTGTGATGGCTAGTCTTGGTTGTTAATTTGACTCTATCTTAAATTAACTAAAAGGCAAGAAGCTGGAGGCACATATGAGGAACTTCTCTTATTGGATCATTTGAGGTCAGAAGACCCATCCTAAATCTGGACCACATCATCTGGTGGTGGCCTATGTGAAGGACAAGGATAAAGGCAGTCTTGTTGCTTTTTTGCCTGCTTTACGTCTCTCTCACTGGTAAATCCATTCCTTCACTGGCACTAGAGTCTACTTCTTTGGGTTTCTAAGATATACTGAACACCAGCCAAGACATCCAGCCTTGGGACTGGTTGGATTCTGGGACTTTCTGTCAGGAGACAGCCATTGCTGGATTAGCCAAGCCATAGTCAGTAATCCTCTCTAATATATCCCATTTATACATATCCACTCTATCATTTTATTCATTCATTCTACCAGTTCCGTTTCTCTAAAGAACCCTAATACATGATAATTTGCAATTTCTTGATTTTCAAATTTTAGTCTAATATTGCTTTCCTGAAATACATCCTACTAACATATTTTATATCCTTTTTATATATTATTGGATCAATTTGCTCAAATTTTAGGGTTTTTATCCATAGTCATAAGAGATACTGATCTCTTCTCTCCTTTTTTTAAATAATGATTTTTTGTATGATTTGGACATCAGGGAAATACTAAACTCAGAATAATTTAAAAAGTATTTTTCTCATCTTTCTTCAATATTTGTGTTTAGTTATGCCATCTGCACTTGGAGGTTTTTTTTTTCATGTGGTAATGATTTTAACTATAACATTAATGTTTTTAATAGATTTGGGGCTAAATATGCTTGTACATGCCTATAATCTCAGTTCTTGGGATGACTGAATTCTAGGCTAGCCTGGGCTACACAGCAACACCCCTCTAAAACAAAATGAAAGTGGCTAAAATGGCTTGGCAGATAAAGATGCTGACCACCAAACCTGACAACTGAAGGTGAGTTTCTGGGATCCATATGGCAAGAGGGGAAAATGATTCTTGAAAGTTTTCATCTACACCATGGTTTATGTGTGTACATATTGGGGATTGAATTCAGGGCCTTCTGAATGCCAGGAGAGCTCTCTACCAGGAGCCTATATTTCCAGATCCTTCTTTTAGTATCTCGTGCTATAAATGTTTCATCAGAAACTACTTCACCTGTGTGTCGCAAACTTCCAAGTTTGAAGCTCTACGTTTTCATTTTCCATTATTTCAAAATACTTTCTAATGTTTTCTAAAATTATTGTTCCTTGGGAGTAGTTATATAGAAGCATATTATTTAACTTCTAGATAGTTGGAGGTTATCTAGATATTTTTATTGACTTCTAATTTAATTCCTTTTGATCAGAGACCATATTTATTTATTTGAGATAGGATCTCATGTAACATAGGGTAACCTTGTTTGATTGTAGCTGAGATGAACTTGAACTCTTGCTCATAGTGCTCCCATCTCCAAAGTGCTAGGATTACAGGATTATTCCCCCAGGCCTGGCTGAGTAAATGTACTTTGAATGAAAGAAATAAACACCCAGTTTGATTTTAATGTATAAATTTCTAGAGAATGCTAATTCTTTTAAAATTTGAAATAATTTTAGCTAGACAGTAATATTGTGGACTGTTGCATATTAATTTTTTCATTATTTGTTTATAAGTACTTTTCCTTACAAAAGACTATTGAATGTGATCATGAATAAGTGTTTGTCTACTCTACAATCATTCTGATGTGTGCTCCATTGCCTTTGTATAACTTTGCAAAGCTGATGCAGAATAAATGTTTTTCACTATAAAAAAAAGAAATCCCTTTAATTTTATTGAAACATGTTCTGTGATTTTATTTTGTTTTGTTTTGTTTTTGTTCTTTGTTTTTTTTTTTTTGTCTTGAGACAGGGTTTCTCTGTATAGCTCTGTCCTGGAACTTGCTCCTTAGACCAGGCTGGCCTTGAGCTCACAGACAGCTCCCTTCCTCTGTCTCCCAAGTGCTGGCATAAAGGGCATGCGTCACCACTGCCTGGAAATACCATTTTCATGTATATGATTCCATTCTCTGTGCTTAACCATATTTCCTGCAGTTACTTTCACTTGTATCTTGTGATGGGAGTAAAGGTTGGAGTCACCACTCCCAGCTAAGGTACTCTTTCTATTTTTTAATTACTCCTTTTAATTCTGTCTTGTTGGTGCTTTGATCATTCTGAATGATCAAATTCAGATCATTCAGAATGATCTTGGATCACTCTGATTTTACAGGAATGGCTTCTCCCAGGACTGGCTAGTTCCTAGAGATAACAAAGAACTTATCGGGAAACATTGTCTTTCCTATGTAAACCAACCAATCTATAACCACCAATTATCTCCTTTATTGAACTATATTCTACTGACTTCATCCTGTCATAATCATGCAGAATCAGGTGCCTAGCAACTAGGGACAACTTCTAAGCTCTAGGTCACAAGAAATTATTCAAGCTAGCTAGATAGGTCCATGTCTGTAATATCCTGTCTTGCTTATTCCTTCCCACTAGAGATAAACCTCAATAAAGCAGTAGTTCCCAAACTTCCTAGTGCTGCAATCCTTTAATACAGTTTCTCATGTTGTGGTGACCCCCAACCATAAAAATATTTCATTGCTACTTCATAATTGTAATTTTGCTACTGTTAGGAATCATAATGCAAAATATTTGATATGTGACCTCCAAATGGGTTGTGACCCACAGGTTGAGAATCACTGTAAAGACTCTTGTCTACTTTTCCCATCTTCCTCTGCCTCCTTTGTTGCCCTGTGCCATGCCATGCCTCCTCTTGAGAATCTGAGTAACCAACTATCTTCTCAATGGGAATTCTCCTGATCCTTTGGCCTTGCCATAGATAAATTATAATAAAACTTAAAATTTAAAACAGGCTAGAATAGGAGCTGTCTTTCTAAATGTTTCATGTGACTTTAAAGTAATGAATATTCTGTAGTGGTTCTGTTTAAATGTTTCATAATGTTAAGTGGGCCAAGTTACTTAGTTGTCAGTGTTAATTTTATATTTTATTAGTGTTATGGTGACTGGTCCTGTCAACTAGTAAGGGAAGGATGTCAAAACTTAAGATCATAATTATGAACTTAGCTAGCTTCTCTCTCAGATCTATACATTTTTTTAAAGATTTATTTATTTATTATATATGAGTACACTCTAGCTGTCTTCAGACACACCAGAAGAGGGCATCAGATCTCATTACAGATGGTTGTGAGCCACCATGTGGTTGCTGGGATTTGAACTCAGAACCTCTGGAAGTGCAGTCAGTGTTCTTAACCACTGAGCCATCTCTCCAGCCCCCAGATCTATACATTTTTAATGTATGAATTTTAAAGTTTTGTCATCAGATCTATAAATGTTTAGGCTTTTATGTCATCTGGATAAATTATTTCCTTATTATGGCTCTATTCGTAGTAATCAATTTTAGGAATCGCTCTGCCTTTTCTCGTCCAGTGGTTCTTTCTCTAGTCTTGGCTAGTTTGTATATGTGTGTGCCCTTAACAGTACACAGGTGAAGATTTGAAGAGAACCCTGCAGATACCTTCTCTTTTATAGTCTTCTCCATACCCTGACTATCCTATACTCTGAACACTTCAATTTTCTCATAGAGCTTTGGAAACAGAACTCCATAATTTTCAGGTTCAGGAACAAAATAAAATGCAAATAAAAATTGTCCACAAAGTACTAAGAATTCAAAGACAATGATAGCTAAGCATTAAGGCAAACTTGGAGCTCTTTCTAATGTAACTATATAACTAGGCAGCTGCTTTTGTCACTGAATTCTATTTGTGGTTCTCCTTCCTAATGGAGAAATATGGCATGAAAATCAAATATAATCCTGCAGTGTGGTTGATGTATAACACATAAAAAATACTTCTTCCTTTTCTGGAATTTACAAGGTCCCTGCGAAGACAAGATACTCTAGTAAAGAGTTAAGCAGCACCATGAGCCAATACCATATTGAAAGTCAATTGAGTGGTGGGGGTGGGGGTTGATGTGGTTTCAAGATGTAGGACTTGAGAAAGACTCTGAATGAAGGGTATACAATTTAGGGGAATTCAAAGCAGAAGTAAGGGTGAAACATGGTAGATACTTACCACATATGACATGCCAGGCACATCAACAATCTCACTTCATAGTCAAAATAGAGCACTAATCTATTTAACTAAAGGAAGGTATTAGTATTTTTACTTTACAAACAGGAGAGTTGATGTTAAGGAAGGCTAAAAGACTTGCTTGGACTCATGTGGCTAGTGAAGAGATTGCACAGCTAATAAATGACCTAGTGAGAATGAGAATTAATATAATTCGTATTCTTTTTATGTTAGCACCCTACTAGCATAAGGAACATTTGAAGGGAGAGGCTCTGGAGAAATGACCCAGTGGTTAAAGAGTGCTTGCCATACATGAAGGAGGAATGGAGTTTAGTTTCCAGCATTGATGTTATGAACTGGGCATGGTCCTGTCTATGCCTGTAACTCCCAGCAGTGAGATGGGTGGAGACAGGGAGATTTTAGGGGTTTGTTGGTTGCCAGACTAGCCAGAAAATGCAAGCCCCAGGTTCACAGAGTGACCTACTATCATAAAGGAATAAAGTGGAAAATGACAGAGAAGGACAGCTGGATGCCCTCCTCTGGCCTCCACAAACACATGTGCACACACAGCACTATATACATATATAATGTCCATATACATATGAACAAAAAGAGGAAGGTGAGACTCATTAAACCATTTTGGAGTTATCAACTAAGACAGGGTTGATTGGACCAAAGGGCAAGTATAAAGGACTAAAAAATATGGTTAAGTAATTTTGGGTCAGATTATTACAAAAATCTTCAAATTATATGCCCAAAGGTTAGACTTTCATGAGTAAGGGAGAGGTTCTGCCAATCAAAAGTAAAATATTTTTAATTTTTTCCAAAAATATGTTGTATAGATAATGGGTATAGATGGTAGAAAGTAAATCCTTGACATTGTGGGAATCTCTTTGTATAAAGTGCCAAGGACCATATCCACTTAGTCAACAAGTGTGGAGATAACAGATTCTACTCCCCCAACCCTTTCATCTTTTACAGTTCTCTTACAAAAACTCAGGTTTCATTTTCTTTTCCTTTTCCGAACCTTAATTTTTCTCCTCCAAATGGCAGCATCTGTTTCATAGATTATTCTTGTTCTATTCTTCATTTTGGCTTTATAAAATGAACATCTGGAAACTTCCTGGACTTATATTCTTGAAATAAAATTCTATTAAAAGATTTGTTGTGGCTCAAAGGATAATTTATTGCTTTCTTGCAAGTTGGTGGAATGGTTAACATTGTCAAAGGTACATTTAGGATTTCAATCCCAATGTAAGCCCTTCCACGGGCAAGTTCACTCTTGTTAACACTGAATTCATCACACATTAAATACAGAGAAAGAGTTGCTTTTGTGAGTATGGTATTAAGCTAGGTGGGTATTGCCATCATTTTAAAAGTGAATCATTGGGAACATTCTTAGTCTACCTAGAAATGGAAATTTCTTAGAGGTTCCATCTGCCATTAAAATGCCAGAAATGCTTGCTTTTGAAAGGGTCTGATAAGAAATTTTGCAGAGTTGTATTTGTTTCCTAGGATAGGATGATATTTCATGAGGGGGAGGAGTCTGCTTCTTTTAAGTTAAGGAACATGATAGATACCAGAACACAGCCATTAATTTCTACCATCTCCCCCATGGATGTTAATAAAATCACATTTTAAGGTTCAACTATATTCTCTAAGCTTATGTCTTGAATAGTTCTTTACTTTTCATTAAAAAGGTGAGATACAGGGACTGATGAGGTGGTTCAGTGGTTAAAAGAGCATATGGCACAATCCTAATGACCTTAGTTTGATCCCCAGAACTCTTGTACAAATGGAATGAGAGAACCCATTCCACAAAGTTGTCTTCTGATCTCCACACATACGCCTTGGCATACATACACACATGCCCTCTACATTATAGAATAATGCCCTCTATATAGAATAATAAATAAAAATTTATAATTAAAACTAAAGTGAAATATATAATAGCACAGTACCCCTTTATCCACAGAGGATACTGTTTTAAAACCCCTAGTAGATGTTTGTGATCATGAATGATTTTATATGTATCATTGGTATATATTATGCCTTTCCTGTGCATAATATCAAAGTCAAGGGGCAGGGAGTTCTACTCTGTCTACCATGAAGCCATAGCAAAGGTAGGGAATAATAGCTTTGAATGAGCAGGGTAAAAAACTGAGAACAAAAGACACAGGTTATTCTAAAAGGAGGTCAAACATTCTGTCCTTCTGGAGAGATCTTAAGTAAACAACTCAAAACCTTCAGCAAGTTCCCAAAAGTGGCAACATATACTATGTATCTCATTCCAAAAGTCTATATAAGGTAGAAGTATTGCTCAGACACTTAGATCAGCCAAGTCACTGGATCATCTGAGAAACTGAAGAACCTCAGAGCAGCCAAGCCATTTGAAAGAAGCAGATCAACAAAGCTGACTGGAAAGAGCTCAGACCACCAACACCCTCCAACCTATTATAGATTACTTTGGGTTGTGTAGTGCCCTCTAGGTTTTCAGCTTTCATGACCTGTCACCTCTGGGGTGGATTTTTGGTACTGCAGCTGTCTTTTAGTCATTTCTACTCCTGTAAGCAACTTCTTGCTCACACTTTTGTAAATGACCTCAATAACACTCATGGGTTCAACTAGGTAGACTTCAGTGATATCCTAAGTTTGGCTTGTTGCTGGCCCCTATATGCAATGAAAATGGATGTTTGCATTTCCTCAAGAACAGGGTAACAGAACAATGTATGTAACTATAACGTGTCCATATGCATGTCCAAACAGAATAGCTGGGGTTTTTCGCTGTCATTTTCCATGTTATAGCCTTATGGAAGAGTATCTTACTGAAATAGCAGCTTGTGTGTCAGCTAGTCTGGCTGGCCAACAAGATCTCCGGATTTTTGCCTGTCCTTGCCTACCATTGCTATAGTATAGGCACATGCAGCTATGCTTAGCTTTTTAAATGGGCACTTCGGATATGAACTTTGATAGTCATGATTGCAAAACAAATATTGTTGCTCACTGATCCATTTCCCTAGCTCATCAATTATATTGTAGAAAAAGCATAACCTAAAGATAACTTTATTGGGAAAACGCAGAACCTACTTTGTTAGGACTATTTATTTCTTTGCCATGGATTGAGAAGGCATTGCTGATGATCTTGTAATTTAAAATGGTTGCTCCACATGCATTGGAGGATTAATGCCAATTATAGAAAGACTTGAGGCTGGATGCCCAACTTTCTTTCCCTTCTCTCTATGCAGTGCCTTTTTTCAGTGTTATAAAGCATTGAGAAGAACCCCAGCAGGTACAACTCCATCCTTCTGGGTACCCTTGCCTCCCAAATTTAAAGAAATGCATCTCTGTTCTTTGTAAACTGGTTCTACACTGAGTGCATCATACTATAGAAATACAAAATGAACAAGACAATGTTATCAATACAGGGCGTGAGTATGAGAAAGCCATTTAGATTGCACACAGCTTCCTCAGGAAATGTTCACTGTGTATACTAAGCTATAATGCCAGAAATGTAATTTTACATTGCCAAACACTCTTTTTAGTTGCTTCATAAACTGTTTCTTGTTGGTGGCCAATGAGTGTATATCTGTTGATTGCAATCACTCCCCTCTCTCCTTAAGGCATCTTGCTCACATCTGTCTATGAGCATTTGTTAATAAAGGAATTTTCTCAGTGTAAAAAAAAATAAAAGAAAAAAACCTGAAAACAATCTAGTAGTCCTTTCTTAGCCATTAGAAATCTATTCCAAGGGGCTAGAGAGATGGCTCGGCAGTTAAGAGCACTGGCTGCTCTTTCAGAGATCCTGAGTTCAATTCCGAGCAACCACATGGTGGCTAATAGCCATCTATAATGGTATCTGATGCTTTCTTCTAGCATGTAGGTGTATATGCAGATAGAACATAAACCTATATAAAGTAAATAAATAAATAAATCTTTAAAAATATACTCCAAGATCCTCAGAGCATGTCTGAAATTTGCTTCTATATACATACCTATGATAAAGTTTAATTTTTATAAGAGAAATTTGATATTAACAATAAATAATAGTAAAATAGAGAAAAATTATAATATCACAAGGTAATAAAAGTCCTATGAATGTGGCCTTTCCTCCCACCCCCCCTTCCCCAGTCTAGTACACAGGGATGACTTACATTATAGGCAGGACAGAGTATACTGGAGTGAAATATTGTCACGCTGCTCAGAATGGCAATTTAAATTGTCTCTCTCTAGCCCTGCTCCCTTCTTGATTTTACCATTAACATTTCTGGATTGAAATCGACCAAACTGCATAAAGGCTTAGTCATAGACATGTGTGAAATTTTGCTAAAAATACACAAATAGGTTCCCATGTACCCCACCAGCAGCTATGAGAATTCTAGTTTTGTTCTAGCCATTCAAAACCTAACACTGTCAGTTGCTATTTATTTTATCCATACTAGTGGGGGCCTAGCAGGTTTTCTTTCTTTAGATTTTATTTTTCCTTTTTTTTTTGATACTGGGAATGTACACACTCTACCACTGAGCTATGGCCCTCCTGACAGGTTTTAACACAAAAGATATATAAAACTATGTTCAGAGAATAGAGCAAACATATCCTGTTTTCCGTCAGGTACTCAAGTTTGTCTAATAGAAGGAAGCCCCATTGTTTGAGAAAGGCCTTTGATGAGCTTCTCTGATCGAACAGAGAGGCCTTGAACCAATAGCCACAGTGTCAATATGGTAAACTGCCATGTTTTGCAATTTACCAATTGTCAGCGTCTAGGAATACAGAAATTGTTTCTTGCAGAATCCCATTTCTACAATGAAAACATCAACATGTATTATGATCTCCAAAGCAGTATGTCTTGATTGTAGTAATGATAGTATGAGAACTCCCAGAGAAAAGCACCATTGCTGTCTCAGTTATACTGGGAAATAGATCTCTGCATCTTTTTCTCTTCTGAATACTCATTAAATATAAAGGTATGTAGATACTGAAATCGTACTTCAAATATTGTACACAAAATTTTTAGCTTAATTTCTTTAAACATTGGTATGGCTAGATATATCACATAGTGCAAATATAATGTCACCAATGCTCTATTTTTGGATGGACTATTCAACTTTTTTTATTAGATATTTTATTTACATTTCACATGTTATTCCCTTTCCCATTCCCCCCACCCACCCAGAAGCCCCCATCCCATCCCCCTCATCCTGCTTCTATGAGGATGTGACCCCACCCACCCAGTCCCACCTCCCCACCTTCAAATTCCCCCACACTGGAGCATCCAGCCTTCACAGGACCAAGGACCTCCTCTCCCACCTATGCTCAACACGGCCATCCTCCCCTACATATACAGCTTGAGCCATGGGTCCCTCTCTATGTGCTCCCAGGCTGGTGGTTTAGACCCTGGGAGCTCTGGTTGGTTGGTATTGTTGCTCTCCCCATGGGGCCTCAAACCCTTTTAGCTCCTTCAGTCTTCTTTCTAACTCCTTCATTGGGAACCCCATGATCAGTTCAATAGTTAGCTGTGAGCATCTGCTTCTGTATATGTCAGGCTCTGGCAGACCTCTAAAGAGACAGCTATGTCAGGCTCCTGTCAGCATGCACTTCCTGGCATTCACATCAGCATCTGCCTTTGGTGACTGTACATGGGATGGATACCCAGGTGGAGCAGTCTCTGGATGACCCCTCCTTTAGTTTCTGTCCCACACTTTGTTTCCATATTTGCTCCCATGAGTATTTTGTTACTCCTTCTAAGAAGGACCAAAGCACCCACACTTTGGTCTTCCTTCTTCATGAGCTTCATGTAGTCTGTGAGTTGTATCTTGGGTATTTCGAGCTTTTGGGCTCGATAAGTGATATACACTTATCAGTGAGTACATACCATGTGTGTTCTTTTGTGACTGGGTTACCTCACTCAGGATGATATTTTCTAGTTCCACCCATTTGCCTAAGAACTTCACGAATTAATTGTTTGTAATAGCTGAGTAGTACTCCATTGTGTAAATGTACCAAATTTTCTGTATCCATTCCTCTGTTGAAGGACATCTGGGTTCTTTCCAGCTTTTGGCTATTGTAAATAAGGTTGTTATGAACATCCCGTCATGGTAAAAGTACTGGAAAGATCAGGAATTCAAGGCCCATATGTAAACATAGTAAAAGCAATATACAGCAAGCCAGTAGCCAATATTAAACTAAATGGAGAGAAACCCGAAGCAATCCAACTAAAATCAGGGACTAGACAAGGCTGCCCACTCTCCCCCTACCTATTCAATATAGTACTGGAAGTCCTAGCCAGAGCAGTTAGGCAACAAAAGCAAGTCAAAGGGATACACATATGACAGGAAGAAGTCAAAATATCACTGTTTGCAGACGATATGATAGTATACTTAAGTGACCCCCAAACTTCCACCAGAGAACTCCTAAACCTGATAAACAACTTCAGCAAAGTGGCTGGTTATAAAATCAACTCAAACAAATCAGTAGCCTTCCTCTACTCAAAGAATAAACAGACTGGGAAAGAAATTAGGGAAATGACACCCTTCATAATAGTCACAAATAATATAAAATACCTTGGTGTGAATGTAACCAAGTGGCCTAAAATCAGCAATAGGCCTGTCATACATGTATACTAACTCCAAGTCTTGGGTCTCTGTGGAAAAACATTGAAACAGAGGGCTATAAGCTATTTTAAATAGCCAGCTTTCGTGGAAATTTACCAGCCTGAATAGTCCTAGACCTTGTAAATAGGTAGCCTTGGCAGATAATACCAACTTAGATAAGGAAAAGTGACTCATAGGCAGAGTCATAGTGATCTGTCCCCTGAACCTTCACCCAGCCAATATCCTGTTCTGAAAGATATCTGCATTCCCCCTGAACACCCACGCTCCAGTGTCATCCCCTTCCCCACGTCCTGCCTTTCTGTGTTTATAACCCCTGTGTGAATGAATTACGATTTTAAAAAAATAAATAAATTATTAAAAAATTAACATCAGAAACAGAATCACTAATCTCAGACTATAGAGGGCCCAAGTTATGGCAGACAATATTTAAAGGCATTAGAAAACAATAAAGAAAATGAAACTAATTTATCTTAGTAAAATAAAAGAAGAAAATATCCAGAGTGAGGTAACTCAGACCCAAAAAGACATGCATGGTATGTGCTCACTAATAAATGGATATTAGCCAAAAAAGTACAGAATACCCAGGATCCAGTCCTCAGAACTCGAGAAAGTTAACAAGATGAAAGGGGCCAAGTGAGGATGCTTCAATCTCACTTGGGAGGGAGAAGAAAGCAGTAACAGGAGGGCAGAGGGAGGGAGGTACCTGGGCAGGAGATAGGAAAGAGAGAGGAAAGGGGAACATGATCTGTTATTGGGCAGAACAGAGGTGAAGCCCTGAGGAGTAGCAGAATGAATAGAAACAGGCAACCTCAGGAAGTAGGAGGTGGGGGTACCCTCTAGAATGCATCAGAAACCTGGGAAGTGAGAAACTCTCAGGACTCAAAGAGAAGCACCTTAGATGAAACGCCCAGCAGTGGGGAGAGGGAACTTATAGAGTCTACCTCCAATAGACATAAATGTTTTCTAAACTCCAATTTTGTTGTTATGACTTCAAGTTTCAAGGAAACATTTATTGGCTGTATTGTTATATGCACATTGTTCCCTGTCTAGATAACAATAAACATTTTTTTCATTGTGTTAAAAAAAAAGAATGTAACCAAGCAAGTGAAAGATCTGCATTACAAGAACTTCAAGTATCTGAAGAAAGAAATTGAAGAAGATCTCAGAAGATGGAAAGATCTCCCATACTCATGGATTGGCAGGAATAATATAGTAAAAATGGCCATCTTGCTGAAAGTCATCTACAGATTCAATTCAATCCCCATCAAAATTCCAACTCAATTCTTCATAGAGATAGAAAGAGCAATTTGCAAATTCATATGGAATAACAAAAAACCAACTGTAGCAAAAACTATTCTCAACAACAAAAAAACTTCTGAGGGAATCACCATCCCTGACTTCAAGCTGTACTACGAGCAATAGTGATAAAAACTGCATAGTATTGGTACATAGACATGCAGGAAGATCAATGCAATAGAACTGAAGAGCCAGAAATGAACTCTCACACCTATGGTCACTCAATCTTTGACAAACGAGCTAAAACCGTCCAGTGGTAAAAGGACAGCATTTTCAACAAATGGTGCTGGTTCAACTGAAGGTCAGCATGTAGAAGAATGCAAATTGATCCATTCTTATCTCCTTGTACAAAGCTCAAGTCTAAGTGGATAAAGGACCTCCACATAAAACCAGATACACTGAAACTAATAGAAGAGAAGGTGGGGAAGAACCTTGAATACTTGGGTGCAGAGGAAAAGTTCTTGAACAGAACACCAATGGCTTATGCTCTAAGATCAAGAATTGACAAATGGGACCTCATAAAATTGCAAAGCTTCTGTAAGGCAAAGGACACCGTCAATAGGACAAAACAGCAACCAACAGATTGGGAAAAGATCTTTACCAATCCCACAGCTGACAGAGGGCTAATATCCAATATATACAAAGAACTCAAGAAATTAGACTCCAGACAACCAAATAACACTATTAAAAATGGAGTATAGAGCTAAACAAAGAATTCTCAACTGAGGAAACTCTAATGGCCGAGAAGCACTTAAAGAAATGTTCAGCATCCTTAGTCATCAGGGAAATGTAAATCAAAACAACCCTGAGATTCCAGTCACACCAGTCAGAATGGCTAAGATCAAAAACTCAGGTGACAGCAGATGCTGGTGAGGATATGGAGAAAGAGGAACACTCCTCCATTGTTGGTAGGATTGTAAGCTGGTGCAACCACTCTGGAAATCAGTCTGGCAGTTCCTCAGAAAATTGGACATAATATTACCTGAGGATCCAGCTATACCACTCCTGTGCACATATCCAAAAGATGCTTCAACACATAACAAGGGCACATGGTCAACTTTTTCAAAATAATGTAAACAATGCTGTGATGACCTTCTTTGTACAAAGGTATAATTTTTCTTATATCTTGCTAGTGGGTCAAGAACTAGCATTCCTAGATTAAAGATGATGTTTATCTTTAAGGGTCTTAATAGATTATTATCAGGTTGTAGAAAAGCTATCACATTTCCACACAGAAATGACTGGAGCTGGCTTTGTATTTTGTTTCCAATGGGTATGAGCATTTAAAAGCATTTTTTTGAGTTTCATATTTCTAAACCAGCTGAAAGAAACACAAATCAGGAATTGTCCTGAAACATGATAAATATGAAAAAGATCCAAATCCTTCAATATTCATAGCATTGAAATACTTTTATGCCTGTTTCTCATTTATCCAGGGCTTCAGTGGGGTTTCTCATTATATTAAGTATACTTCTTGGGCATTCATTTGAGAATATATTTTAAAAATCAATTTTGATAAAGAAGTCATCAAACTCACTGATACATACAGACTGATAGGCTGAAGAAATACTCAACACCCAGTATGTGACTTTTCCTAATTTTATTATCATCTGAACTAGCTTGTTCAAAATATAATCAGCCAGCAGCCTATCTCTCCATTTACTGGAGCGCAGGCGGCAGCCTCCAAAGCCCTTTCACTTACTGAGTAGGAAATGTGGTCATCTTGCCTTTGGTTAGACTAGCCGAGGAATCTTGGCTGGTAGGCACAGGAAATATTCACTATGTGGAAAGGACCTGAAGGAAGAAAGGAAAAGAGGTTACTGTTGATCATGGGGCTCATGAGTCAAGTCCAGTTTAAGGATTTTCTCTAAAGTGGGGAATTAAAACAAAACAAAACAAAACAAAACAAAACAAAACATGGGAAGCCCTAGGGATGAGGGAGGAGAAAGTTAATAGTCATGAAAACAATTTTCTTCGAAGTAAATAATTCCTTTTTATCTGAGCTGCCTTGAAAACAAAGATGTGAAGGTGGAATGTTCTTTTCCCCCCAGATGCTCCTTTGGGTACGTGTGCATCTGCGTGGGCTTGGAGGGGTTCAGAATCGGACATTCAAGCAGACCACAGAAGAATGACTCAGATGTGGTATGTCATTATTTCTCTTGAGATTCTAGAAGTTCTCTACGAAGGGACTATTGGTTTTTATTTAATGCTCCGCATGAGTGTGTCTGGTTGAGTAGTGAAATGAGATTTCAGATGCCTCTCTCTAGTTTCCTATGAGCTTTCTTTGCTGGCCTTGGGAAACTGATGTTGGTCATTCTCTTTTCAAAGTTCTTTCAAAATACTAAAACAAAAATAATTAAGAGATGCCAAGCAGATATTTAAGAATCCTGGCTGAAGGATTTGTATGATGCATTAGATAGTAAAAAAAAATTGTTTATTGAAAACATCTGATGATTGACTCTTAAAAACGGGAAAAAGAATTCTGCTTTTTATATTTGAGCAAGCTTTACTCCATACCCTGGCAAGGGCAATTTAATACCATTTCTTAAGACTATAAAAGCCACTGCATTTATTGAATTGCTCTCTGACATCTATTTTTAAACATATGACAAGTGCTGTTCTTGGCACTTCCTCAGCAGCATCCCCAGTGAATGGTCTGCCGGAGTAATTTGAGAGTAAATACTTTGAGGTATTATCATTCCCAGAAGGGTTTCATGAACTAGATCCTTATATATAGTGCAATTTTAAAGCCATCTGAAAGCTGCTTTTGACTTCATAATTAGGACCAAATTATGAAGTTACAGTGGGTGTAAGAACCAAAATTTGCCTTGCAGGGAAATAAGGCTATAACATACTTCCTTCATGTGGCTTTTTGTGCTCAAAAGGGCATGGCTAAACTGGTAGAGCCCCTTGGCTCGGCAAAAATAGCCTTGATAGTGGACTAGGCACTGGGTTTTCTGCTTCCCATTTGTTATCTCATTTAATATATACCCTATACATAAATGTCATCTCATTTAATACATACCATATATATAAAAGTTATCTCATTTAATACATACACATCACATAGATGTGATAAACTATTTCATATAGGAAGTAACTGACCCTACAAAGAAAGTAACAGATTCCAAGCCCATAAGCACTGGCATAGAACCTGAATTGCTGGCCTCCAGAACTTGTGCTATTATCTGTGCCACTTCCCCACAGTACTGCTATGATTTACAAGGAGACACACTCAGTGCTCTAAATCACTGAGAGGTTCCTATCCTGATTTTAAAACTGGGAGTAAAGCCAGGAGGAGGTGGCACAGGCCTTTAATACTAGCACTCTGGAGGCAGAGGCAGGAGGATCTCTGTGTGGTCCAGGCCAGCCTGATCTACAGAACAAATTCTGGAACAGCCAGAACAGCTACACAAAGAAACACTGTCTCAGAAAACAAACAAAACTGCAAGTGAACAAACAAACAGACAAACAAACGAAACAAACTGGGAGTGGAGGTAGGGCTGTAACTCAGTTGGAAGATGTCTTGCCAGCACTCCAAGGGGGAGATTAAAATAATAAATAAAAACAAAACCTGAGAATAGTGTTCTCTCTGATGATATACTCTTGTCTTTGCCTAGAGGAATCAAAACCTAACCAGAATCTGGTATTGTGGGTGTTTTATTTCCTATTTGTGTTGTCTTAAGCTATTATGTTTATGACAGTTTGTTACAAAAGTGTTAGGAAACTAATATAGTTCCTTTACTGATAAAGCTTATTATTAAAGCTCAGTGACAATGGCCTTCAACTCTAAACTGATACCTGTTTTTGTAAATAAAGTCTTATTGGAACACAGGCAAACTCTTTTGTTCATCTATTGTTTAACAGCTACAGTGACAGGTGCAGCTGGATACCCTGAGTCTGTTAAGCCTAAAATATTCACTGGCTCTTAATGGAAAATTAGCTAACTCCCACAAAAGATTATAATTATAAATCTGACGCTGTGACTATGGAAGCAAATTAAAAGTAAAACTATATAGATTATTTTTGAGAAAAATAATTTGTTTTTGTTAAATTTTATGAGTCTAAACTTTCTCTGAGTGGAAAGTATAGAAAACTGGTACCTAGAAGGCCCTGACCAGTTTCATGCCCATCATTATCTCAGGCTAGAAAAGGTTGCCTGAGTGTCAAGTCAAAGGGTAAAAAGCAATATAATACAGGATATTTATGTTCTTGCAGTACATAAGGCTTTGATTTTACTTCTAATCCCCCCTCAAATAATAATTTCCAGCTTCTACTTAAAAAGGCTGTTTTTCTGTTCTTTTCATAAGCTCCCTCTCTCAGCTGGGGAACTCCTGGGATTGGCAGAGTGTCTAATCCAAAAGGAAGAAGGGCCAGCACACTGCTCTGGCCTTGTCTGCCAGGCATCACCTCCCAATTAACCTCAGCTGGATCGCTTCCTTATTTGGGTTACCTCCTTTCTTTTTTACTTAAAAAAATCTCCTCTTTCTTATTTAATGTTTTTCATACGATATATTTTGATCACATCCTTCCCCTTCTTCCTTTTGAAATGGGTGATCGAGATAGGCACTGCTGGAGGACTGTCTTCCATGTACTTGAACTTGATCAGAGAGTGACATTTCCAATTATACTGTCCATGGCTTCTTTTGAATGGAAATTAGTATTGCAGAATGAGGTTTTTTTTTTTTTCTCAAAGTCTTCTATTTTTGCTTATCTCTTGTTTAGCATCTTTGGCTATGTGGCCTGATTTTTATTTTGAATGTTAAAAAAAAAACTATTTTTCTTAAAATGTTTAGACAGAAAGGTTTACTGAAGCTCCTTTGATCCTTCACTTAATTCAACAAGAAACAAATCATGCTTAATCTTGTTTCACCCTCTTACCCACTTCCTCTTCTAATTTTTTTAAACAAATTTTATTCTTTCCTATGTTTGGGTGTTTTGCCTGCATGTATTTCTATGTACCATGTGCATGCAGTGCCCATGGATGCCAGAAGAGGATGCCCAATTCCCTGGACCTGGAGTTATAGATGGCTGTGAGCCTCCATGTGGGTGCTGGGAGTCAAACCCTTGTCCTCTGGAAGAGCAGCTAATGCTCTTAACCACTGAGTCATCTCTTCAGTACCTTGTCAAAAAATTTTTAAGCCAATCCCAACCATAATGTCATGTCATTTGTAAGTATTCTACTGTGTAACTCAAATAGATACGCTTATTTATCTTATCAAAATATATAGGCTAATGGGATGGTAAGATGGCTCAGTGGGTAAGACTTCTTGCTGCAAAGGATGGCAATTTGAGTTTGATCTCAGAGACCCATATACTGAAGGGACAAAAACGATTTCCATAAGTTGTTCTCTGATATTCACATACTCATGAAATACTGTTCCTCATATATACACACACAATAAATAAACCTAATAAAAATTTAAAATGCTAAAAAATATATAGGCTAGGGGTGGAATTCAGTGGAAGAATGCATGTTTAGCATGTTCAAGGCTTCAGGTTCAATCTCCAATGGCGAAATAAATAAATACTGCTGAAAAAATGTGTAACTTACCAGGCATGGTAGTACACAGCTTTAATCTTAGCACTTGGGAGGCAGAGGCAGAGACAGGTGTGAGTTTGAGGCCAGCCTGGTCTATATAGTGAATTCCATGCCTGCCAAGGCTACACAGTGAGTGGGATTCTGCCAAAAACAAACAAAACAAAACAAAAAGCAACAACTGAGGTAAAATTCCAGATTCACTTCTTAAAAGTAATCCAACTTAATACCAGTGTCATTTGTTTTAAGCTAATTCATTCAAAATTAGTCAGTGTCCACAGAAATAGCATTTTGAGAGTCATGGTGCTTTCAAATGTTTTCAGCAGTTTGTGATTTTCATTCATTCTCTCCCCAAGGCAAACCACCAAGTAAAAGCTCAAGTATGAACAGGTAGTTAGACGAGCTTCAACATGTCATTTAGTCTTCTCTTAACCCTGCCAGCAAACACTAGCACATCAGAAAGACCAGCTAACCTAGTTTTCCCCAGGAATTGGGAACCTAATGTGTCAATGGAACCTTCTGTTCAGAGCAGAGAGTAAGGATTCCCTTTGCTCCTGGGCTTGCCTTATTTTGTCCAGGGAGTCTTTGCAGACTTGTTCCCCATGCATATAGTTTTTTCTCTCACACTAAAACATATTCCAAATATGTTGTTGAATAGCTGTCCTTGAAGAAGAATGACGTGTTATTTATTACTCCTTAGGCAGAGGCATGCATCTATGTAGAATATATGAAGTAAGTCATTTTCTACCACTGGTGTTTCTGAGGGAATTAACAGATTTTTATTTTCAGTACTTTTTGGTATGGGTTTCACTGTGATTTCCAGCGATTTTAAAAATCATTTTTATTACATTTATTTGTTTAATTTTGCTTCTTAATTTCGTTCATGCCTTCCCTTTCCTTCCTCTAGTGCCTCCCACGTAGCACTCTCATTGCTCTCTGTCTCAAATGTATGCTCTCTCTCACTATATAACTTCTCCTTGAAATAGATGGAGACTACTACAGAAAACCACAACTGGTTAATGTGCAGAGAAGAAATGATAGTGTGACGCACACAACTAATGGATGCATCCACAACACAACTCTTACACCTATGACTCAGGGAACATTGCCAAAACTGGGGGTTGGGGGAGCAGGGCAAGAGCCACAGGAGGAGCAAGCCTGCTGCTATGAAATTTTACTTCCTGGAAATTTATTTTTAAATTTCATATATCTTATAATATTTACATATTTAGCCCTCTGTCTGCTTCTCCTAACCTCCCTCATGCACCCCAAATCCTTCTCAAATTTATGGCTCTTTAAAAATTGTTATTGTCACATACATATATAAATGAATAAATATATAAATATATAAATAGCATCTGCTCAGCCCATTTAGTGTTAACACACACACACACACACACAAACACGCACAATTTCAGGGCTGACTACTGCTATTGGATAAGCAATTAGGGGCTCATTCCTGGGAAAGAATAACTGTCCCTCTTTGAGCAGCTATTAATTGCCTTTAGGTCTTTTTCCCATGGGGTGAGACATGGGAAAACCACAAAAATGACCAGTGTGGCAGAATATTCCCCATGGTGCAATAGTGACACTTAAATCTTGGAAGTGACCAACAGCAGTCAAATAGGACTAAGACCTGCTCAATGGAAGAGAATTCATGCCTGGTACTATAAACCTAGCCAATGATCCATGGCTGGTGGGTTGTGGACCCTAGAGGAAAACCTACTACTGCCAGCTTCCTAAACCAGCACAATTTCTTACTGAATTCTAGATACTTATCCTTATGCCCACAGATAAGTATAATTCTCATCCCTCACAAGACACTTAACTTAGCAACATATGGAGACCATTATAAGTTATACAATTTGTCAAAGTGCAGAGAACTACAGGTAATGGGGTGTCTAATTCAAAATGATATATCTACAATATAATCCCTATACTAAAGGTTCAGGGACCCTATTAGAAGACAGAGTAGAAAGACTGGGGGAGCCAGAGGACCAGGAAATCTGTTTCAAGATACTTGTTAATATTTCAAACTATGTGTCCAGGAAGTATGGAAATCAATGATTTTTCTTACACATGAAATCAACATTTGTCTTTCCTGTTTTCCCTCCTTACTTATATATTTTTGGTTCTTTTGGGGCTACTAGAGAATAAACTGGTAAGCAGGAACACAGAAAAGACAGGTGTTTAGATCCAAGTGTGTGATAATGGTGGGGGTTAGGACACTTCCACGACACACTTCAAGCTTTGCTTTAAGACAGCCATTGTTCATTCTTTTAAAATGTTTTATTGTTATATAATTCACTCACTTAGTATATTCACTGTTGCATAATTATCATTGCAATTTACAAACATTTTCATCCTTTCAAAAGATAACATGAACTCTTAGTGTCCCTCTTAGGTTCACTCATCTCAGGCTCTAGGTAAAGACTTAGTGTTTCCTATATAAATATATGGCCCAAGCCTAACCCTGCATAGCCTTTACATCAAACAACATTAGGTGTGCTTAGAGTGGTATAGCCAAAGAGTGGTTTGTGACTCTACACTATAGACTTACCTATTTTGGACATTTTATGATTATTGCCTCACCTCGACTCAACTTTCAGGTGTTTTTTGCAAGCTGAGATCTTTGACATTCTATTGATAGCTAAGCCTTTTCCACCTAATATCTAAAACAAAGTTTGAAATAGAAAACTCAGAATGGTAATGTGATTCTGAGGTATGAAAATAAAAATATAGATTCAATGTTAGTTGTTAATGTTTTCCCTTTAGCTTAATATTAATGAATTTATATCCAAACAAAAAACTAATATCAATACTTTCTCATAGGTTCTGCTTTTAGCTCTCCCAGACTGGGTAATAACACTCTGGGTGGGTCTCCAGGAAATTCTAACATATCAAGAAGACAACTGAGAGCTATAGAGATGGATAGAGATGGCTCAGTAGTTATGAGCACCAACTGCTCTTTCAGAGGTCCTGAGTTCAATTCCCAGCAACCACATGGTGGCTAACAACCATCTGTAATGGTGCCGTCTTCTGGTGTGTCTGAAGAGAGCAATGGGGGTGTACTCATATGTATAAAATAAATAAACAAATCTTTAAAAAAAAGAAGACAACTGAAACAAGAATCTCATACCAAAAGATGTCTCTTCAAAAATCTGAAAACAGATGGAATGTAATGGATACCAGGTAACTAAATACAGTAATGTAAGAACAACACAACCTTTTGGATGCATACGGAAACAATCATGGAATATGCATGTGCATTTTCCCGTTTCTTTTCATTTTATTTATTATTATTGTGGGGACGTTTGAGGGTATTTGGGGGACAGTGCATCTGTCACAGCACACATATGGAGGTCAGAGGACAATTTTGCTGAGTCAGTTCTCTTTTTACAACTTTACATGGTGTATTTGGTACTTTTCTGTTGCTATGAGAAAACACCATGATGTAAAATATAGAAGAGTCTATTTTGACTCATGGTTTCTGTGGGATACAAGTGCATCCTGTCTGGGAGGCATAGTAGCAAGAGGCAAGCTTAGCAGCCAGCAAAGCAGGAAGCTGAGAAATCACATCTTTAACAACAAACAGGAAACAGAGAGTCCTTTCCCCACTATGGGGGAGAACTAGAGTTGGGTGATGCTGTAAACTCTTAAAATTCTCCCCCAGTAACATACTTACTCCAGGAAGGTTATAACACCTTTCCCAAGTAGTGTCACAATTTGGGGAACACTGCACATTCAAAGCATTACACATGGGTTCCAGCGACTGACCTTAAGTTGCTAGTCTTCAGCAGCAGGTACCTTTATCCAGTGAGCTATCTTACTGGCCTCTCCTTTTTCTTTAAAAAGTACTGAATTTCCCATTTATAGACTGCTGCTTTCTTCTCTAATACTTGTGTTCACCCTGGAAGTGTTTAAAAGCTTGTACAATGTTCTTGCAGAAGACCAGAGTTTAGTTCCCAACTTTCAAGTCAGGCAATTTATTCATAACTAGCTGTAACTCCAGCTGCAGAAGATTTGACCCCATCTTCTGGCCTCCACAAGCGTCTGCACCCATGTGCACTCACACATAATTAAAATTAATAAAAAATTTTTTTGAGAGAGAATCTCATTATCCTGACTGGCCTGGAACTCTCTATATAAACGAGACTGGCCTTGAACTCACAGAGATCCATCTGCTTCTGTCTCCAGAGTGTGAGGATTAAGTCTTGGGCCACAATATCAGGAAATAAAATCTTTAAATAAGAGTGTTAATACATACTTTAGATAAAGATTATTGAGACACAAAATTCCTAGTCCCCCATTTTGTTCTAGTATTTAGTTTAAGTTGCAGTTTTGGGATTTTTTTTCTGTTTTTTTTTTTTTTTTAAAGTTTCCCTTGTTCCTGGGCTTCATGGTTATTTCCTCTCTTCCACTGCTGGAGCCAAACAGAGCCAAACCTTACATCAGAGGTGCATTAGGAAACTTTTGGTAAAATATGACTGGCCCTATAAGCTTGTTACAAGGAGCTTTGGGTTAGTTAGTAAGTCTTTACAAGCTATATTTTGACTATTTGGAGGAAATCTGTTCAGTTAGTATGTTCTATTTGAGTAAAGATTGAATGGAGGAAGGAGAACTTCTGCTTGCCAGGGGAATGAAGGAAGTGTGAGACACAGATGCTTAATGTCACAGACCATCAGAGACTTCCTGGGTACCACTGTTTAGGCTCTCTGGTCTCTTAATTCTGGTACATTAGCAGAGCAAATGCCCCCCACAGTTAGTGAAGGGGAGTTGTGACTCTAGTACAAGACAGCCTTAGTTAGGGTTTTATTGCTGTGAAGTGACACCAAGACCAAGGCAACTCTTATAAGGACACCATTTAATTGGGGCTGGCTTACAGGTTCTGAGGTTCAGTTTATTATCATCAAGGCAGGAGCATGGCAGCATTCAGGCAGATGTGGTACTGGAGAAGGAGCCAAGAGTTCTACATCTTCATCTGAAGGTAGCAGCAGGGGTTCCACACTGGATTCTACACTAGGCATTGCTTGAGCATATATATGAAACCTCAAAGCCCTCCTCCACAGTGACACATTTCCTCCAACAAGGCCACACCTACTCCAACAAGGTCACCCCTCCTAATAGTGCTAGTCTCTATGGGCTAAGCATTCAAACACATGAGTCTATGGGAGCTCTACATATTCAATCAACCACAAAGACCATTACCCTGAAACAGATAAAGATTTCAATCAACATTCTTTTATTGTTGAACAAAATCTCCTTCTAACTTCTGCCATTCTAAATCACTGTGGGATATAACATTAGGACTTTGTGCTGAACCCTACTCAGTCTCTGCCTGAGAAAGTGCTCCTCTTCTCAGAGCCAAGCTATGAGACTCTTCATGCTTTTGTATTACACCAGTGGATATACTTTGCAAGAGCACCCCCCTCAAAGAGTATCCCAATGCAATGTGGTGAAGATTACATCTTCACTACCCTGAAGGAATTATTTCATTAAGTTCTCAAAAATGGCAATATGAGATTGTCCTATGGGAGATATATGTGTTATTGTTAATCCCAGGAAAAAGACTTCACAGCTGTGCTACAATGCCCAAATATTTGTTGAACTCCTAATACTCAGAATAGAGAAAACCTCGTTACAGCCCCTACTAGAGTGGAGAGCAGGGACACAGGTAGTGTTATGGATAGTTCAACTGAACTCTGTTTCCTGGGGCTGGAAAGATGGCTCAGTGGTTAAGAGCACTTGCTGATTTAGCAGAGGCCTGAGTTTTGTTTCCTGCACCCACGTGGTGGTTCATGAATCAACTGTAATTCTAGTTTGGAGCGATCCAACACTCTCTTCTGGCCTCTGCAGGCACCCGTCATGCATGAGGTGCATGTAACATACACATAGGCAAAATGCCTATATCTAGAAATAAAGTTTAAAAAAAAATTGGTTCCCAACCTTGCTTAGGTATGCTAATATGATTAAGCCCTGATGAATGAAGTGGGAGTATACATGAGTTGCATTTCTCCCAGACTGTGATTTCTCATGTTGCTTGTTCTTCTCCAATGTTTTCTTTCTCTCTTTTTTTTTTGCTAGCTGGAATTCATCTTCAATGTGCAGAGGTGAACTCAATAGGAAAACCTCAGGCTTTTTGTGTGCCCTTGTGAGGCTATTGTCTTTCTTTGTTGGCATAGTGGTGGTGCTAGCGATGGAACCCAAGGTATTGCACAGGCTCAGAAAGTGTTTGGCCACTGGCTTTTCACTGAAGTAAGAAGGGGGCAGACAGAGGTGCTTTTCCTGTTGCTATGATAAAATACCTCAACAAAAGCGACTTAAGGGACAAAGGGCTTATTTTAGCTCACAGTACCTGAGGGACATAGTCTGTCCCAGTGGGGGAAGACATGGGCAGCAGGTATGGTAGGCATAGTGGCATGTGGAGGAGAATGGATAGTCACATGGCATCCATACTCAAGAAGCAGAGAGTAAACAGGAAGTGGGGCCAGGCTATAAAGCCTCAAGGCCCATTTCCAGTGATCTCTTTCCTCCAGTGAAACTTCATATCCTACAGGTTCTACTACTTTCCCAAATAGCACCACCAAATAGGAACTAAGTGTTCAAATACATGTGTCTATGGAGGATGTGACATTCAAGTCACAATGAGACTAATACAGAACTCTGTCCTCTCTCCATGACAGCTCTAACAGTCTTAGAAGAACAACTGAGATTACTTGCAGAGAACCTTTACGAGATTGAGCTTATTAACATTTCCTTGGAGAAATTAGGGCAGGCAGAATATCACACTCTCAACTAAGATGATAGCCACTGCAGCCACTATCCCATCCTAGTTGTGAGGTTCCCTGTAAGCATCATAGTAGGCAGGTAAATGAACTGTGAAGAGGTGAGAATGAAAGCTCTACTTAATAGGTCTGGATCAAACTTCCAGAGAATCTGATACCAGGAGGTTTACTGTAAGCGTATTCAAGCAGAGTAGAATTTGGAAAAAGGTTTCCAGGCAACAGTCTTTCCAATTCTAGGAGCACAATGAAGCTTAAAGCATGACTACATAGAAACACCTGTGCCAAGTCTATGTGACCATGAAGATGGGATCTTTAGCTTAAGGGCCTAGGATCTGGTGTGATCTCTGATTGAAATAGTGTAGAAGTCAGCAGGCTTAAAGTACTTGTGATACATCCCCTAAGGATGGTTCTGTTAACTGAGAGCCAAAGATAAAGGTCTAGGGAGGGAGAATCTGAGATAAACATTCAGAGAGATTTGGTTAAGGCCTGGCTGTAAAGATAGCATGGGTTACCAGGTCATTAGCAGTATTTACTCCTAGTCTTCTGGGCAAAAAGTAGTTATTTCCTTCTTTGAAGAGACACATCTGTCCTTAGTGATTGTCTCTGTGCTCACATCATCCAGTCACATATATTTTTGTCTGGTGGCTGTATGCAGACTCAGGATGTGCTAATGGGAATGTCTAACCTTTTGGCATTCTAAAATGACATTATCATCTCTAACGTTCACACTTCAGAAACACAAACTTGAGTTATACCACAAAGTCAATGTTTTAGTTAAGTCTGTGATTTTGTGTTGGATTCATTTATTCAATTGTGTTCAATTATAGTTATTCAGGAGTTTTTGTGGCCCAAAGACAACAAGTTGGACACTACTGTTATGAGGTACAAAGGGTAGACTCCATATATTCAATTTTTAGGAGGTTGTCACTCATGTTAGGATAAGATTTTTTTCCACAATGTATCTGTTTTGAGATCATCCATGCTTCTATAAGGAAGCCAAATAAATGTATTAGATCACCAAAATGGACTTAGATGGGGCAATTTCTTTAGTATATCATTTGTGCCCTATCTAGTGTGAATAAATACTTGTTCACATATCTTCAGAAAAAACTAATACAAAATGAGTCAATGCAAGATTGTGAGCCAGGGAAGGGATATCATCAGCTTCTGTTTAAATAAGATACTTCTGGCGTCTGTGTCAAGTAGACCAAGGGTAAATGTAGGATGCCATGGGTAGAACTGAAAGACCTGTTCCAAAGCTACTGCAGTAATCTAATTATGAACTGATGGTGACTGGGTCTCTGATGATCCATTAATGGTGATGAGATTTCAGTTATAGTTTAAAAGCAGTGCCAGCAAAGGCTGCTGATGCAATAAATGTGAGAGAGAAATGAAGAGTCAAGGATGATGCTCAAGTGTGTTGGTTATTAGTTTTTGTCAACTTGACACAAGCTAGAGTAATCTAAGCAGAGGTAACATCAATTGAGAAAATGTCTCCTTGAGATTGACCTGTAGGCAATTGTAGATTGACTTGGAAGGGCCTAGCCAACTGTGAGCAGAGTCATCTATCACCAGGTGGACCTGGGTTCTATAAGAAAGCAGGATGGGCAAGCCAGGAGGAGCAAGTCAGTAAGAAGCTCTCCTCCATGGTCTCTGCTTCAGTTCCTACCTCAAGTTTCCTGGCTGAATTCTTATCCTAACTTCCCTTCATGATGGTTTACATGAAAGCTGAAATAAACTCCTTTCCAAATTGCTTGTGGTCAATGTACTTAGCATAGCAATAGGAAGTAAAGGAGGCCACCAAGCTTTGGGGAGTGAAAGGACTGAGTTTCTATTTATTGAATTGAGAAAGAACCTGTGGGAAAAAAGAATTAGGAAAAAAAAGCAAATATAAATTTGGGGTGCCTCTTAGACATCCACATAGAGATATCAGGTATATCGATGGACATACATTTCTGGAGTAAAGAAGGAGATGCCTCAACACACAGGTGAAAACTAAAGCAGTACATGGCTTGGGTTCACTGTCTTAGTTAGGATTACTGTCGCTGGGATAAAACACCATAACCAAAATCAAATTGTGGAGGAAAGGGGTTATTTAGTTTATACTTCCACAACGTAGTCCATTACTGAGGGAAGTTAGGACAGGAAATCAAGCAGGGCTGAAACCTGGAAGCAGGAGCTGATGCAGAAGCCATGGAGGGGTGCTGCTTACTGGCTGGCTTCCCATGGCTTGCTCAGCCTACTTTCTTATAGCACCCAGAACCACCATCCCAGGGATGACCCCACCCACAATGGTCTGGACCCTTCCACATCAATCTCTAATTAAGAAAGTGCCCTACAAGCTTGTCTGCAGCCCAATCATACAGAGGCATTTTCTCTTGTGAGGCCCCCTCCTCTCCAGCTACTGATGAGGTGACATAAAATTAGGCAGCACATTCACCAGTGAAGAAATGGTCTGAGGTGAGAGACACAGGGCCTCACCACCTTTTACAGTTTGGGGAGCTAAAAATGAACCATCAAGAGTGATTAAGAGAGCTATCAGTACAGGAGGACAAAAAGATGAATGTGGCTGGGGTCTTAGACATTTTGTCAGAAATAATTTCAATGAGATTCATCACCAAAAGGTGCAAAGAGACAGAATGGGAGCATTGCTCTGAGAATCAACAAGCTCAGATGTTATTTTCAACGTTTCTCATCTCTGAGATGTTCAGTGAGCCTTTCGATAAAAAACAAAAAACAAAAAACAAAAACAAACAAACAAACAAAAACCACAGAGGATTAGGGAGTTGATCTGTAGAAGGAGATAAGCTAACTTCATGATACAAAGACTCTCTCTAGGTGATATTGAGAGGGGATGCAAACTTCTAGTGGGATTTTTTCATAGGTAACTAGGCTGTAAGGATTTTTGTTTGCTTGTTTGTTTGAGACAAGATCTCATATAGCCAAGCCTGGCCTTGAACTCCTGATCTTACTTCCCAAGTGCTAGCTTTTCAGGCATATACTACCATGCCTGGCTAGTAAGAATTTTTTTTTTAGGATGGAGGGTGTTTCTGTATGCCTACAACCACCATAGTGTTTCTTTTCCTTTTTTTCTTAAATTTTTTTATTGGATGTTTTATTTACATTTCATATGTTGTCCTCTTACCCCATCCCCCACCTACCCGGGAACCCCCTATCCCCTTACCCCTCCTCCTTCTTCTCTGTGGATGTAACCCCTACCTACTCCCCCACTCCCACTTCCCCACCCTCAAAATTCCCACCCCCTGGGGCGTCCAGCCTTCATGAGGCAAGGATCTCACCATAGTGTTTCAAGGATCACATGGAAGGTATACAATGGGCATGAGTGTGATAATTATGTGTGAAACTCTTTAGCCTCATTACTTGTCTTAATACTGAAGACAAAGATGCAAATGACAGAAAAATTAAGCCATATTCCCATGTGAACAGAGTCTAGAAGGAAATGTGCCAGGTTTATGTGATGTACATAAAAATCACCCAACTCTTGTTATCCTTCTTTGAGACAAATTTGTCCATCAATTCTTAAAGCCATTCTAAGGTATATCTCAATATTTTCCTCTTCTCTCTTCTTTGGTGCCTTTCCATCCACCGGGGATGCTGGAAGAGGCCAGCAAAGCAGGCAGCTAAAATGAGAAGGATTTCAGTGACAATTTTACAAATAGAGCCATGAACTCTGGAGTGACTCCTTGGGAAAAGTCCACTTTAAGTTTGTTTACTGAGAATATGAAATTTTTCGGGCCACCAATTCTTTCTGATAAGCATTGGCAATACTTATCTATAGATATTTAGTCTGACTGGAATAAGCTCTGGAAGTGGCTTATTTTCGCTTTTGAGTCCTTTTGTATTATTTATTTCTTATTTTTTCTGTTGGTGCTAAGGATTGAACACAGGGACTCCCATGTTAAGCAAGTGCTCTACCACTGAGCCATATCCTCAGGCCTTTTGAGTTTGTATCACGCTGTATGATTGCTTTTATGAACTCTGTAGAATAGATAGCGCTATTTTTCCTCTCCAAATGATTCTATAGGGTAAAAAGCCAATAAAATTTGTGATCTAGAGGTTATATTTTTTTAATAAAAATAACATTGTACATTCGTTTAACCTTTAACCTTCAATATGATTTTTTTTTCTCAACTGTTTCCTTCTCAACTAGAAAAAAATGAGATTTCAGAAATTTAGGCTGGTCATAAAAAAAGAAAACAAAAACAAAACAAAACAACTTTTTAAAAATCATATATACCAACTTAAAGGTTTTTTTCCAGTGGCTTGTTTTCAAAAGATAAAATAGAACAGCAACAATCCTCCTTCAACAAAAACAAAAAGAAAGAAAGAAAAAGAAAAGCAAGCAAGAAAGCTGCAGAGTTTGTTTGCTGCGGTTGGATTTGATTGAGCCTACTAGTAGACCATCAAGTAATCAGCCTTTGAACAGTTGTTTAAGCAACATAAACAGGAAGGCTTATGAAATCGCCTCAAATAGCTCCGGTAGTCTTTTCAGGAATGACAACGCTGCTAGAGTGTCCTGTTCTTTCTGACAACATAGGATTATTGTCATGCTGTGTAACTAACATGTTTGCAATCTGGATGGGCACCGCAGTCTCTCTTGAGCAATGATATTAATGAGGAAACTTGAGCCGTGCTTCTGCTCAAACTCAAATCAACAGTTGACAGTTCGCCCACTTTCTTGGTACCTTACTCTCTTCCCGTTGCTTGGACCCCTTTTGTCTCTGCTTATTTAGGGATGTCGACTTAAGAGGGTGTATTTGCACAGCCTGCCTTTTTGGTGGGCTTCAGGACTGCTTTAGTTGTTTCTTGAAGCCAAAAAGTGCATTCACTATATGAGTATGAGTTGTTTCCTTTTTGATTTGGGAGTAAAGCAGGAGAAAGAGCCAGGGGGCCTCGTCTAATAGGTCCCAAAGAATCACATAAGTAAACGCACAATTACCTTTCCTTGTTTTTTTATATCATTACTAAGAAGGATGTGAGATCTTTGCCATCGATTTGTAAGGCAGGATATCAGTTTGCTTTCTAACTGCCAATGCTGGGAAGCCTAATCAGAAACAGCTTACACCAGGGTTCACCCAAACTTCATGGGGCTGGGAACTTGGGCTCTTGAGAAAATGGAGATTCTGATTCTATTGATCTGGGGCAGGCTGGGATCTTGATTCTCTAATATCTCCTAGGCATGTAGATGGCACAGGGATTATATTGCACCTTGAGTGACAAGGGCTTAATAGTTAGATCATGAATTGCCTCAGGAAACAAGGCTAGAGGAGGAAAGCTCTGAGAGGCTCACCCAGAAGTTTCATGAGATCATCACAAATTGTCTGTTAGCTTTCTCATCATGAGTTTGTTACTGTTGATCTGTGTGTTGGTTTCCTGCATGGTTACAAAGTGAATGTAGAAGACCCTTCTATCACTTCTTCAACCAGCTAGAGATAGAGGTGGAAGGGCCAGTTTTTCCTTCTGTCTGTCTCTCTCTTCATAGAAAAAAGTACACTCACAGATCTTCTCTCACGTCCTATTGGCCAGAATTGGGTGTTATAAGTTCTTTCCTGCTCCAATGACTGGCAAGAAACATTGTTCTGATTGTCTTCTATTCAGGATTCATCCCATAGGGATGAGGCTGTATCGTGTTTGAAACACATAGCCATGTGAAACCTGAGGAAACACTAGGTTACCATTTGTTAGGGAGAAAGGGGGTGATTGGGCTCTTGGGCAAGCAGCCCAGCGTCTACCATAGGCACTGCCCAGAGCTAGACTTCTAATTTACATGGGTAGTGAAAGAATTCAAATTATATCACAATAAATGTCACTGTGATGAAAAAATTCTGTTTAACATTGTGTTTAATCTTCAGCCAGTGAGTAACACAAACTAAACAACATTCACTGCTACAGTAAGGGCCAACTCTAATCAAACCAGTGAAGTAAATTATTTGTTTTTAGCATGTTTGTCCATTTAATGGCCTCACATTAACCTATTCTCCAAGTCCAGAAATCCATTATGTACACATGGCCTCTCCTATCTGCCAAGGGGTCTTTTTTCAATAGCATATACATCTCCAGGCTGAGTTTTAACCCTCCAGACCGTGGAACAGACAACAGTCTATCCTTAGAGCATTTTGGTGGTTTGAATCTGCTTGACCCATAGAGAGTGGTACTGTTAGGAGGTGTGGCCTTGTTGGAGGAAGTGTGTCACTGTGTAGTAACAATTGTAAGGAAACAGCTTAGATTCCATAATATGAGAACAGTCCACTGAACTCACTAGAGGAAAGATGCTGATCATAGGGATGGTATGAGAGGGTCAGCCTTTGAACCACACGGAGAGTTGTGAGGTACTTTCAGGTAGAGCCCATATCAGAATCAGATGTGCATATTGATCATCCTCAGGTGCTTGAGACTTGGATCTAAGGCCATTTTATTTTTTTTAAAATTATTTTTATTGGGTATTTTCTTTATTTACATTTCAAATGTTATCCCCCTTCCCCATTCCCCCCAGAAACCCCCTATCCTATCCTCCCTCCCCCTGGTTCTATGAGGGTGTTCACCCACCCACTCTTGCCTCCTTGCCCTCGAGTTCCCTTACACTGGGGTATTGAGCCTTCACAGGACCAAGGGCCTCTCCTCCCATTGATGGCCAACATGGCCATCCTCTGCTACATATGCAGCTCGAGCCCTGGGTCCCTACATGTGTACTCTTTGTTGGTGATTTAGTCCCTGGGAGCTCTGGGGGGGGGTCTGGTTGGTTGATATTATTGTTCTTCCTATGGGGTTGCAAACCCCTTCAGCTCCTTCAGTCCTTTCTCTAACTCCTCCATTGGGGAACCCACTGGGGACCCTGTGCTCATTCCAATGGTTGCCTTCGAGCATCCCCTGTGCATTTGTCAGGCTCCGGCAGAGCCTTTTAAGAGACAACTGTATCAGGCTCCTGTCAGCATGCACTTCGTGGCATCCACAATAGTGTCTAGTTTTGGTGACTGTATATAGGATGTATCCCCAGGTAGGGCAGTATTTGGATGTCCTCTTCTTCAGTTTCTGCTCCACACTTTGTCTACATATTTGATCCCATGAATATTCTGTTCCCCTTTCTAAGAAGGACCGAAGCACTCACATTTTGGTCTTCCTTCTTCATTGGCTTCATGTAGTCTGTGAGTTATAGCTCATCCTTGTAGCTTAATTGCTGTGGTCCAAAACTGGGTTGATTTTTTTTTTCTTCTAGCCACTGATAACATGGTTCAGGTTTTCTCATGCTTCACGATAATTTCTTGGAAATGATAAAACTGTCTGGAATATAAAGCTAAGAAATGACCTTTTCTCACTTTTCAAAGATTAGCTATAGTAGGGTCATCTCTGTCTTCTTGCTTGCTGTTGGCTATTATGTTAATAATGCCTCTCAGCATGTCCCATGTCTCTTAGCATGGTGTGTTCTTGGCTGCCCCAGTGGTTCTGGTATGTACCTTGCCTCAAATGTTTTCACCTTATACAACTCTAAAAGCTCTCATTGCTTCAAGGCTACATATCTGGTAATTAAGAGCAAGGGCTCTGGAGCCAAGGTCACCATCTGCAGAATCTTTTTCTTTTTGAAATTAATTTTATTGGATATTTTATTTACATTTCAGATGTTATCCCCTTTCACCTTTTCCCCCCACCCAGAACTCCTTATCCTATCACTCCTTCTTCTGCTTCTATGAGAATGTTCCCCCACCCACCCACCCCCTCCCATCTCTGCCCTCGAATTCCTCCATACTTGGCATCGAGCCTTCAGGGGACCAAGGATCTCCTCTCCCATCTATTCCTGACAAGGCCATCCTCCCCTATATATACAGCTGGAGCCATGGGTCCCTCCCTATGTGCTCCCAGGCTGGTGGTTTAGACCCTGGGAGCTCTGGTTAGTTGGTATTGTTGCTCTCCCCGTGAGGCCACAAACCCTTTCAGCTCCTTCAGTCTTCTCTCCAACTCCTCCACTGGGAACCTCATGATCAGTTCAATGGCTAGTTGTGAGCATCTGCCTCTGAATATGTCAGACTCTGGCAGACTTCTAAGGAGACAGCTACATCAGGCAGAATCTTGAAAAAATATTTAACCTTTCTGCACTTGAGTTTTCTCCCCTGAATCACCATGATAGTAAATATGTACTCTAGAATACTTTTTATGGGATTTAATAAATGTATGAAGAACCTGGCATATGGTAAGCATTTAATATACATATACTATTTCAGCTTCATTTCCCCCTATTAGATATCTTCTGTTCATGTTATTGTAGAATTGTCTTCATAAAGTATTTTAATAGTATCTATTGAGCTGATGAGATGGCTCAGAAGGTAACGGTACTCATCGTGCAAGCCTGGTATTCTTGAGCTGATCCCCAGAACAAAAGTAAAGGTAGAAGGAGAGAACTAACTCCACAAAGTTGCTCTTTGGTATCCTTACTAAACCAAGGTCTGTGTATGTCCAAGTATACATATACACACATACACATCATAGGCACAGCAATAACAAAATAATATCTAGTGTATGCTAGGCACCATACCAAGTACTTTAAACCACAATACCACAGTTAATCATTGCATTCTTGCTCTATTTTATATATGAAATGGAAACTTAGGGGCTCCTTTCCCAATTCCCTATCTGTTCAATGAGAACTGTTGGTTGAGTACAATGGTTAATATTAATTAACAAATTGACAAGACCTAGAATCACATAGGAGACATACCCTTGGACATGCCTGTGTGAGATTTTCTAGATTAGGTTAATTGAAGATTCTACCTAACCGTGGGAAGAGTACTTCTATCCCACTGGATGGGGGTTCCAGACTGAGGCAAAAGGAAAAGGCAAACTAAGCACCAACATTCATTTCTCTCTGTCTCCTGACTACAGCTGTAAGATGGCCAGCAGCCTCAAGCTCTTGTCATCATGATTTCCCTACCATGGACCCTGAAAAGCATGAGCCAAAATAAAGGCTTCCTCATCCAAGTTTCTTTTGTCAAGTATTTTTTCATAGCAATGAGAAAAGTAAGCAATGCAGGTATCCTAGTTTTTCTTTTTCAGTGCCTCTGCTGAAAAACCTTAGCTCTCCCTATCCTTTTAAAGCTTTCCTGATCTACTAAATTAAGTACATTTTTATTCTTCATGACCAGCAGCCCCTATTAGTACCAGTCTGCCTTATTTTGATTGTGATGTGGATATTTTGGTCTATGCAAAATGAGCTTCAGTAAGACTATCCCCCTGCAAATACCTACACTGTGCCTTGGGATGCACAAACACTCCTGGCAATCTGTAAACTGCCAGCACCAAAGGGGATTGTCTATCCATTAATGATATTGACTACCACAGCCCTTCCATTTGGTTGAGCCCTCAAAACTGAAGTGTGGAGCATTGAAGAGAATATATTCTACTTATAAGTTCAGACATTTAGTGATTAAAAACAGAAAAAACAATGATATGGTGTTATTATGTGCATGTGAGCTTTAGGTTATGTGTGTGTGTGTGTGTGGGGACTCTTTTGTTCAGTTGGTCTTTTCTTTATCTGGACACCTTAGTCAGTTATTGCCCCACATCCTACAGAATAAGCAATCTCCGGTTTCTAATGGCTTGCCACGAAACATCTCTATTTCTTGTTCAGGTGTCTACAAATTGGCTATGCATTAGCTCGGCTTGTCTTGAATTAGCAGAGCTTGTCTCTGGATTGCAGACTCAATCATACCTATTGTCACAGTTCCTCATTCTTGGAACAGCAGCTCCTCAGGCTATGCTATTTTCATGAGGGGTATGCTGGTTGCTCTTATTGTCAGCCTGGCACACAAACTAGAGTTATCTGAATGGAGGGAACCTTAGTTGAGACACTGCCTCTATAAGATCTGGCTTTAAGACATTTTCTTAATAGTTGATGATGGGGAGAGCCCAGCCCATTGTGGGTGGAGCCAGCCCTGGGTCCATGGTACTGGGTTCTATAAGAAACCCGTCTGAGCAAGCCAGTAAGCAGCATTCCTTCATAGCCTCTGTATCAGCTCCTGTCTCTAGGTTCCTACCCTGCTTGAGTTCTTGTCCTGACTTCCTTTGGTGATGAACAGCAATGTCAAAGTGTAAGCTAAATAAACTCTTTCCTCCCCAACTTGCTTTTTGGTCACACTAGTTCACTGCAGCAATAGAAACCCTAACTAAGAGGAAGGGGAAGAAAACACAGAAATGAAAGCCAGACATACAGAAAATTAGGAGCTTCCACTAATGTCAATTTGATTGACATTGCACTGGCTAGAGCAAGTCACATGACCAAGCTCCAAATCAACCACAGAGGTAGAATTTCCTATTTTACTAGGAGGCATTGTAAAGTCTTAGGCAGAAAAAAAGGGGTAAAGATTGGAACAGTCATCCAAACTATGTGCTGGTGATGACATGGACTCATTGTGTAATCCTAGCTGACCTTGAACTTGAGCTCCTCCTGCCTCAGTTTCCACAGTGCTGGGAGTACAACCATGGACCACCATATCCAGCTGGAATTTTATATTTTTGAAACTTAATTCATGATGGATCAATGAGAGAAAAGAAGACCCAATTACTTTATCTTTACTTTGTGAATTGATAGATCATCCTTTAAATCCTGGAATATCAACTTTGCTATTTGTATTGGGATGGCCCAGTGTTCTGATTGTCTAATGAATTCAGAACAGCTAGGAATGTATGAGTGAACAATGGAGGTTTTTTTCTTTTGTCTTTTCTTTTCCTTTTAAAGCTTTTTTTCTATTTGTTTACCTAGCTTTCATAACTCAACTATTTTTTAATTTTCTGAATTAAGCTGTGACTATCTGCCAAAGTTAGTCATGCTTAGTTGGTAGGATATTTGTCTAGCATGCACAAAGCCCTAGGTTTAATCCCCAGTACCACATAAGCCAGTACTTGCATATAATTCCAGTGCTTGGGAGTTGGAGATTGGAGAATAAGAAGTTAAAGCTAACATAGTGAGAATGAAGACAGCCTGGACTATATGAGACCCCATCTCAAAAGTAAATAAACAAATGAGATGAACGACTTTATAGTGCTGTTACTGCAAGAACCAAACCAAATCAAAACACCTCTCTTAAAGTACTTCTCTACTGGGAAAGATTAGAAAAATCCTCATGCCCAGACCCCATACCATATTAATAATCACATTAATGTCTTTTAAGAGATGAAGCCCAGCACTAGGCCTCTTCTAAAGCTTCCTAAATGACTCTAATATGTATCCACTCACGTTCTAACAAGTTGAGACTCTCCTGAAGGGAATCAGTCAACAAGCTGATTAGGTCGAGTACACCTAAGTTTACTTAAGGTTATCAAATGCAACAAGCACTGTATATATGCTAAGGCTCCATAAGTCTTTCTACATCCCATAATAATACAATTCTAACTTGGTAAAGCTTGTTTCCTTTTGACTGTGTTTCTTGGTAAACTTTGAAGTGGCTACAGGCAGTGACAGTTCTTTGAGGCCCTGGTAATTCTCCTCTTGCCTCTCTCTTCACTTTCTGGATGGGGACTCTGGTTTCTTTTCTCAAGTGATTGGGGGTGGTGTAGAGATGGTCTCAAGAGTATGAGGCAATTCTGGTCATGGTGTTCCCTGCTGCTCTTTTTCTAGGAAATCCACTTGTGTTCTAAGAAGATGATTACGTTCACCTCTGCCCAGAGAGAAGCCACTGAAGAGCTGTGCTGAGGTCAAAGCTTCTCCAGAATGTGTCTGTAGCAACTCAGACATATAAAACAAACAATTCTGAAGTCCCCAAAGACTCTTATCAATGCTTGATGGACAAGCTGCCTGACTAATGTGATGCACTGTATGTGAAAGGCACAGTTACACAGGGCAATTTCTCATACCTCGAACTTAAGAAATGAACAAACATGTCCTATCATGTTGTGGAAAATTGAAACTAGTTCCTTTGGAGACTGGGACTTTTCATTTTAACACTTCTATTAAAAAAATCATTCTCAAGTGTGTGATATACTGAGTATTTGGATAGAGAAATTGGAAAATGGCTTCATTTATCACCTTGAATGCATCTTACCTTTGATCTTGTTTGGGTGCAGTGCCACCAACCATACCCCTCTAGGGCTTCACATGTCCCCCTTCCTCAGTCTGCCCCTTGGCCCTGAAGACTCCTCCCCTGAGTATTTCCTGAACTTGCCTCAACACAATCGACTGTTACTCTCTCCATCCTTAGCACCCACTCCCCATTCCTAAATATTCTAGTTTGGTTTCTGTTGCTGTGACAAAACACTGAGCAAACCCAAGAAGGGAGGAAGAGATTTAACCCATACTACAGCTCTCAGGTCACAATCCATTACTGATGAAAGCCAAAGCAAGAATTCAAGGCAGGAACTGAAGCAGAGAAAAATGGAAGAATGCTGATTCTTGGCTTGCTCCCCATGGTTTGCTCAACTTGCTGTTTTTAATGCAACCCAGGATCATCTGCCCAGGGATGGCACCACTCACAGTGGGATGGGCTTTCAGTTAACCAAGGAAATGACCAATAGGCATGCACATGGGTCAATCTAACTGGGGTAATTCTTCAAATGAGGTTCCCTCTTCCCAGGTGGCTCAAGTTTGTATCAAGTTGAGAAGAACTAACCAGCACACTAGAGCTCATGGTCACTGTCATAGGGTTACTATTGCTATGATGAAACACCATGATCAAAAGCCAAGTTGGGAAAGAAAGGGTTTATTCAGCTTACATTTATTAGACCTCTACATTATAGCCCATTGCTGAAGGAAGTCAGCACAGGACTTCAAACAAGGCTGGGAGCTGGAGGCAGGAGCTAATAATGCAGACGCCATAGGAGGTTCTGCTTACTGGTCTGCTTCATATGGCTTGCTCGGTATGCTTTTTTATAGAACCCAGGACCACCAACCCATTGATGGTACAACCCACAATAAACAAGGCCCTCCTGCATTGATCACCAATTAAGAAAATGCCTTACAGTTATCTCAGAAAACTGGGAGTATCTTTACTTCATGACTGAGTTATACCACTCCTGAGCATATATCCAAAAGATGCCCCACCTATACCACAGGAACACTTGCTCAACTATGTTCACAGCAGCCTTATTCATAATGGCCAGAAACTGGAAACAACCCAGGTATCCCTTAAATGAAGAATGGATAAAGAAACTGTGGTTCATTTACACAATGGCATACTATTCAGTTATTAAAAACAAGGACATCATGAATTTTACAGGCAAATGGATAGAACTAGAAGATATCATCCTGAGTGAGGTAACCCAGAACCAAAATGACATGCATTGTATGCCCTCACTGATAAGTGAATATTAGCCATAAATCACAGAATACCCATGATACACCTTCATAGACCCAAAGAAGTTAAACAAGAAGGAAGGCTGAAGTAAGGATGCTTGAATCACACTTAAAAGAGAGGACAGAAATAGGAAGCAGAGGAAGGGAAGGAAAAGGGTGGAAGGGGGAAGGGAAAGAGAATAGGAAGAGCAGGATCAGGTGTGCAGAGACAAGAGATTGACCCAGAAGGCCAGGAGAATGAATGGAAATCTGTAGCTGCTGGGGTGGGTGATGGTGTTGAGGGACTCTTTAGGAAGTCCCAGAGACCTGAGATAGGGGAATCTCCGGGTGTCAATGCAGGTGACCTTAGCCAAAATGTCTAACAGTGGGGACGTGGAACAAGAAGGCTACCTCCTGGAGCCAGGCAGGACCCCTAGTGGAAGGATAAGGACATCAACCCACTCACTAAACTTTTGACCTGAATTTTTTCTTGTCTAAAAGAAATGCAGAGACAAAGACGGAGCAGAGACGGAAGGAGTGGCCAACCAATAACCAGCCCAACCTGAGACCCATCCTCTGAGCAAATCCCAATCCATGACGTTGTTAATGACACACTGCTATGCTTGCAGACAGGAACCTGGCATCACTGTCCTCTGAGAAGCTCCACCCAGCAGCTGACTGAAACAGCCAAACATCAGACAGTAGTGGGGGACCCCTGCTGAAGAGTTGGGGGATTGATTGAAGGCCCTAAAGGGGATGGGAATCCCACAGGAGGACCAACAGAATCAACTAACCTGAACCTCTGGGAGCTCTCAGTGACTGAGCCACCAACCAAAGAGCATACATAGGTTGGATGAACCCCCCCATATGTTGCAGACTTGCAGCTCAGTCTTCATGTGGGCCCCCAACAACTAGAGCAAAGGCTCTCCCTAAAGCTGTAGCCTGACTGTGGTCTGATCTCCAACAGGGCTGCCTTGTCTGGCCTCAGTGGGAGAGGGTGTGCCTACTCTGGAAGAGACTTGATGCACCAGGGTGGGGGTATATCCAGGGGGGCTCTACCATCTCAGAGGAGAAGGGTAGGGGGATGGTGGAAGGGTTTTTGTGAGGAGAGTCAGGGAGGTGGCAGTGTTTAGGATGTAAATAAATCAACAAATAAATAATTTTTAATTTTTTTTTGAGACAGAGTTTCTCTTTATAGCCTGGGCTGTCCTGGAATTCACTCTGTAGACCAGGCTGGCCTCGAACTCAGAAATCCACCTGCCTCTGCCTCCCAAGTGGTGGGATTAAAGGCGTGCGCCACCACTGCCCGGCCACAAATAAATAATTTTTAAAACAGAAAAAAATCTTAATTAAAAAAAAAAAAGAGCGATTGCCTCCGAAGAGACACTAGTGAGTTAAAATAGAAGCCAGTATTACATTTAATTGTATACCTTTGTGGTCTTTACATATGTTATAGGTACATGTTGCATATGTTGGATATACATCATATTTTGAATCTAAATGTATCTGGAAATGAATAATTGTGGATGAGGTTCTGGAAAGAGGGTGACAAAGAAAAGGTTAGGAAAAGAACCCTAAAATATTCATGAAAAGAAGTAAAAAAATTCAAAGTTCAATTCAGAGCTTAGAGCAAACACAGTACCTAAACTCCTCTGGACCAAAAGGGAGGAAAACAATTATCTCTTATCCTGGAGCTTATTCTCTGTGGCCACCTTCCCTGCCTGCTGTGACACTCCAAAGCTATAAGTGACAGCGCAGTGACACTTGTCTTATTAGAAGCAATTTTCTCCTTTTCAATCATCTTTAACCAATACTTCTTACAGGTTGGAGGCTCCTTGATTGAAATCATAAAAAAGCCCGAAGCTAACTCCTTTGCCACACAACCCATCCTCCCCGCAGCCTGAGTCACTGTTATATTCCCTTCCTGGCTTCCCTCTCTATGAAATCACTATGTTTAAGTGTTCCTTTACTAAACAGATATAAGAAACACCTTGAGGGTTTGAGAGCAAAGCCTCAACAGCCACAAAACCCTAGAACACAAGATCTGAAATTGGAAATAAGTGACAATTGAAGTGCCCTCTCAGCAGCCTAACTAGCCATTGTTACCATGTCCTATGTGTACTCTAGGCTGTTCCTTAACTCAGTTGTCCTTAGGTTTGAGGGTGCCTCCAAATCCCCTGGAGAGCTTTGGGAACAGATGACTGAACCCTTCTTTTAGAGGTTCTGACTCAGGAAGCCAGGTGCCTAAGAATTTTCACTATACCAAGTCCCCAGATGAGGCCCCGGGTCCAAGGACCACAATTAGAATCCAGAAAGCCCGAGGAATTACCTAAAGAATTGACTTTCACTTTACTAATTCTTTAAAATGTGTGCATTCTTAAAATCTTTATTATAAAAGTGCATATTGGAAGAAATATGCCTTAAAATGAATAGAAATGCATATACTTCAGCCATAGTGCCAATATCCATACCCAACCTGTCAATTCTATTGGTTCTGTAATTCTGAAGAAGCCTAATTATTCTCTAAACCTCCAGGGCACTACATGTGGATTAGAGACTGCTGTCTAGAATGTCCCTGGAGTTGGGAGGAGGCAATTAAAAGTGCGCTGCAATTCTCAGAGGTCTTCAAGAGTCTGACATATTCAGAGGCAGATGCTCACAACTAGCCATTGAACTGATCATGAGGTTCTCAATGGAGGAGTTAGAGTGAAGACTGAAGGAGCTGAAAGGGTTTGTGGCCCCATGAGGAGAACAACAATACCAACCAACCAGAGCTCCCAGGGTCTAAACCACCAGCCTGGGAGCACTTAGGGAGGGATCCATGGCTTCAGCTGTATATGTAAGAGTGGAGGGCCCTGCTGGGCATAGGTGGGAGAAGAGGTCCTTGACCTCATGAAGGCTGGACGCCTCAGGGGGTGGGAATTTTGAGGGTGGGAAAGTGGGAGTGGGGGCATAGGTAGGGGTTACATCCACAGAGAAGAAGGAGGAGGGGTGAGGGGATAGGGGGTTCCTGGGTGGGTGGGGGATGGGGTAAGGGGACAACATATGAAATGTAAATAAAACATCCAATAAAAAAATTAAAAAGAAAAAGGTTCAAGAGTAAATATTGAAAAGAAAATCAGCAATTTATGTAACTAAAAAAATGCGACTTTTAACAAACAATATAAACTAAAAACTTAAAAAAAAAAGTGTGCTGCAAACAGCTATGTTAAGTGGCAGCTGAGAGAGTCAAAACAGGGGCAGGGAAGTGTACTCACTGAATGAACTATTCCACCATTAAGACAGAATCAAGTCTGTTTTTTCACCTGGACCCCATCATGCACAGGGCATTGTGGGACTTCTAAATAGGGGCATCCACTTCAGCTAATGAGCATGGTAGAGAAGATTGAGCATTGTCTTACTCAGTCTTCTATTGCTGTGAAGAGATACCATGACCATATAAACTCTCAAAAAAGAAAGCATTTAATTGAGGATTACTTACAGTTTCAGAAGCTTAGTCCAATAATTATCAGAACGGCCAGAATGTCATCATGGCCAGAAACATGGTAGGCTCACAGGGAGACATGGTACTGGAAAAGTACCTGAGAGCTCTACTTCCATATCTGCAAGCAGCAGGAAGAGAGACTCTTGAGAAAACACAAAGCCCACTCCCAATGACATACTTCCTCCAGCAAGGTCACACCTCCTTTCAAATAATCCTTTCAAATAATGCCACTCCTGGTGATCAAGCATTCAAATCTATGAGCCTATGGGGGCCATTCTTATTCAAACCAACACAGAAACATTTTGAAAGAAGGGGTGCAGGCTAGTTTTATTTCAACTTGATGCGAGCAAGAATCATCTGAGAGGAAAGAATCCTAATTGAGAAAATGCCTCCATAAGATTTGGCTGAAGGCAAGCCTGTAGGGCATTTTTATAATTATTGATGATGTGGAAGGGTCCAGACTATTGTGGGTGGGGTCATCTCTGGGATGGTGGTCCTGAGTGCTATACATAAGCAGGCTGACCAACCCATAGGGAGGGAGCCAGTAAGCAGCACCCCTCCATGGCCTCTGCATCAGCTCTTGCATCCAGATTTCAGCCCTGCTTAATTTCCTGTCCTGACTTCCCTCAGTAATGGACTATGATGTGGAAGTGTTAGCCAAATAAATCCTTTTCCCTGCAACTTGTTTTTGGTCATAGTGTTTCATCACAGCAATAGTAATCTAAACTAAAAGAGTGTGAGCTATTGCTACATCCTAAGGGAGAATTAGGATTAGCCAAGTAAAGGGAAAGGGCATTCAATCTCCAAAGGATCATAGAAGCAAAGACCTGGAGTCTGTGTAGAGCTGTCCTTTCATCAGAGCACCAAGCAGAATGTCAGCAAAGGTAGCCAAGATCAGAGAAGTGAAACAGTTGAACAATGTGTCTCAGAGAGTATTTTGGACTCTTTCCAAGCTTAGACTTCATGCTGCAAAGAGGAAATCAGTGAAACATTTTCAAGTAGTATGACATGAGCAAGTGTAGATTTTAATATACCAGCCACGATGTAAAAATGATGATGTGGGTCTCCCTATAGTCCAAACCACAGTGACTGTGCTGGCTAGTATTTTTTCTTTTCTTTTTTCTATTGGTTATTTTATTTATTTGCATTTCAAATGTTATCTCCATTCCTGGTTTCCCCTCTGCAAACCCCTATCTAGTCTTAATGTTAATTTGACACAAGCTAGAATTATCTGAAAGGAGGGAATCCCAATTGAGAAAATGCCTCCATAGATCCAGTTGTAAGGCATTTTCTTTTTTTTAAATCATAAATTACCATAAGCTTAATTTTTTATTCACTTTTTATCCTGCTCACTGCCCACCTCCAGGTCACCCCTTCCCATAATCATTCCCCATCTCCCCTGAGTGTGTAGGTTCCCCTTGGGTATCACTTCCACCCTGGTATATCAAGTCTCTGTGAAGCTAGGCTCATCCTCACCCACTGAGGCCAGACAAGGCTGAAGAACATATCCCACAGACAGGCAACAGCTTTTGGGATAGACTCTGTTCCAGTTGTTCAGGACCCACATGGAGACCAAGCCACACATTTGTGAGATATGTGTGAAGAGGCCTAGGTTCAGCTCGTGTAAGTTCTTTGGTTGGTGGTTCAGTCTCGGAGAGCCCTAAGGGTCCAGGTTAGTTAATTATATTAGTCTTCCTGTGGCGTTCTGATCCCATTAGAGACTATAATCCCTCCTGTTCTTTCATAAGAGTCTCCAAGCTCTATCCACTCACTGTTTGGCTGTGGGTGTCTACATCCATCTGAGTCAGATGCAGGGTGGAGCCTCTCAGAAGATAGCCATGCTAGACTCCTGTCTGCAAGCATAACAGAGTATCATTAATAATGTCAGAGATTGGTGCTTGTCCACAGGATGGGTCTCAAGTTGGACCGCTTATTGGTTTGCCACTCCCTCAGTTTCTGCTCCATCCTCCATCCCTGCTTTTCTTGTAGACAGGATAAATTTTGGGTTGAAAGTTTTGTGGGTGGGTTGGTGTCCCTACTGTTCCAATGGTGTTCCTGCCTGGCTACAGGAGATGGCCTCTTCAGGTTCCATATCCCCAGTGCTGTGTGTCACAGCTAAGGTTACCCATCCCCATTGATTTTTGGGTATACCCCTCATCCCAGGTCTCTGTCACATCCTAGAGGTGCTCCACACTTCCCAACCCCTATAAGCTGCAGATTCCCATTCATTCTCATGGCCATCTGGCCATTTCTCCTGTCCCTTCCCACACTTGATCCTGACCCTCCCATTCCCTTCCCCATTCTCTCTCCCTCATATAGTTCCCTCCCTCCATCTGTCTCTTACGACTATTTTATTCCCTCTTCCAAGTGTGATTCAAGCATCTTCACTTGTGCCTTCCTTCTTGTTGAGCTTCTTTGGATCTGTGGAGTATAGTATAGAAATCCTGTATTTTATGGCTAATAACCACTTATAAGTGAGTAGATAACTTGTATGTTGGTTTGAGTATGCTTGACTCAGGGAGTTGCATTATTAGGAGTTGTGACCTTGTTGGAGGAAGTGTGGCCTTGTTGAAGGAAATGTGTCACTGGGGTTGGGGCATGGGCTTTGAGACCCTTCTCCTAGCCACTTGGGAGCTAGTCTGTCCCTGGTTTCCTTTAGATAAACATGTAGAACTCTCAGGTCCTCCAGCCCCATGTCTGCCTGGACACTGCCATGCTTCCTGCCTTGATGATGATAGGCTGAACCTCTGAACTTGGAAGCAAGCCCCAATTAAATGTTGTCCTTTCTAAGAGTTACCTTGGTCATGATGATGTCTCTTCACAGAAATGAAAATCTAATACACTATGCATGTCATTTTGGGTTTCTGGCTAATGAATAAAGCAGTTATGAATGTAGTGGAACATGTGTCCTTGTGGTATGATGGAGCATCTTTTGGGAGTATACCCAGGAAAAGTATAGCTGGGTCTTCAGGTAGAACTATTTCCAATTTTCTAAGGAACTGCCAGATTGATTTCCAGAGTGGTTGCACCAGCTTGTAATCCCACCAGCAATGGGGGAGTGTTCCTCTTTCTCCACATCCTCACCAGCATGCGATATCACTTGAGGGTTTTCCCCCCCCCCATTCTGATGGGTGTGAAGTAGAATCTCAGGGTTGTTTTAATTTTCATTTCCTGATAACTAAGGATGTTGAGCATTTCCTTAAGTGCTTCTCGGCCATTCAAGATTCCTCTGTTGAAAATTCTGTTTAGCTCTGTACCCCATTTTGAATTGGGTTATTTGGTTTGCTGTAGTGTAACTTCTTCAGTATTTTATACATTTTGGATTTTAGCCCTCTGTTGGATGTAGGGTTAGTGAAGATCTTTTCCCAATCTGTAGGCTGCTGTTTTGTCCCATTGACAGTGTCTATTGCCTTATAGAAAGTTTTTAGTTTCACAAGGTCCCATTTTTCAATTGCTGATCTTAGAGCCTGAGCTACTGGTATTCTGTTCAGGAAATTTTTCCCTGTGCCAATGCATTGAAGGCTATTTTCTACTTTCTCTTCTATGAGATTTAGTATATCAGTTTTATGTTGAGGTCCTTGATCCACTTGGACTTGAGTTTTGTGCAGTGATAAATATGCATCTATTTGCATTGTTCTACATGCAGCCATCCAGTTAGACCAGCACCATTTGATGGAGATGCTTTCTTTTTTTCCATTGTGTAGTTTTGACCTCTTTGTCAAAAATCAAGTGTCTATTGGTCTGTGGGTTTATTTCTGGATTTTTGATTCTATTACATTTATCAACCTGTCTGTCTCTGTATCAATACCATGCATATATGTGTGTGTGTGTGTGTGTGTGTGTGTGTGTGTGTGTGTATCTTTTCATTGGATATTTTATTTACATTTCAGATGCCATCCTCTTTCCCCATTTCTCCCACATCCAGGAACCCCCTATCCCATCTCTCCTCCTCCTGCTTCTATGAGGATGTGCCCCACCCCCCCAACTCCCACCTCCCCACCGTCGAACTCACCCACACTGGGTGTCCAGCCTTCATGGGACCAGGGATCTCCTCTCCCATCTATGTTGAACAAGGCCATCCTCCCCTACATATACAGCTGGAGCCATGAGTCCCTCCCTATGTGCTCCCAGGGATGTCAGTTAGCAGAAGTCAGATGATTCATTCCCAGCTGGCCACTAGAGGATGCCTTGCACTCTACACTTCAAGGGTGCTTCTATCTTTATTTAGTATTACCAGTCAGTGATTTAGCAGGAAGTGTTAGTTTATTTTTTAAAGATTTATTTATTTATTTTATGTGTATGTGTACACTGTAGCTGTCTTTAGACATCAGAAGAGGGCATCGGATCCCATTACAGATGGTTGTGAGCCACCATGTGGTTGCAGGGAATTGAATTCAGAACATCTGGAAGAGCAGCCAGTGCTTATAACCTCTGAGCCATTCCTCCCTCCCCAGGAAGCAATAGTTTTCACACTGGTTAGTGTCTCCAATCTTGATAGAGTTGAAAGGTGTCTCTGAGACCATGGACAGCTGTCTTCCAGTCCCCTTTGTCTTTTAGTTTTGTTTCATTTTCAATTTTTTTTGAGATTATAATTACATCATCTGAGACAGGATCACACTATATAGTCTAAATGGATCTTGAATTTGTGATCATTCTGTCTCAGCCTTCCCAGTACTGAGATTGCAGGTATGAATCACGCCTGAATTACTAATTATATTCTCTGCTAAAACTAGACATTTATACCCCCAAATGTCCATCTCATTCTCTCTACTGCCTTTGTATAGGCATCTAGTATACTAACGTCCTATTTCAATCCACACTGGAAAATTCTGAGGAAACAAAATACCAGATGTCTACATAAAAGCGGTAGAAAGAATGACACATTCCACACATATCCTAGACATTTTTTCAATCAAAATAAGGCATAGGAACCTCTCCCTGATCTCCCGGCTGATGTGATTTCTAAATCTACTTAATGAAAGGTTTGTATGCAAGAACTCTTTCCCAGGTGTGATTTGAACCCAGAACCAGGGAACCCTACCATGAGAGCTTTAAAGTCTGTATGGAAAGAAGATGTGGCTATGTAAGTAGTTTGAAGGTAGTATTATGGTTTGAATGAGAAATTTCCCCACAGGCTCATGTGTTTGAACACTTGGTCCCCAGCTGGTAGTGCTGTTTGGGAAGGTTGTGAAATCTTTAGGAGGTGGAGCTTTGATGGAGGAAGTAGATCTCTAGGACTAGGACTTAAGGTTTTCTATCCTGGCCCCCTTCCTATCTACTCTGTTGTTTCCTAACTACAGATCCAATCTGACCAGCTGTCATATCTTTTCTGACACAGTGGACTCTATACCCTTGAACTGCGAGCCAAAATAAACCTTTATTCTCTTGAGTTACTTTTTGTCAGGCATTTCGTCACAATAAAGAGAAGGTAACTAAAAAGGCAGAATAGTTTTTCTCCTTCCTTTGATGTCTGGGAGAACTAAAGACCATGTCGACAGGAAGGTTTGAGGAAGGGTGGCAACTCTTCTGAGCAGGTGGTCTGTGGAGGAGAAATGTTTCCACACACAGGAATGTCTATGACAGCAATGACAGGTTCACATGCCACCTCTGGTACACTCTTGAGATGTTCTATCCTTGCATGGGAGCAGCATGTAGAGACAGAATGGTCTGTGAAGGACATGGCCTAGGAACTAGTCCTGTCTCCAGTCTTCTTCCAGCCCTTTCCCCCTCATTCTTAAAATGGGTGTAATTTTACAAGCTCATCACAAAGACGAACATAATATAAGTAGCACACATTATAATGCAAGCACGGTTGCTATATATTAATTCGTTCTTTTTCATTTTCAGTATTTTACTTCCTCAGAATTTTCCAGTGTGGATTGAGATAGAAGACAGGCATACCAGGTTGATATATTTGACAATTTTTCCTAAAATCCAGACAGTCTAAGAATATCTACAAAGGCAGTAGGAAGAGTGAAATGGACATTTAGTGGTTTGAAGTCTAGTTTTAGCAGAGAATGTGAATGGTAAATCAATTACTGTTTTATCATGTGTAGAAGGGGTGACTGTGACAGATAAGTCCACTTCTACTCCATCATCACACACCTATGAAACTGTCAGGGTAGTTCACAATCTCAGTGTTTATTGTCCAACCGTTTCTTTTATGTGTTTATATGGTATGTGTTTTTGTGTGCATGCATGTGTATGTTTGTGCTCACTTGTATGGGCACATGTGAAGCCCAGAGAGTGACTTTGAGTATCTTTCTCTATCATTCTCCACCTTATGTTTTCACCTCCTTCTAAGCCTGGGGCTTGGGGGGGGGTTCACTGTTTCAGCTAGACTGGCTGGACAGAAAACCCCTGGCCTCCAACTATCTCTATGTCCCCAACACTGAGATTACAAGCACATGCCTGACATCTATGTGGCTGTGCTGGGGATCTAAAGACAGGACTTTACCCAGGAGCTGTATTCCTGGATCCTGGCCAAAATTTCATAAAGCTTTATTTTCCAAATGTAGTATGATTTATCTGGGATATTTAAAATCCTATATGTTTCTAGGGTCTTTCCTCAGAGATGTCCTTTATAGAATAGTATCCCAGCAGAGATCTAGTTACATATGCCTGATGAGTACTTTAAATATGGCTAGTCCAAAGTTAGAGGCTCCACAGGTATAAAATAGATAATGAATTTAAAGATATCTCAGCAGTAAAATGATTTATGTTGAAATAGCATTATGCAAGTCAAATCTTATCTTTTAAAAACAAAAATGTATCATTATAATTGACAAATATTTGAATAAAATCTATTTAATAACATTAAAATTAATATTTTAGTTGAATGATATACAGTAGTAAAATCCTATCCTTTGTCTGTCTTTGGTGCTGAAGGAAGAATCTAGAGTTTCATGCATGCCAGGCAAATGCTGTACCACTGACATATATCTTATTTTCATAAGGTAATAACTTAAAAAGTAAGTACTTTATCTCTATTGACCAATGTATTTCCCCAAAGGTAAGAATCCAATATGTGTAGTAAAATTGACACAATCTACAACATTTAACCCACATTCCAGTTGACCCAAGCTCATCTCTACTTGGTAAAGCATTTTAATAACACAAAACAAAGCTTTCAGGCTTCATTAATAACTGATTGGATGGATGCAGAAATTATCTTGAAATCACATTGATCCAGGTAAGCCTTAATCCTCTACTTTGGTTTGAAGAACTCTGCTAGTGACCTAGTGCTACTGAGGAGTTACTATATAGAATTTTAAAAACGGAGACAAGTCAGATGAAAGCTGGAAGAACAAGGGGTATTTTATCTTTTGTGGTCTTTGTGCTCCTACTGCTTCTCTGCCATAACCGACTTTCTTCAGGCCAACAAGGTGGTCTGTGTCTTCAGATGATTGCTAGTTAAAGCTAGGTGGCAGCAGCTGCCTAAGTTGACAAAGGCAAGATGCCAGATCAGGAAGACTATGAAAATATTGTGTGGCATCTCTAGGCTTTATCCTCCAGAGCCTGTCTGTACTGGCTTGGCGGAAAGCAGCTGAATGAGAGAAACCAAAGCTATGAGATGCAGAACCCCCACTGGCTTTAGTGGGAAACTCCATTTCGTCTGTCCTTCAAGGTAAAGCGCTAGAGGGACTGATAACTCGAACAGTTCTTCACTCCCTTGTGACTGGCACAGTGCAACCTTCCCCCAGCTACACTGGCTTTCAGGCTTGTCATGGGGGCTTATGAGGGGCAATGCAGTCTTCTTCTCAACTGATACCTGCACTGTGCTGAGATAAAAGCGAGCTCAGATGAGCTTCCATGTCTGTACTTACAGGAAAATTATTCATAAAGGGTATATTAATTAAAGCCCCGCTTCATCTGGATTTTATTGCCCCCAATTTCCTGTGAATTTAAAAGACTATGGTTAATTGATTCCACTCCCACCCCTCAGCCTCAACAAAAAGACTTCAGGCAAAATAAATGTCCAAATATCGAGAATTTGGCACCAACGGAGTTCCCCATAAAAGGGCTTGTACAGAATGTACTATGGGCAGAGAAGATATGATCTCAGATGGCGTGTTGGAGGAATAAGAAGAAGTAGTACAAATAAAGTAGTAAATATGTACGTGATTTAAAACAGCGAGTACAAAAACCATAATACATGATTTTCAAAAAAAATAGAACCATGATATACAGTAATAGTGTGCATAAGTCAGGCAGATAGTGATTAAGTTCAAAGCATCAAAAGTTCTTGTATTCAGAATTGGCTTTCAACCTCTCCATGGTTGTCAACCCTACTTCTTCCCATCTTGGGACCATTAATTGGATTATTTTTGCTTATTTCTTTTGGTCCCTGGGCCTTAAATAGGCTGACTAACTTTGTGAAACAACAAATAAATAACTTGGTAGCAAAACTTATTCAGATACATTATCATAAGTTAGCTATGGAGGACCACGAGACTCAAGATGAGGTTGTTACTCTATCCAGGGTGTTCCCAAAACCCATCTCCACCCAACCTAAAAGAGGGGACTTCCGCCCCTAGACCAAGCAGAGAGGGGCCACCCAGAACCCCCTCTGACTGGCGATCTGAATTCTTGCTTAGGCTGTAAGGCTAAGCACTGCAAGGGAATATAAATAAAAGTTAAAAATATCTCTCTGGGTTCCCTGAGGAACAAGCCTCACTGCATAGGGGTTGATGTCAAAAGTATCCCCTCTCCAGGAAAAAGACATCGGGATGGGTATGGTCCTCATGCCTCACTGGACAACAACAGGGAGACTGGAGCCATTACAAAGTTCCCTTCAATTACTGGAGGTCAGGCTTCTATCCCTGCCTTCACAAGATTAGAATTGCCACAGCCCTTCTATACTTAGAGAAGGGAGGAGATGTCAGGGGCAGCCCTGCTTACACACTGAAGACCTAAAAGCAGCCATAAGCCTAAAATCAGCAATAGGCCTGTCATACATGTATACTAACACCAAGTCTTGGGTGTCTGTGGAAAAACGTTGAAACAGATGGCTATAAGCTATTGTAAACAGGCAGCTTTTGTGGAAAAAAAAGTTCTTGTATCCATCAACAGGGAAATAAATGTCTTAAATGAAATATTGATGCAACTTTTATATTAATTTTCACAGAGAGACCACTAAAATAATAAAAGTTATATTAGAATGGATCCTCAGATAGAAAATGGCCGAAACACAAAGGAAAGGTATTTTTTTTGACCATGTGACAATAGTGAAAAGTCAAAAAGATCTCCCTCCACAGAAATTTGTCCTTTGAGCAGTCTCTCTTTTGTTGATGTATACCACATGATATCCGTTACCATGAGATTCAATCAGTTCCCACTAATGGTCCAGTCCTTGCTCCTGGTTCTCCTTTATTAGGAATGCCTTAAATCGTTGTGCTTCTCTGGTCAACTACAAGTCCTTTAGTCAGATTTGCTTATTTACACTGCCAGATATTTAACTCGCTCATAAAAATCCTGATATAACATTTGTCATGTTTATTTTATACTATGTTATACTTTTAGGAACCATAATTCTTTTACGTTTGCTGATTGCTATTGCAATAGCCTCATGTAGGTTGATTTTTAAACACACGCACACGCAGATGCACACACACACACTTCTGAATCCTATTTTTTTTTAATTTTATGTGTGGATTATAACATCATTGGTAAATAATAGAATTGTGTTTCTTTCTTCCAAATCCTTATACCCTTGTTTCTTTGGACACTCACTGGGGTGTGGAGTGGGGTATTCAAAAGAAGTTATTATAACTGCCACTCTTTAATTTCTTGATCTTAAGTGAAAATAATTTCAATGTTTCACTGTTAGTTATAGAATTTCTCATGTAGGTTTTGTAGCTATTTTATACCAGGCAAAGGAAATTACCTTCCATTTTTAAGATGCTAAGAGTTTTTATAATTAGTGGATTATTTCCTTAACAAATGTTTTATTGCATCTGTAAAGATTCCCTATGCCCTTTATTTCTCACTTAGTTTGGTATTATGGGAAACTGTATTGGTTGATTTTGTTTTCAAAACAAATCATACCCTGTTTTACTGATCATTTGCCATGGCTTTGCATTATTATATGCTGACTTGGAAATTTTTGTGCACCTTCATGTCTGTGAAGGCAAAAGGCTTGAAGTGCTTAACTATCAGCATCTACTCATCAATTTTTAATATGAAAGTTTTGCTAACTTCATAAATATAACTGTAAAATGTTTTATGTTTGTATTATAGAATAGTTTCTATGTGGTTAATATTATGATTTGATCATTATTTAGTAAAGCTCATCTGTAAAACAAGGAATGGTGTATCCAACTTAACTAGTGAGAAAAGAACAGAACAAATCCAAAAAGTCTAAATGGAAAAAAATAAAAAGTAGAATGGCAAAATAATTAAATAGAAACCTGAGATGGGAAGTTTTGATCAAGCTAAATTTTATGTCTTTGAAAAAGCTAATGAATTGTACAAACATGAAATGAGATTAATGATCTGAGCATAATGACATATCTCTATAATCCCAGAGCTCAGGAGGTGGAAGCCGGAAGATCACAAGTTCAAGGTCAACCTGAGCTACATAAGACCTCAAAAACAAAAGAAAACAAAAGATTAGTGATCAGAAAGAAAAATGACAGGAATGAGCCATTTCAAGAATGTAACCATAGATACTATGGGATTTTAAAGGGTAACAAAAATGATATTCTAAATTACTTACAGGTGATAAATTTTGAAATACGAATAAAAAAGACACCCCAAGGAATACATAATTTACAAGTTCTGGCTCAAGAAGAAATAGAGAACTTGATAGATTTATAACCACCGAATCAGTTAGCTGGGGCTGGTGATATGTGCCTGTAATTCCAGCCTCCAGGAGTTTGAGGCAGAAAGATGATGAGTTTGAGGTCAGTCTTTATTATACAGGGAGACTATTTCAAAAACCAAGAATCATAAACCAAAAAGGGGACATATCTGACTTAAATAGAAGGACAAGGATAGTTTTATAAGCTTTCAATAAACCTAAAGTATGACTTGACCCAATTAATAATCAAAGATATGCAAACCAAAGCCACAGCCTGTCATTTCACTCACCTTTGATGAACAATATATTTATGATGAGCTTATGTGTTGGCAAGGATGTGAAGCGGCAGGGGTGTGAGATGTTATGACTACTTTTTTGAGGAACAATTTGGTTTATCTAGTCAATCAAAGATGTATTCCCCTCATGACTTATCAATCCCTAGAAGATTTGTTGATGAATAGTCAGAACAGCAGAGTTTTCAATATTTTAAAAAACCCAGACAACTCCAAATGCTCATCAATTAATGAAGAAAAAGTTTTGTGTATACAATAAAAATTATATGGTAGCGTAGGGTAACCTCAGATGTTTAGGGAAAAATGAGAAAAAAAAGCAAGTGTCAGAAACCATACAGAATGATTTAATTCTTATAAAATTGAAAAAAGTAAAACTCAACAATGTCATCTTCAGAAGTACAGAAGCATGCAATAAAACTACAAAGAAAAATATGCTGCAAAAATGAAGTGCAATGTAGTGGTTATTTCTAAGAGGGAAAGGAGGGCAATTGGATCTATAAAGGTGACATGAGAGCTTGTAAGTCATTGATGATGCTCTTTCAATGTTGATGGCAGTAGGTGCCGGTGAAGGCTGTAATCCTGCCTACTTGGGAGACCAAGGCAGGAGGACTATAAATTAAAAGCCTGTCTAGACTACAGAATGAATTCAAGAATATCATGGGTAATTTACTGAGGCCCTGTCTCAAAATAAAAAGTAAAAAGAGGGCTTGCCTAGCATGTATGAGGCTCTGGGTTCAACTTCAAGTGCTATATAAGCAAATTTGATGGTAGAACTGGCTACAATGGTAAATGTCTGTAATCCCGGCACACAGGAGGCTGAGGTAGAAAGATCATGATCTTGAGGCCAGCATGGGAAAAATAGCATGAGCCCATCTAAAAAATGAATACATAAAATTGATGTGATACTGTCATCATTGATATATTTTTAAACAATGATGATGATTTTAATCTACTTGATATTTTGTAAGATATATTCATGGGACAAAAAAGAGATAAAAGTGGAGTTTTTTGAATCAGAATTAGACATTCGGCCAATAGGAGTTACAAAAATAGAAAACAGATACTATTCTATCAGAGGAAATTACCAAAGACATAAAATAAGAGAACATCACCCAAGAATAAAGGAATACAGTATCTAGATGTAACAGGTATGCCAAAGCCTATAAATAAATGTTCAGAACACTGGGTTACAAAGAATGTTCCAAAATTAAAGTACTAAGAAACAGAATGGTCTGATATGGCATTACAGAAAACTAAGCCACAAAATGACATCATCTTTAGAGTTCTGAAAATAAGAAATATTGAATCTGTCATAGCCAAATAAACAATCAACTTCTAGATAGGTAAGAGCTTGTAAAGTTTGTCTTCCACAGAAAGCCTCAAGGAACTAGTGCAGGGTGTATTCTGACAAGAAGAAGGAAGATACTACCAGAGAGCTGTGTGATACAAAGATGAAGGAGAGTCCTGGAAACTGCTTTGCTGCTGGCTAGGAGAACTAATAGCACAGTTTGGAGTGATGTTTCTAAAGATAGAACAGAGGCAGTGTCTATTGGTTTAAACTACAGGGAGCCAGAAGTGGTGGCAAAGGCTTACAGTCCCAGCACTGAGGGAAGTGAAGGCAGGGTGACTGTATTAGTTACATTTTTGTTGTTGAGATAAAACATCTTGACTCAAAGTGACTTAACTATGAAAGAGTCTATTCTGGCTTGAGGTTCAAGAAGACAGTCCATAATGGTGGGAGAGAAGCCATCAGTAGGTAACCAGATGAGAAAGCCGATAGATCACACTTGCAAATGCAAACAGGAACTAGAGAGTGTGAAATGGATGTAAAGCAAAGCAATAAACCCTCAAAACCTGCCCTTCAGTAGCCTACATCCTCAAGCCACATCATCAACGGAGGACAAATTGTTCAAATGCCCACGTCTATGCAGGACATTTCTCATTCAAACCACCACAGTGATAAGGCATTTGAAACCAACCTAGGATGCACAGTGAGACTTTGTTTCCAAACAAAATCAAACAGCAACAAACAAAAAACATGTTGAAAGGCATTTTCACAGCTTCTTAGGCAAATTGGTAAGCAATGCGTTACATTTTTAATTTAAAAGTATTAAAAAATATTTAAAGTCAAAAAAGGGATGAGTCAAAGTAGTTATAAAAAGGGAATCAGTACTTACTATTATGAATAACATTTTCATAGCTAATGTAAACACTGAAACTCGATTTAAATGAAACTGTATTATACATATTAAAGTGTGTGTTTAGCGAGTTGAGATCACTCAATTCTGTTCTTCTATAGAAAATAACTAAAAGAATTTATAAAATAAAAGTCTTAAGAATAGCAGTAATAATGTAAATAGCATGCATAATGTATATTTAAATTACTAAAATAAGCCTATGAAAATAAAAAGTAGTTTACTTTAGGAAAAAGTAGATAATTACAGGATTTTACTTCAAAATAAGTCATGTTATTTTATTTTCAACACAACATATTTGTATAAAATCAAATTACTAAATGCAATATGTACTACTTCGATAGGAGCTGTGACTGGTATGCTTTGCTTATAACTCAAGACATATACACTTGAAAAACTGTGTGTTCCATTGCATGTAAATTTTATTAAATCAAAATCAGCAAATATGTTAAACAATGCTAGCTAATGAAACATATGCTGATGTCTGTAATTACTCTGAAATGTCAAAGTACATAGATAAACCCTCCACAAAGAACTACACGCAACTGAGAGATTCTGAGAGCAGGAAAAACAGACTTCCTCAGGTTTGGTTATTCAATACCTAATGGTCAGCCGTGGAAACACACATACCAATAACCTTATGCAGACTGGGCAGGCTATAGTTAGGAATATGTATGTATATACATATACATATATACATACAATAGCAATTAGAGAAAAATAGGATAAGAATTTGAAAGAGCAAGAAATGTATGTGGGAGATTTTGGAGTAAGGAAAGGAAAGCGAGAAATAACACAATTATATTATTGTCCCCCAAAATGAAAGAAGTAAGATGGATTAGTGAATTAACCAAAAGATGGGTGAATACATGATCAAACAAGGACAGCAAAAAGGTCCTGGTAGAATCTAGAAGGTGAGTATGTGAGTATTCATTGTGAAATTCCTTTAATTTTGTGGTTCTTGAAAAGTTGTAAAATAAAATGTTGGCACAAATAAAGATGAATGCCACACTAAAAATAAGTTCAAGAGAAAATGTTCGGTGTGGCACTGCCAGCTAGGTATCCTTTCATCTTGAAATGCTTTTGCTTTCCAGAAACATCCTGTAGCCATTTGACCCACAGATGACTGGTCAGATCAAAGAAGGCAGTGACTCATGAGGAGTGGGGTCTGGCTGATATTTCTTGTTGGCATTTTACCAGTTTCCGCACAGGGTTGGTGTATTTGATGTTGGACGATGAATAATTTCTCTCTGCTAACAAGTGTGTCTTCTGGTTGTGAATATGCTCATTGTTATAAGCTCATCTCTCTTTCATCATTCAACAGTAATCTATAGTCTGTAACCCCCAGGGCCATACTCTCAGTGGTTCAATATCACTTGTGCTCTAGTAAAGCACTAAGGGAAAGTAGCTCTTTGGAATCATAGACTTCTGTCAATTTAGAGTTGAATCATACAGTTTTCATTACAGTAGCTCTTAGGGCCCGGATCCAATCTGGCTATGCTGTAGATGAAGAAACTTGAGAGCAAGATAAAGTGCTACATCCAGTGTGGTGTTATCTGTTTGTTATTGTTATCTTCTATTTGCTATGGTACTTTCTTCTTCATGCTCATGTTAAACTATTAAATAAGCTCATCCTATGTGAATGACAGATAGTTGAATGAACACCCAATCTTTTCCCCCAAGAGGTGCTGGATTTAAAAGAAATACTGAATTTAATAGACTCCAAGCTCCTTTCCATGCTGTTTCAAAAGTAAATCAGGAACAGAGGAAAGTAAGTGTTGAAATGCTCCCCATGTCCAGTCTACAATTGCAATTAAAAGTACTTGATATGTGTAATTAAAACTGAGGATACATATTTGTAGTCCTAGTCCTATGAAGGCAGAAGCAGGAGAATCAGAAGCTTAAAGCTAGTCTGGTTACACAGTTAAACTCTGTCAGAAAGAAAGAAAGAAAGAAAGAAAGAAAGAAAGAAAGAAAGAAAGAAAGAAAGAAAGGAAGGAAGGAAGGAAGGAAGGAAGGAAGGAAGGAAGGAAGGAAGGAAGGAAGGAAAGAAAGGTGGGCAGGTAGATGTATGGACAGGGAGGGAAGAGAGGGGACAAGAGCTAAGGCAGTTTAGTGAAAACACAGTGCATATTAGTTTGTAGGTGAGTCTTGCTTGAAAAAGCAATGTTAAGAAGCTAAATTCCTGAAGTCATATTGTGTGTATTTCCATTTCTATGAAATACCCAGGGTAGGTAAATGGTAGACACAAAAAGTAACTTGGTGGTTGCTAGGGGGCAAAAGGGCAAGTGGAGAGTGATTGCTTAATTGATAAAGGGCAAGAAAATATTTTGGAAATAGTGTTAACACTTGGGTAGATAGAAGTATAGGCTATTCAAGAACTCCTGGTATCATTAAACAATTTCCCCTTTAAGTTTAGAAATTTTTCCAGATGAACAAGCTGAATAAAATTACTAGTTATACAGAAGCTGTAGTCTGATTGGGAGAGAGAGTGCTTACCTAGCATGCCTGAAGTCCTGGGTTTGATTCAGTACTTGGGAACCAGAGCAGGAGGATCAGGAGTTTGAGGTCATCTCTGAGCTCTATACAGAGTTCAAGGCCAGCTTAGGATACATAACACCCTGTACCTCCACCCCCAAACCCAGATAACTAAAACAACAAAAGAAGTTTATTTCATTTTCAAAGTATCTCTAGAAACAAATAACTTTCTGAGACAACTAGATTGAAATTAATAGTTGTAGACTAAAACTGGAACAGTTGAGGATATAGTATTTAGATCAACTTGCTTTGCTGGCCAGCATATTTTCTAGCAGAGAAAATTGCTGTTTTTTGGGGGGACGGGGAGAGTCACAATCTAACATAGGTGCCTAAATAAGATGTGAACTTCTGCACTATGGTGCCTAAGAAATATTAGTGAATCCCTCTGGACAGGTGATCCTAACATTTGGGTCACCTTAATTGTCTGAGCTTTTAAAACTAGATGAGTATATTTAGCCTTTGTCACCATCAAACGTGTCTTACAGATGGCTGAAAGCAAGAAGGTACAAGCTTCTAGTGTCACATGAAAAACACTGGGGACTGTGGAAACCATGCTGACCCTTGCACAGAGAGTTCTGACACCCAGGCAGTGATATAGAAAATACAACAAAGCATCCTGTAACCTCAGGATGATAAAAGAATGGTTGTATATGCTCCATTACACCAGATGCAATTCATGGCCCCTAGTTCTTTATGGTCCCACTAATTCTGAATCCAGATCCAGTAGTCTCTGAGGCTTGACCATATTTGGTCCTGTCTCCCTTGGGGTGTATACTAGTACACTGAAACATATAAAGTTGCACGATGATGTGGACATCTTTAATATAACTGAATTACACACGTAACATGGTTAATATGACATATTTGCTGTTTTCTAACACAATAACACATATAAGTTGAGTGGGTTTTTTTTGTTTGTTTTTGCTGTCGATGCTTACTGTATTTTATTTGGCTAGTATTGAACTCATGATATTTCTGCTTCCATCTCCAAAATGTTTGAATTACAGGTATGTGCCACCACATCCTACCTTACCATTCAGCTCTCCATGCAATGGACTGGAAAATTAATATTTCTTTTTGTCTAAAAATATTATACACTGACAAACTTTAAATCATGACATGGCTTACCCTCCAAATGAAATACAATCTGCTCCTACAGAGGGCAAAAGCCCTAGGAGAAAAACACTCAGATCCCTCCGCATTTTTTTGTTGAACAAGAAAAATGGCCAGGAGAAGAGATTAATGGCAGTAAGACATTAAAAATAGAAAAGAACTATTGATTTAAGAGATAAGTACCAATAAATACTGGAGAGCCCTGGTCTCCATACCTTCAATGATGATGTGAACTAATCTATTCTCCACTGGGGTTTACTCATGCTTCTGAGATGCAGTTTATTGCTTACCTCGATACTGCTTTGGGACTTAACAAATCATTAAAAGGGAACAGAAGGTTCTGCTCATAAATATAGCATTTATAGGGGATGAATTCAAGAATGTACTGTTGAATAACTGACTTACCTTTCTTTCTACAAAGTTTTGCATTTTTTCTAGAATTTGATTAAGTACATCAAAGTAAACTCATGACTTTCAAGGATTTCATATATAAAATCTGAACTCTTCCACAAATAATTTTATGTTATTCTGGAATGAAGGCACACATTTACAATCCTAGCACTTTAGAAGTGAGACACCAGCTAGTTTGGGTTATATAAAACCCTATCGGGCGGTGGTAGCGCACGCCTTTAATCCCAGCACTTGGGAGGCAGAGGCAGGTGGATTTCTGAGTTCAAGGCCAGCCTGGTCTACAGAGTGAGTTCCAGGACAGCCAGGGCTATACAGAGAAACCCTGTCTCGAAACCCCCCCCCAAAACAAACAAAAAAAACCCAACCCTATCTTTAAAAAGATCATGTTGTATTGGCTGAATGTTAAAAGGATAATACTTTGGATATATTGGGTTATTATATTATCAAGGATATCTGATTTTCATATTTTTAAATGTGACAACCAGAAAACTTAAAACATGTTCCTCATTAACTAATACTATGAAGACCATGTGAATCTTCTATCTGCCATCTTGCTTATTAAACACACGTGTGTTGAAGTATAGATTATATAGGTAACATAGTCCAGTGATCAAAACATATGCTCTCTTTTTAAGAGTGGAAAATGGAAGGCCAAGAAAGAAATACCTCTATAATGAAAGTATCACTTTAAAGACAACTTTCATCAGGTAGGTATGGTGGCTCATATTTATTATTATTTATTATCTCAGCACTTAGTAGGTAGGCTGAGGGAAGAGACACTTTGAGGCCAGCCTACTCTACACAGAAATACCTTTGTCTCATGAAAACAAATGAAACAACAGAAAGAATGATTTTGCGAACACAGTCTCTTTATATTAAATGCCCCACTGGCAAGTGACTCTGTGCAAATATTCTTTGGCACTGGACGTGGTTCAGGCAGGCTTTGTGAAAACTGGTTTTGCTTTTCAGAACTTGTTTCCCAGTAGGTTTCTCTTCCTTGTGGATTAGTTTTGCTGGGGTAAGAAGTGCAAAAGACATAAGGCACTGTAGTGAACTGAGCAAATCTCAGTGATAGTTTTGAAAACGACCATCAGTTCTGCAATGAAGTGATCTCTGGCTAAAATGAATTGCCAAGATCAAAGGAAAGTGATATATATATATATATATATATCATATCATAGAATATATAGAATAGCTGCATGTAGTATGGTCATACTAGGAAATACATAGGAAATGTTGACTTGTGACTTGTGACTGATGAAGAAGCAGAATTTAGCAAGCCTATTATAGTTAACAATAGCATCAATTCACTAACAAATAAGCCTGAAATCCTCAGCAGATTGATTTCCCAGGCACATGCTAATGTTGGCATTCCTACTTGAACAGCTACCACACTGCCCTCATCTCTAGACTTGTACAGTAGTTGTATTTTGCTGAAGATACATATATGTAAATATGTAAATAGATATGTAAGTATCTAAATATGTAAATAGATATGTAAGTACATAAATATGTAAATAGATATGCAAGTATGTAAATATGTAAATAGATATGCAAGTATGTAAATGTGTAAATATGTAAATAAACATGTAAATATGTAAATATGTAAATAAACATGTAAATATGCAAATATGTAAATATGTGAATGAGCATGTAAATATGTAAATATGCAAACATGTAAATGAATATATAAATATGTAAGCATGTAAATAAACATGCAAACACGCAAATATGTGAATATGCAAATATGTAAATAAGCATGTAAATATGTAAATATGCAAATAAATATGTAAATATGTAAATATGCAAACAAACATGCAAATATGTAAATATGCAAGTAAGCGTGTAAATATGTAAATATGTAAATATGTAAATTATGTAGATATGTAAATTATGTAAATATGTGAATTATGTAAAATGCAGATTGTAAATATGTAAATGTGTAAATATGTAAATATGTGAATAAACATGTAAATATGTGAATATGTAAACATGTAAATGAATATGTAAATATGCAGATATGTGAATATGTAAATAAATATGTAAATATGTAGATAGATATGCAGACATGTGAATGAATATGCAAATATGTAAATATGTGAACAAATATGCAAATATGTAAATATGTATGTGTGCATATATGTGCATATGTATATATGCATATATATGCGCATATGTGTATGTATGTATATACATATGTGTACTGTACATACATACATATGTATATAATTAATATATATAAAGGTCTATATATATGTATACATATACACACATATATGTCAAATATTTATCACATTCTCCGAAACATACAAATTAAGTGGTCTGTATTTTTATTTCCCTTCTTTTCATTAGAAATCTTCTTGGTAGGTCAGAGTAAACTTGCATTTTAAAATATTAAATTAGCTTTCAGGAAAGTTTAGCCACTCCATTAAATTTTGTCCTCTGGCCTGTTCTTTATCAGATGCTTGAGGAATAAGAAGGCTCTTGTTTCAGTCATGGAAACTGGAAAGTTTCTAGTGCTGTGTCTCCTTCCCAGCACCTAACACTCCCAATCTCTATTCACTTTGACTCTCCTTTTTTCATCATGTAAAAGACTAAGATACGTTTTAACAAATGCCTCCAATATCAAATCCCATAAGGCTGGCCCAATACAAGGAAAACTCCTTATTAGAGCAAATTCAAGCATGGAAATAGGTAACATGACTGCAGTTTGGAGAGGAAGGTTCCTGGCAGGTGGGTGCATGCCAGCTGTGTCTCTAATTCTAGTCTTTCTTTCCTTTAGCTTATGCCAAAAAAAATTAGTATAGACTTTTTTCTCTTGATACCATCAGAGGTGGGGGTGTGTGGCTCATGTTTTCCAAACTGATGTGAACTTGCTATGCAGCAAGTTGAGGCTGCCCATTCACTTCTAATCCTATTGCCTCCACCTGGAGAGAGCTGGGATTATAGGCATAGTCTGCTCATGCTCAGTTTATGCAGGGCTTGGATTGCATCCTCAGCAGACACTCTACCCACTGAGCTACCCAAGATCTCGGCTCCAAGAATACTGCAAAAGCAATATCATTATTTTTTTCAAGAAACAGTGTTTTGTTATCCCATTGGAAAACTTTATCAATATATAACCTCTTCTATAAGCTAGAAGAGGGAGAAGCAATTTTAATATAATTACACATCTCCCTTCCCTTTCCTTCCTTTTAATCTTCTTATATATCCCTCCTTGCTCTCTTTCAAGCTCATGATCTCCTTTTCCATTGTTATTGCAGACATATATAATTACATATATATATATATATATATATATATATTTGTAACTATAACCTGATCACTCTGCATAATGTTACTTATATATATTGGAAAACCAACTGGTATGCTCTTTCCTGGATGAGATGAGTTCTCCTGCTCCCAGCATTTCCTAGAAAGAGGCAGAGATTTTGGAGGACATAGCTTCCAGGCTTGCTTAGCTACATCATTCATGGTTCACCGTTAGCATTGTTGCTGTTGTTTGTTTGTTTGTTTTTGAGACATGGTTTCTCTGTGTATCTCTGGCCCTCTGTAGATCAGACTGGCCTCGAACTCTTTGCCTGCCTTTGCCTCCAGAGTGCTGGGATTAAAGGCATGCACCACCACCACCCTACATTGCTGTGGTTTTAAAAGGTTCTACAACTTCTTTGGTGTTCTTCCCATTGGTTGGTAATTATCCCTTTCTACCACTTTGAATGTGGTCTGGCCATCCTTAGTAGTAACAGTGTGAGGCTGAGATGTTTCTCTATGACTTTTATGAACTATATCAGAAGAAGCTTTGCAGCTTTGGCATAGGTCTATTTGAATAATTGTTCTCTGAATGCCTCCCTCTTGGGACCAAGTCACTTGGCTGTGAGAAGTCTAGGTCACATGGAAAAATCTCACATTAGTGCTCCAGTGGATAGCCCCAAATGAACTGCTGGGTGATGGCTAAGGTCAACTACTAAACCTGTGAGCAAGTCATCATGGATGTCAAGCCCTATTAACTTTCTGATGGCTAAGAGTAGCCATGGAAGATATCTGAGTGTTCTCACCCCAGTGATGATTGTTTATCTGAGCCTTTCCTGAATTTCTGACTAACTAAACAGCAAAACAAAATGACTGTGTTAAGAAGTCTCTGTGTTTAGGGATAAATTGTTAATTTAGCAATGTGTAACTGGAATGTTTATAGTGTGTGTGCATGTTTTACATAATGTGGAATTTTAAAGAAGTTCAGGGTTTTTTTTTTTAGCAAAACAGTAAGATTTCTGATCTAAAACGTTAACTTTTCAAAACTTCCTTCCTCAAGAGAAAGAGAAAATGCAGGATCCCCTGGTTCTTCCGAAAACATGGCCCTTGATTTTCAAGTTCTAACCTATCAATGTCTCAAAATATTGACTAGAAAATTGTACTACCATATTCTCTCAGAAATAATGTTTTGGGATTGGGGAGGGAATTCCTGACTTGAAGCAGTTATTTGAATTTTCTATGAAAACATATTATAAGAAAGAGAAACAAATTGGTGTTTCCTTGAGTGATCTACTACATTTTTTTTAACACATTGTGAACACATCTGGCCTATGATGAGGCACACACGGTGTGTGTCGCCAGCAAAGAAGTTGCTCTACTAAGATGTTTCCAGATTACTTAGATCTAGAGATTGTATAGAATAATCTTGAAAATAAAACGGGGCAGCCTGGTATCTTTTGAATTCCCATGTTCCATGCCTTACAATTGGCTGCTGAAAGTGTTATTCATTTGACACTTTTCAAAGTAAGTCTGACCCAAAGCAAAGATAATTTGCTTTGTCAAAACTGTAAAAATATCCCATGAAAAGGAAGAAAAGAGATGAAACTTAGCAGTAGTAGAGTTTTAATGAAAGGAATCAATTTGGTAAGTTGATTGTGATGCAGCTCACTTAAATGCAAGTTTTGAATTATGGGGCCTCTAGCCTTCCCCACTTAAGAAACATGAATCTTCATACCAATATGTAGATTCAGAAATATGACTTCAACAATTAACTATAGCCTTGGACCATAGTCACCATGGCAGCCAGCAGGATAAGGACAGAGCCTGAAGAGATCTGGGAATGATGAATAGCTGCCATACATCTAAGTGGATGAAACGAACATAAGATCTGGCAAGAGCTATTGTTGTTTACCAATAAGGAAGCATGCAGAGTGGAAACAAAATTTTAAGCAATATATCCATTCAAAGCACCTAAGATAACATTTATAACAAAGGTTTATCATCTGTATATTGATGGCAAAGGGAAGGCCAGCCTTCTAGTAATCAGTACAGAGAACTAGAAGCCATCTACTGTAGCGCTGGTGAGCCCCTGGCCCAGTCTGAGTACCTGTTTCAGACTGACCTTGATGAATAAATTTCAGAAGATTGAAGAACTTAGATTCATACCGGGAAGGTGACCTGAGGGCTCAAATCTACCGACAATGACTCCAGCAGGTGTAAGCAAGGGCTCCAAGCACTGCATTCAGACATACACCAAAAAGAGAACTCTGGAAATTTGACACATGCCAACTTTCCAGACTTTCCTTATTCAAAAGTAGCCTGTCTAACCCACAAGTAAAAGGGTTAACACTTCAGATAGTCTAGTTTTGCTTTCTTTTTTAAAAAACCAGTGATTTAATCTATGAAAACAAGCAAACAAAACAATTAATAAACAAGCCATGTGTCTACATTTAATCAATAGTTATTTTGTGCCAAAAATTGGACAGGAAATGAATATTCTGTCTGTCCTCACGGATCATATAATGAAGTGAGAGAAAGATAACTATTGAAAAAAGAAGCAGAATAAGATTGATATGCATAACCTCTTTACAGCACTGCCAGACATATAATAAGTGCCATTTACTCAACAAATACTTTTAACACCTTCTACACACCAGGTGTCATGGAAGGTTCTAAAAATAGTTGTGAACAAGGAGCTTATTTAAAAAAGAGAAGATACTGCACGAACGACGATCAGGGATAGAAGAGAAGAGGAGGCTGCTTCTCCTCAGTGTGCATAAGGCTAGGCTAGGCCAGGGCCAGCTCAGGTAGACCCAGTAGCATACCTACAGGCCACGTAACAAGGAGAGAAAAGAAACTTTCCTCAATCCAGAAATCAAACTCTAGTGTATGAATTGAAATTTAGAAGTGCTTCCAGGCCAGTAGGCCAATCAAAATCTGCTCTCCAAATTCTACAGTAGATCAGAGAGCATGTCCAAGAGCAGAGAGAAGTCCATACATTGAACTCCACATGGGAGAGAAAATTGGCAGTGTAATTGAACACGGAAGTTAGGCCCAGTGTTTTACACTCTAGTGCCCCGACACCTGAGGTGTAGTCTGCCATCCAGGCAGGAGCCTATAGCACCAAGATAAAACTTTTTTCAAAATCTGCTATGTACTTTGCAGAATTTAGACATTTGTGGTTGTATACAGGTAAAACTCTGAATTGAATGGTTCTGAACATCTGATTTCCACTGAGGATGTTATTGCCTTTGTAGACTGGTTACACAGAGCATATTTCCACTTGGTACCTATCCTACCCTACTTTTTAACCTGGATCTAAGCATGGAAATTCACATATCTGCTGACTTCCTTGTTATGAATGGCCAAACGTTGTTGTATCTGTACATATGTACAAAAATATGCATCTCCCCCTTCCCTAAAGTGTGTGTATGTGTGTGTGTGTGTGTGTGTGTGTGTGTGTGTGTATGTGTGTTTCCTGAACAAGTGTGGTCTGCAGGGTTTAGCTTCTGGCTATTATAAATAAGGCTGCTATGAACATAGTGGACAACATGTAGAAGAATGCAAATCCATCCATTCTTATCTCCTTGTACAAAGCTCAAGTCCAAGTGGATAAAGGACCTCCACATAAAACCAGATACACTGAAACTAATAGAAGAGAAGGTAGGGAAGAACCTTGAATACTTGGGCACAGGGGAAAAGTTCCTGAACAGAACACCAATGGCATATGCTCTAAGATCGAGAATTGACAAATGGGACCTCATAAAACTGCAAAGTTTGTGTAAGGCAAAGGACACTGTCAATAGGATAAAACAGCAACCAACAGATTGGGAAAAGATCTTTACCAATCCCACATCTGATAGAGGGCTAATATCCAATATATACAAAGAACTCAAGAAATTAGATTCCAGACAACCAAATTACCCTACTAAAAATGGGGTACAGAGCTAAACAAAGAATTCTCAACTGAGGAAAGTCGAATGGCCAAGAAACACCTAAAGAAATGTTCAGCATCCTTAGTCATCAGGGAAATGCAAATCTAAACAACCCTGAGATTCTACCTCATACTAGTCAGAATGGCTAAGATCAATAACTCAAGTGATAGCAGATACTGGCGAGGGTGTGGAGAAAGAGGAACACTCCTCCATTATTGGTGGGATTGCAAGATGGTACAATCACTCTGGAAATCAGTCTAGTGTCTCCTCAGAAAATTGGGCATAGCATTACCTGAGGACCCAGCTATACCACTCCTGGGTATATACCCAGAAGATGCTTCAACACATAACAAGGACACATGCTCCACTATGTTCATAGCAAGTTTTTTCTTAACTCGACACAAGCTTAGAGCCATATGAGAAGAAGGAGCCTCAACTGAGAAAATGTTCCCATCTCTTTGGCCTGCAGGCAAGCCTACGGAACACTTTCTTTCTTTTAGTTGAAAATATTTTTTTTCATAAAATATATTTTATCACAGTTTCCCCTCCCCCACTCTCTTCAATCTTCCCACTTCCCTACCTGCCCCCCCCCAACTCCTTTTTCTCTCCCTCTTTAGAAAACAAACAGGCAAATAGACAAACCAGAATTTTGGAAAAAAAGGCACAAGAAACACAAATACCCACACATAAATCCATAAAAACACAAAATTGATCTCCATCAAGAGACCAGTAAAATTGTTTTTTTAAAAAGTCACCTTTATTCTTAAAAGGCTCTGATACTTGTGGGAAGTCACCTAACCCTTGAAAATCTGGATGGTAGTTTCCTGATCTATAAAATGGGGGTAATGAACGCTATTTGGCTCTTGAGATGTTTATGAAGATAAGAGAATACATAGAGATTGATGTGGTTTATAGCTTATAGCAACTACAAGAGAAATGGAAGCAATTATTGTTAGAGTTAAAGGTACCAAGAGAAGGTATGCCATCCAGCAATAGGATTTATGATCTTGTTCCACTGTGGGCAGACCTAACTAAACCAAGCTCACTTAAAGTGAGGTTTATTTGCTACTTTGCAAGGTACTTAAGAGTTGGTTAATTTTCTTCCAGAAAGATAGAAAGAGTATTTCTTCACCGTACAACAGACAGAGTGATTTTTATAGACTAAAGATGATCTGGCTTCAAGCCCAAGAATTTCTTATTTCTACATCAATTAATAATTCAAAACAATTTCTAAATAACAAACTTCCATTTCACTAAAGACAAGAATCCACTAATGGATGCCTCTAAACTTAGCAAGCACTCCAATACATCATTGGTGGGTTTTGTTGTCTGCCTCGTAATGTACACTGATGGGCCAGCACTCAGGGGCATTGGAGGGTGTTGGATACAGCCAGGCAACTGTCCAGAACCAACTTCTTCTTGGGCTGTAGATCCTAAGACTATTAGAGTGGACTTCCAATCCATTAATTCTCCGTGAAAAAGTAAGAGTGATGTGTTCTGACATCACCAGTTTCAAACAGCCTAATGAGATATCCTAGGCTGCCTTCCAAGATTGATGAGCTCAGCTGGTGATGGGAGTAACCGAAGAAAATGTTCAGCACAGCTGAGATAACCCAACAGTTCTTTCCCGGGCCACTCACAAACCCTGAGACTCGAGTTCATTTGGAGTTTATTTTACTCCTTAAATTGTGGATTGAGAAATGCTTCTAACCCTTTCAAAGCACAAGGCTCTTTTCCTTACTCCCACTGCCTGACCTCATAGGGTTTCGTTCCGACTTGTCTATGGAAGTGTGTGTGTTTTCATTCATTATTAGATGAATAGTTAGCCTGACTGTTGGTTAGTAGGTGTGTTTTCAGATGCTTAGTAGAGGCAGACAAACAAAGTACAATGAATGCTCAAGACAGGTATGCTGTTGAGAGCTGGAGAGAAGCCCAAGGGAGTTACATGCCAAACCATGAGATTTCAATTTTTTAATTTTAAGTTCAGGAATAGCAGAAAGCAGAACTCCAAATCCTTCCTCCCAGATCTTACAGTGGCCTTCAACAGGTAGGCCACAGCCAATAGAACACAGGAGCAAAATATGTAGAGAGAGGGTGGCTTTAAATTGTGCTGGGTATGTGTTCAGACAAGTGGAGACTGTCTCACCCTCTGGGACAGCCATTGGCAAGATGGTGAGTATTTACCTTAATTTTAACTATTGAATTATGCTTTTGTGGATGTTTTCTGTATTGGAGCTAATTACATAATTGTCAGGGCTAAGTATTTTAAAACCCCATGTTCAAAAAAATAGGAAAAACTGGGGCAAAATGCTTGCTGTACAAGCATGAGAACCTGAGTTCAGATTTCCAGAATCCATGAGAATAGCCAGGCATGGAGGCTGCTCCTGCCCGGAGTGCTGGGAGGGTAGAGACAGAGAGCTCTCTAGATACGCCAGCCAATCTAGTCAAGTGATGAGCTCCAGGTACAGTAAAAGGTACATCAAAATATGTGATATAGGGGATAATTAAGGAAAACATCAGACACTGACCTACAACTTCTACATCAGACATACACATGTGCATACAGCCATGAATATGGAGATACATATACACACACAATAAAAATAAGCGGTGAGATAACACAGTAAAATATAGAATGTTTCATTTAATGCCACTCCTTTCCTCTTCCTGGCAGTGTCCCTAGTTCTCATTTAATGTCACACAACCCCTCCACAGGCACTTGAGAATCTATCCTGGGGTGTAGCATACATGGTTCTTCACCTTCCAGGTCCCTCTTGCCAGCCACTACACCAAGGTGCAGTATCCTAACTCAGGTGTGCAAGTCAACCCCCATCCCATAGCCCACTGCCACAACTCCCACAGATCAACCTTCATGGAATTAAAATTTCTGTGTCTAGATTAGGGCAGGCTAGAGGTCCATGCCTACCTACTAAGTTGCCTACTGAACCCACCATTGTGTTGTCAGACTAAAATAGAAACACTTGTGGATGTGTTCCATACAAAGAGTCTGTGAGGCACAGGCCCTGCTTTGACTTCCCCTACCTGACATTTCTGGCGCTAAACCAGGTGGCATCTCTCTCTTGACTCCACATTTTGCTATTCCCACATCTACTTGCTCTATTTGATACTGTCTCAGGTAGATAGTGGCAGCAGTCATAAGGCAGAGAAAGGGCAGGATCAAAAACCTACCAGAGGGTAGGCTTGGCTCCAAACCATAAAGCCCTGCTCTATTGTTCTGCAGAGCCTTCGCAGATAGAACAAATTAAGCCAAGCACGCTAGTTCTCAACTGGCTTCAGCTACTTTGATGATTGGTTGACCCCAGGAGTGTGACATTTGCCTGGACAATGCAGGGAGACTCTGTCTCAAGAAAAGCAAAACAAACCACAAACCACAAAAACAAAAACATAAACAAAAAAAACCACTCCAAAATTCAAGCATAAAAACACCAAGAAATTCAATATCATACCATCAAAACATTAAACTATAGATAGTGAGTTTCTGAGCATATGACCTTATGTCAGATCCTCATTAAACCATCTGCAGTCTCTAAAAGTTTTGTAAAGGAAGCCCTCCAGGCTGCCTCTAAGCAGATAGTGAGCAGGGCTGAAATATGAAGTTGAAAACATTAGGTTAAAACTCTTGGCACAGCTCCACCTGCTTACACTTATTTATAGGCCTTTGTGCTTTTAAGTTTCTCCATAAATGTTTGTCCCATCTGAATAATGGAAGCATAAACTCCTAGAAAACAGACAATGCTTATTTCATACCCTGAGTTACTACTTCAGCCTCATATTCACTCCTGTTAAACTAGCATGAGTGAAGGAAAAAATGACCCACCGGTGACTCTTAAAGCTTTGAGTTTTCTTAACATAGGATTGTCTAGATCATTTAGAACCTAGAGGATCATTTCCATAAGACTTTAAAATGGGAGATATTTGGATTTTAACTGCTCTTGCTTGTAGAAAGGGCTGACAGTTCAATGTCTCCAGCACAGCTATTGATTTCCAGTAGTCAGAGGCAGAGATTTGCTTGGTAGCTGATAGCTAATACCTTTACGTCTGTTTCCACATCACACAATGTGGAAATGTATATACAAAATGTATATACAAAAAACTCTGCAACCAATTCAGTGTGAGCAGGTAGGCCCTAGAATAGAGGTTCTCAAAATGTGGACTATGACCCCTTTTGGGTGTCAAATGACCTTTTCAGAGGGGTTTACATACAGATATCCAGCACATCAGATATATACATTACGATTCATAACAGTAGCAAAATTTCAGTTTTGAAGTATCAACGAATATAATTTTATGGTTGGGAGATCACCACAACATGAGACACTGTATTAAACGGTTGCAGCATTAGGAAGGTTAAGAACCATTGCAAAGGTTCTTCTTACCATGACTGTCTTCTTTAAGCATTTTAAAGACTATGTTTCATTTCTATGATAGTCAAGTTCTTCAACAAAGTAAGCACAAAGTGGTTTTCTCATGGGCTGTCTTTTCGGTCAGCAACTGGTCTCCTCTTTCAAAAACAGTGACATTGACCAAAAGAGACCCTGTACATTTTGTGGAACACACCAACACATCACCCAGAGTTCATTCAAAAGAATGAGGGCTCAGTGGTCAAGAGCACATACTACTCTTGCAGAGGACCTGAGTTTGGTTCCTGACACGCATACCTGGCAGTTTACATCTGTAGCTTATGGGTACATACTCCCCCACCCCAGCACACACATACACATAATTGAAAGAAATATTTGTTTAAAACAGAAATGACATAATTAATTCAGTTCTTGACCTGTTAAAAAATCATTTGAGCTAAGCAATATTGTGCTTGTTTTCCTGACATTTATTTCTGTAATATCAACATGGTAATGAGATGCTTGATAATATTTTGTCCAATTACCATGGAAGCTGTTTCTTCTAAACACACCCTGGGTACTATGTGTCTTCTTTCACTTAAATATCCAATCAGAGGTCATAAAACTGGCAGTTATCCTCTTTCGTGACGCTTCTTTTTGTGTGTGATCCAGGTGCAGCCACTTAAGGCCTCAACTGCTTTATCTGTTAAACAAAGCTAAGACTCACTCCACTTGTCCCATGGAAATATTGCCAGCATCTCAGGGGAAAAACAGAACTCAAGGACAGCACAGTGGGAAAGTCCAATGAATCTCTGCCTCGAGTCGTGATTGCTATTTTCAGAAATTGGCTATTTGTACCTAGCAATAATTACAAGGATGGCCCCGGGTGTCACAAATTAGACTCTATGAGCAGTGATTATCCCACCCGCTGTCTTCTCTCTTAACTGATTTAAGGGAAACTCTTAGATGTCCAAGCCCAGTGTGAATATGCAAGCAGAGCCGACTGAGGTTCTCAAGCTACATTTCAGAAGGAGAAGGCTTGAATTCTACAGGCCTTGTTGCACTCCAGAAAGAGAGCTAGTTTCAGAGCTTGTGTTCCCTTCCATAGGGGCCCCTCTGCTCAGGAAACTCCCTTCTGATCGTCCACCTTGATCAATGCTTTCAGGGGCAGGCCTTTTTACACCAAGTTCCTCTGAACACTATGGCCCTCAACACATAAAGACTGCCTTCACAAAGCAGGCTGCATGGCTGGATATACTGGTTTCATAGTGCTTTCTAGAATTCCTTTATTTTTGGAGGCAAATCTGGTCACTGCTGTGAAAAGGGTCAGATCTTATCATTTTAACTTGAGTTACAAGATTAAGCATACATGGCCAGAACAAAGAGCCTTGCCATCAAATCACATTAGTGAACTTGAAAATAAAATAATTTTATTTAGAAATACTTTTGGACTTGCATAACCATACTAGTATTTCCTCTGTGTACTTTGACTTATTGTTAGTATACTATTTTATTTTTATTAACAATTATTCTACCTGTATCTCCAACTTATCATCTAGATTTTTCTGAGTCTCTCTCTCTCTCTCTCTCCTCTCTCTCTCTCTCTCTCTCTCTCTCTCTCTCTCTCTCTCTCTCTTTCTCTCTCTGTATGTGTGTATGCGCGTGCACACACACAAGCTGAACAGTCACACACTGAAAGGCAATCGATGTTCTATTTCTCTCTCTCATGTCCATTATTTTTTTAGATGGATTCTCACTGAACCTAGAACTAAACTGGTCAGCTAGCAAGCCTCAGAGGTCTTTTAGTTTCTATCTCTTCAGTGCTGAGATTACAGGCATGTGTTACTGTGCCTGAATTTTTATATGGATGGGAGGGATCCCATCTCAGGTCTTCATTTGCAGTGAGTACTTTACCAACCAACCCACCTCCTGGGCCCCTGAATCCTTTTCAAAATAAGTTACATACATATATGTCATGGACATTTCTACCTATTGGAGCTATTCTCTTACATAACCACAATCCAAATTCCAACTTGACTAAACTTAATATTGTTACTTTAACTACCATTTTTATTCCAATATTGTTAGCTGGCCTCAACAATGCCATTTATAAGATCGTCTTAGGAGAGCATCCAATATAGGGTCACATATTTTCTTTAGCTTTTATGTTTCCTTAGTTTTCATTAATCTGGACTCTTTCCACAACCACATTTTAAAAAATCCCATAACGTCAATAATTTTGAAGAATGCCCCTACACACTTTTCTCATTGTTACAGAAATTGTTTCTTTTGGAATTTGTATCCTCCTGATTAGATTCTGGCCATGTCCTTTGCCAGAAAACTATGCAGGGAGTATGTTTCTCTAAAAGTGTCACATCTAGGGGGCTGAAGATATGGATTAGTTGTTAAGAGAACTTGCTGCTCTCCTAGAGGACCAGAATTTAGTTGCCAGCACCCACACCAGGTGGCTCATAACAATCTGTAACTTCAGTTTCAGTGAATTTGACAATTCTGGCCTCTGATGGCACCTGCTCTCACATGCACACACATAATTCAAAATAATAAAAATAAACCTTTACAGAATCACATCTGGAGGTCTATGGTATCAGTCTGTTCCTCAACAATATCAACAATAAGATTAATTTATACTACTCAACATCTGTCAGTATGATACCACCTGAATCCCCCACCTGGCATTGCATGTAGTATGGATGGAGATACTTTAAGTTCATACAAATATCATCAAAGTGGCCTTTCATCAGAATGCCATTGTAGATTTGGAATTCATTGGTCATTCTTGCTTGACCCAATCTTTACCATAAGTGGTAGAAGAAGATGCTTTTTTTTTTATTGGTGAAGAAGATGCTTTTACCCCAACACCAACGTCAAGTCTATACTGGCCTCCTGGTTCTTGATATTCCACAGTAAGTAAAGGCTCTGTCCTCTGATTTACCTATCCATCTATGTACTTGTCTTCTAAATATCTGTCTGCTGATCAGCATAGAGCCATGAATCCTCATCTTTATCCAGTAGTTGGTTGTTGGAACACAATCCAAGAATGGAGTTGCGTGAGGACATTTCTGAGCACCTGTGAGACTTGTTCATGGATTATGCTTTGTGCCCCTCCCGGGTGTAGAGGGTAGGTGTGAGTTTACTTTAGATGATTCAGTATAGCTGGATACTGTTATTTGTTCATGTGCCGCTATGGAAAAACATGCTTTTGCCTCATGTGGCTTGTACTTGTGATAGTATACGTTATTCAGGTGATTCTTCTTAACCCTCAAAGTATAAGTTAGCTGTGTCTCTGACTAAAGTTGTCTTTAGTCTGCCTCATTTTGAGCTCGATTTTCCCAGGTCCAACTGCCTTTAAAGTGGCAAACAGTTTGTAATTCATTATTCTGCTTAATTATGTTGCTGTTCAAGCTGCCCCAGATTTGGTCATGGTGAATCTTGCATCTGCATGGCAGGTCCCATTCTTTTTCTCTTTTAGCATGTATTAGTTGCTTTTTCCTATGATAATAACTGACAAAAGCAATTGAAGAGATCAAAGCTGTATTTTGGCTCACAATTCCAGAGATACATCCCATTGTAAGATATGACATTAGGAACTAGGGGTGACTGGTCACATTGTATCCACAGTTAGTAAGCTGAAGGGGGGGGGGGGCTGGCGCTCAACTCACTCTGTCCCTTTTATTCAGCTCAGAACATCAGCCCAGCAAGTGGTGCCATAATTAAGGTGGGTCTTCCCACCTCAATTTACTTAAGCTAGATAATTCCTCACAGGCATGCTCAGAGGTTTGTCTCCTGGATTCAATAATGAGTACCCACTACAGAGTGCTTCTTTACTTTCTTCCACTTGCATAAATGCTATTAGCTTTCAAGATCTCAGTACTAGATATATTCATTTTGTGGATATCTTTGCTTGTTGGCTCCTCCACTGGAAAGTGAAGAGAAACTTCTAGTTCTTTGGAAAGTTAGTTATGTCAAATGCTGTTTTGCTGGAGCACAGTGGTGAAAGGATGTGTGAATATAGTAGACATGTGAAAGGACCTAGGATGAAGGAGTATGATGAATATGACCCCACAGGCAGTGGGAGATGAGCATTGAGTATTGGTTTGGTTTGCTCTGCCTCAATATTCTTCACTAAAGACAAGTGGTACAATTGCATGTAGAAAACCCAAAGAAAAGTATGGAGGGCTATGCATACATGTGGAAACAGACTGTGTCAGCTTGACTGGTATTTATTATGCATTTTTTGCTCTTAGGAAGTGGGATAATAAAAGGAGAAATTAAAATTCCACCAGAATATAATACTGAACTTCTTCCCAACAAGTTTCCCTCCTAATTTTATGTATTTATGACCCACTGAGTTTAATTAGGGTTGATTGCATGATCATAGGTGTGGGATTATTTACTCGAGCATGGTTCAGTTACCTATGGATACACCACTGAAGCAAATGGTACCTTTCCCTCTTTTAGTAATGATTATTGAGTAACCACTAGGTTACTGTGGCCTCATAAGCTCCTCCCCATGACAGGATGTTGATGGCCCCCATGTTGTGAAGATTTGTGCATGAGACCACAACTACTCTGTGTTTCTGATTGCAACAGCCATGTCACATCCAGATAGCAGTGTTTAAGAGCATACCTCCCAATCCTGTGGCTCTTGTATTCTTTCCACTCCCTCGTTCCATGGAGACCATCCTTCTAAGGATTGGAATCAATTGTATTCCTGTTTGTTAAACATCGTGGTGATCCTTCTCACTGGAGGAGTGTTGTTCCCTGCTCTATGAAACTTGGAAGCAGCCATGCAAATTACTTTAGCCAGTAACATGTAGACAGAATTAATGTCTATCACTTATGAAGAAAAGCATCAAACACCAGCTTACATGTTCATCTTTACATTTGCCTAAAGGCAAAAGAGGGTCTAGACAGAGTATTCTGAGACTTTCACAAAAGAAGGTGGGGGGAATCACATGAAAAGGTGCTGAACATCATAGTAACCCATACCTCAAACAACTCAAACACCCGTCAATAGGCAAATGTATGAATACATTTCAATATACTTATATTGTGGAGTATTTTTTTTTACAGTGAAAAGGGATATATAATTGCTATGAATTATAGCAAAAATTTCAAATATCTAATTTTGAGTTTGAAAAGTCAGACACTAACCTATATATACTGCATAATTCCATATATGAAGTTCTAGAATAGGTTATTGGTCTGCTGTGGTAGAAATCAGACTAACAGATGCTCTGGACCAGTGGAAGGTTTGATTGGACAGGAGAAGGAGGAGTTGTGCATGATCCTGGCAATACTCCATGTATTTATTGATCTGTGCTTACACAGATAGCTATGTTTATTCCCAGAACTGTGCATATGAAAATTACATATTTTATTAAAAGCAAAAAACAAAAAAGTTCTACAAATAAAGCATTCCATTCTTCCATTGTGGGTCCTAAAGTACAGATCATGTGCAGGAGAACAAGTCACAATTAAGCATTTGTTGACAGAAGCCCCTGAGATTATGGAGCCATGTGTTATGAGCAGCATGGTCCTCATTCACTGTCCCATTGGGACCACTCCCCATTAGCACATCCAATGATCTGTGAAAATCTTTGGTAAAGAAGCCTGCTTGATGCTGCCTAATCCAGTGTTTCTTAAACTCTTTTGAGTATTGACTATTCTTTCTTCAGAGAACATCAGCATCATATGAAAGTACTCCCAATAAATTACAATTTGCACAATCTTTTGCGACCTTTTCTTTTTCCTATCTCTCTTTTTCTTGTGGCGCTGGGGATTGAATCTAGGTTTCACTGGGCAAGCATTCTAATACTAAACTATATTGCCAACCTTTCTTTGTAGAATTTCCAAATCTTAGCAGTTTAAGATGCAGGTGTGACCACACTAATAATTATGAGAACTCTTAGCCTATTGCCATCGACTTAATCCACTCCATCATGTCCTTGGTGCTTCATAGGACAATTATCTTACAGGTATTCAGAAAAATACTTGCGGTCCTTTTTTGTCCATCTTCCTAGATTCCTGGTGGTCTCCAGATAGGTGCCTTCTGTGATTTGCATGTGTAATATCCACTATGCCCATTTATTGGTGCTATTTTAGAAGGTTGTAGAACCTTTAAGACATGGAGTCTCATTGGAGGAAGTGACCCACTGGGAATGGGCCTTGAGGTTTGATAGCTTAGTCCTACTTCCTGTCCTCTGTCAACTTTCTGACCTCTGAGCCAATGTGACTATCTACTTCCTACTCCTGTCCTTTATACTATGATGGACTGTGCCCCCTCAAACTGTGAACACAAATAATCACTGTCCTTTTAATTTTGGGGGGGGTCAGGTATTTGGTGACAGTAAGAAGTAACTAGTCCATTACCTGTTCCTGCTACATGAACAGTTCCATCACTGGCCATTCTAAGACCTCATAGGACCAATGCTATGTGACGGGCTGTGATAAGACTGGGTTAAGAATGCAGAATACTCTGCCAGTCTCAGTATGTGAGAATGTTTGAATGACTCTCCTTCAGCCTGAGGCACTGACCACCATCTTTTTAGTGTTTTAGAACCTTCTTCAGAGCAGACACAGGACAGTCAGAAGTCCCTGATACCCCTTCTTGCCAGGCATCTTCTCTTTTTGCATCCAAATAAAAATTAACAAGAATCAACTCCAGAAAAGCAGACTTGCAAGTACCCATAGCCCAGTGGTTCCGCCAACACACTGACTGGTAGTTTGAAAGATGCCAAGTTGGATACTTTGCTTTCTCCACAACTACACAGCAGTTTCAGGATGCAGAGATGGGGCAGTTCAGAGCCACAATTCTGGTGTCATAGGGCACTGAAAAAAAATCCCAAAGTTGATGATTGTTCCCATATTTAATTCAAGGACACTGAGTCACTGGGATGAAGAAGTAGCTAACATCTTTTGGCTGGAGTCTAGATTAGGTTAAGCCTTTCTCTTTTTTCTTTTTAGTCAATTTTATTCCTTGACAATCATGTGCATACATGGATGTAATACATTATAGTCATGTGCATCCCTCTGCACACCGTTATCCTCTTCCACACACATCACTAAGTCCCCATCCCCTGTTTTGTCTTATTTGTGTTTTTATAGTTAAGGTCTCTCTTTCAATTTTTTTAAATTTTGTAGTACAGTATTTAAATATCCAGTCCCACCTATAAGGAATTCTTTGAGAAATTTCCCACCACTGAAGTCATGTTAGGATGCTTAGCTTCAGTCCCACTGAGCCCTTGTGGGAAAGAAAAACTTCAGTGGTAAAGCTTGTAAATGGAAAGAGAGGAAAGTAGATGGGAGAGGTGATGGAAGGAATGAGGGAGTAATAACTCTGATTCTGAAAATAGCTTGCAATTTAAAATTCAACTGGAAATAAGACCTGGAAGCAAATTCAGAAAAAAGGGTATGAACTATAAGTAGTATATGTAGCTCACTAGTAGAGCATGTGCTTAGCAGCATGAAGTGAAGTATTGGGTTTTTTTCTCAGCACAGGAGAGGGCTTGTTTCTTAAGCATGAGAGAGAGAGAGAGAGAGAGAGAGAGAGAGAGAGAGAGAGAGAGAG